>NC_137063.1:37539845-37642345 GCF_032717465.1 Coenobita brevimanus
AATATGGAAGTAAACATGTTATTAAAAAACTGGACTTGCTTATCAAAGGGGAGAGAGAGAGAGAGAGAGAGAGAGAGAGAGAGAGAGAGAGAGAGAGAGAGAGAGAGCTAGGTGGAAAGGGCACTGGGGCGTGAGAGAGTAAAATGAGGTTTGAGAAGGGTAAAGGAGAGGAAGGAAGGGCATGTGAAGAGGTTGGTGGGGGGGTGGAAGTAGGAGAGAGGGGACAGTAGGTGAGGGAGGGAGAAGGGACTGGGTGGACGTGAAAGAGGGAGAGAAAAGGGAAAGCTAAGGGTGGGGGAAGGGGAGGGTAGAATGGGCAGTGGGAGACAAGGGTGGGAGGCTAGGATGGAGAGAGATGGAGGGAGAGAAGTAAATGGAGTGAAGGGGATGGATGGGGGGTGGGGGATGGGTAGGCAGGGCCTGGATGAGAAAAGGAGGCACTGTGATGGTGGGATGCGGATGGAGGAGGGGAAAGAGAAGAGATGGGGAAGCAATGAGTGCAGGGAAAGGGATGGATGGGGGAAAGGAATGAAAGGGGGGAGAGAGGCAAGTAAGGAAGGGGGATGGCATTGAGGGGGGAGAGAGGTTGGGTAGCGGGTTAATAATGTGCTGTTGGTGATATCATGTCGATTATGTGGCTGCAATTTCCGCAATGATGACAGATGATGGTGCAATATGAGGCGGTATGCACAACGACATATCTACATCATTCTCCACACACTGACCTCATTCGTCTCTATTTTACCCCCACTCCTTCACTCCTCTGGTCTTCTCATTCGTCCTTTTTACAGTTCCCTTTCAATTCTTCCTTTTTATTTTTTTCAATTTTTCCCCAATTCGTCCTTTCTCTCCTTGATATTTAATTCCCAGTCATCCGTCTTTCTTCCTTTTCTTCCCATTCGTTTATTATTATTATTATTATTATTATTATTATTATTATTATTATTAAAGATTTACTTCCCATTTATACTTGCTCTTCCCAACATAAATTTCCTCCCTCGACATATTCACCCCATTAATCACAAGTGTTCTCTCCTGTTCTTCCTATTCGTCCACTATTTTCCCATTCCCCCCATTTGCCACCCATTTCTTCCCAATCGTCTTTTCTTACACACTTCTTGCTACCTCCAGATGATTTTCTTAAGCTCAACGGAGACATGGTAAAGGTGCTCATGGTGGCTGTCCAACCCCTCCAGGAAAAAAATGAGTAATCGTCTGGAGGCAGCCAAAATATATTCAATGGGGTGATAATGGTGAAAATACAGCTTATGATGCGAGGTGAAAATATAGCGAATGAGATAACAGTCAAAACAGAAGAAATAATAATGGTGAAAGTGTAAGTAATGGTGAACATGTAATGGTGTAATAATGGTGACTATGAAAGTAATGGTGAGATAATGGTGGATATGAAAGCAATGGTGAGATAATGGTGAAAAGGAAATAATGACAATAGTAAATAAAGGTGAATAATGGACGTCATATTACAATTATGGTGAAAATATAAATAATGATGACACTAATACTCGCAATCGTTGTCGTCATCATCACCATCATCATCATCATCATCATTATCATCATCATCATCATCGTTATTATTATTATTATCATCATCATCATCATCATCATCATCATCATCATCACTCCCAACCACCTCCCCCTCAAACTGGGCCAGGTAGATATAAACAGGTGGAGTAATTACCTGCGCCGTGTCCCCAGGCAGGTGACACATGATTGCTGCAGAAATACAAAATTATGATTCACTGATAATGGCGGCATCCACTGGTGTGTGTTGCAAATGGCACACCTAAAAGGCTGATATTGCAACAGTATGCACTTTGATATTACGCTGCCGGTACTGCACAAAGATTTTTACATTACGTGCTCTATCAACACAAACTAATGGTCGATGAATTACTGTGCTCCTGCCAACTAAAATGTTTAATAATAAGTACTTCTGTGGAAATATATAATAATTGCTTTGATAATGCCTATACTTGGGAATGGCTATGAAGTTATTTTACTAATATCTACAAATATGTGAAATAATGTGCAATATTCTGAAACGACCAGATTCGTGAACAGAATATCAACTCTCTCATGGTCAAGAAAACCGACCCTGGACTGCAGGCCCTGGATGGAACAGAATACACAACCCTCACAATAACATCCACCAGCACGAATGAAATGTAGTCGCTGTGTATAGACGTGTGCAGCCACGACCACTAACGCGGCCTGGGCCCATAACCGATAATTCCTTCAGTGCGAGGTGAAGTACAGTCGACAAAGACAAATGTGTGAAAAACTGAGTGGATGAGAAAGTTCCTCAACTACTGAAAATACTATTCCATATTCTGACCGTAAAAAACGGTGAAACGCACGAACAGTTCCACGGTAACAACCCGTTTAAATAATCTTCATCCACAAAGGCTTTATAAAATTAACCCCTTCACTATGAAAGATTTTTTTTTTTTTTAGCAGAATTAAATAATCTGGTGGTATGGTAGTTGTTGATCAACTTCGGTCTGTCAGGCTGAGCACACCCATCAACCACAGGCAAAGAATTGCCCCTGCGGGGTTGTCCCTTGTAGTGAACCGATGTTCCCTTTCAACTGACAGTACCTCGCCACAGCGAGGCGCGGGGAAAAACGTGGACGTTTGGTTTCAGGATGGACGTCGCATTTGCGTCACTCCACCCAGTTAATAAAGGCACCATAGTAGCCTCCACATCACCCCGTGTTCTGGTTATATGGTTATCTTCCAGTATTGTGAATAGTTTCCTGGGCTACAGTAAATCATTAAGAAGTGTCACTCAGTGTGGAGCCACCTGGAGTGGATGAAGAGCGGTTAAAAAGCGACAGGGAGGATGGATGCAACGGGCAGAAAGGAAGCCAGACACAGTGACAGAATGATAAGGATGAGGACGCAGCAGGCAGCATTACATCAAGGGAGTGGATGCTGGCGGCCACCACCTCCCACCACCATTTGGTAGCAGTAAAAATGAAAAGAAGAGACATCAGCGACACACACGACCCGGCCAACGGAAAATGCCTGTATAAATAATGCCTCCACATTTCCGGCGTATTTTCCAGCCCACACGAAAAGGAATGTTTGCATGTTTGCCTATCATGAGCGTACGTCACCCTAGATGAACACAGTAACTCAAGCGCTACCCAGGTTGTGACAAACTGTGGAAAATATGCTTGTGGGTCGTGCACATTCTTTCTTTCTCTTTTTTTTTATTTTTTTGTTTTTGTCACTTTCGTTCGGGATTTTTCGCGGGGAGAGAGAGAGAGAGAGAGAGAGAGAGAGAGAGAGAGAGAGAGAGAGAGAGCATAATAAAGTCTATGAAATGTACTCCACGTAAGCGATATTTTCTCCACTTATTCAGTACTTTACATGAGTCTCGGCTACTAATGAACTCTTAACTCCTCCTCTTCATCATCAGCATCATCAGTAATTGCATGGGTCCTCCTCCTCCTCCTCCTCCTCCTCTTCCACAAGACCACACCACCAAACCACACCATCACCACCATTCATTTCTCTTACTCCTCCTCATCAACACCATCATACCACACATTATTACACTACTGCCACTATATTCAATAAGGTGAACTGGGCGAAGACCATGAAAACACAAGGCAGAATACACCATCTCTAAAATACCCAGAGAAATGAGCCACACATCCACCGCTCTTCACCTGACCACCTACCTATAGAAGATGCAAGCAGGAAGAGAATTTACAGGTGTTCTCTCGTAATCAAAGGGTTTTATATACTTCCCGGAGATACGCTACAGGTGTCCAGCCACAACAGATAAAAATAAATAAATAAAAAAAAAAGGGAAAAAACTATAATGCAAACCCCTAAAAAGGTAAATGCTCTTACGCCAATTAATCATCTTTGTGGTACTCAGGTGAGGGAAACTTAAGTACCAGGTAACACTTTTTCCTAATTACTGCCTAAGTCCGCTCCAGCCCTCTCGCGTAAAACGACAGTGAGAGAGAGAGGGAGAGAGAGAGAGAGAGAGAGAGAGAGAGAGAGAGAGAGCCACCTTTGTCTGGCTGTCACCTTAATCTCGACCACACAACCCAGATATAATGAGACAATTGTGCCACCTCCCACCCACAACCCACCCTCCCACATATATATATATATATATATATATATATATATATATATATATAAATAATCTGCATCTTTCATACACATTTCATGCTTATGCTATGATGTTAATTGGAGGTTATTAACACAATGCCCATATTCCATACGTACCTCAATTAATGAATTACTCAAAATGCATACACAAAAATTACACACATTTCATAATCTCTGCTGATGAGTTACAATTCTTACTTAGTTCACATATTCCGCAGACATTCAACCTATTTTTCATAAATATTTTATACTCCATGCATAATTGAGGAATATACGAACTTCTAACATACTGTATATATTTCATTCACACTTCAGGCTTATTTTACCCAATCCAGAATATACAAGAGTAAATAATTATGAAAGAGATGCTACGTCCAAAGCCTCCTATGCAACCTGGAATCTAAGAATACAGTCCTGGTGTGTGTTACCTGGGCGAGACACTACACTACCTAATACATCCCCAGTCAGGAAAACAACATGGATATTTCTGCTGTAAAATTTCCAGCTCTTATAAAGCAATCAGGGCGGTGGGTTTAAACACAAGGTCCCAGCAGCAACAATCATGGCATCAGGGAACAGGCTGCCTAACCTATGTTCAGTAAGAGAGAGAGAGAGAGAGAGAAACAGGCTGCATAATCTATCTATCTATCTATTGCCAGACGCCTCAATCCCGTTTGGGGTGGCCACAAACAAATCGCCTCCAATTCGCCCTATCCCCCGCCATTTCACTGTCCTGCTCCCAACTCACACCCCCCTCTCTCATATACCTCTCCACCCCATCCCTCCATCTCATCCTCGGCCTCCCCCTCCCTCTTCCCCCCTCCACCTCACTCACATACACTCTCTTCGTCAGTCTTTCACCCTCCATCCTCTCCACATGGCCAAACCACCTCAGTGTGTTTCTAATAACGCTTCCTATCACATCCACATCCACACCACAACGCTCCTTTATATCTTCATTCGTCAGCCTGTCTCTCCACGTGACTCCACGGGCTCCTCTTAAATAACTTATTTCCACTGCTCTCACTCTTGACTTGTGTCCTTCCAACAATGTCCAAGCTTCACTTCCGTACGTTAGAGTTGGTATCACAATACTGTCATGTAGTAACTTTTTCACTTCCATGCTCACTTCCCTGTTTCTTATCACTGCTTTCAAAGAACCAGCAACATTTCTTCCCTGCTGTACCCTTTCAAGCACTTCACCCTCCAAACCTCCATCCTTACTCATCACACTACCCAAGTACTTAAACGTACTCACCTTTTCCAATTCCTCACCATCCAACCTCGCTGTACATTCACTAACTTCACCTCTCTCAAAGACCATCACTTTACTCTTCCCTACATTCACCTTTAGATTCCGTTTCTTACACACACTCCCAAACTCATCCACCAAGCCTTGCAGCTCCCCTTCGTCTTCACTCAACAACACAGTATCATCTGCAAACAACAGTACAGGGAGTTTCCAAACACTATCCTTTCTCACCAGGGCCACTCCAACATCCACTACCCTACCTTGTACCTCTTTTATTACCCCATCCATGTACAGATTGAACAACCATGGAGACATGACACATCCCTGTTTCAAACCAACTTTCAAAGAGAAAAATTCACTTAGTTCACCATCCACACGCACTGCAGCCTTCGCACCATCGTACATACTCTTCACAGCATTCAACAACTTCCCTTCTACTCCATATATTCTTAACACTTTCCACAATCCTTGTCTATCCACCCTGTCATATGCTTTCTCCAAATCCATGAAAGCCGCAATCAACTTCTTTCCCTTCTCTAGAAACTTTTCCACTAAAGATCTAAGAATGAATACCTGATCTACACAACCTCTTCCCTTCCTAAAGCCTCCCTGTTCTTCTCCAACTAATTTCTCTGTTCTTTCTCTAACTCTGCCTATCAGTATCCTGCCATACACTTTTCCTATTATACTAAGAAGACAAATGCCCCTATGATTACCACACACTTCTTTTTCCCCTTTCCCTTTGTACAAGGGAATAATTATACCTGACTTCCAATCCTCCGGGACTCTACCTTCCTCCCAGGCCAATCTGCACATCTTCCACATCCATTCTACTACTATCTCTCCCCCGTGCTTCAGCATTTCACCACACACTCCATCAATTCCTGGGGCTTTCCCCGATTTAACTTTCTTCATTGCTTCCACAACTTCTATCCTATTGATTTCTTCCTGTCTTCTCACCTCCCTCCTTTTCCCAGCCATTCCCCAGCCACTTATACTCGTATTACTTCCATCCTCTACATTCAACAATTCCTTAAAGTGTTCTCTCCATCTGTTCACTTTTTCTCCCTTCTCCACTAGTAATCTACCATTTTTATCTTTCACTCCCCTGCTAACTTCACTTCCACCCTGTCTTACTCTTTTCACTTCTCTCCAGAACATTTTCTTACAGTCCCTCCACTTTACACTCAAATTCCTTCCAAATTCCTCATCCACTCTCTTCTTACTCTCTCTTACTAATCTTTTCACCTCTCTCTTTCTTTCCACATATAACTCTCTCTTCCGCCTCTCAACTTCTTCCACGCCCCTATGTCTCATCCATTCATTGTATGCTTTCTTCTTTTGTGCCACAGCCTGTTTCACCTCTTCAGTCCACCACGCTGTTCCTTGCACCCCCCTTCGTCTTCTCTTCCTTCCACACACCACATCACATGCTGCACATATTTCTTCTGTAAATATCTTACACACACCTTCCACGTCTCCCATCTGCTCCAATTCATATTTGCCCAATCGTTCCTCCACTTCTCTCTTATACTCTGCCTTTTTCTCATCCTCTTGTAACCTTTCCACTCCCCTTGCAACTACTCCTTCCTCTCGTCTTTCCCCTCTTCTATTCCTCCATCTTACTTGCATTCTAATTCTGGCCACCACCAAGTAGTGGTCAGAAAGTCCACTCCCCCAACCTCTATACACTCTTGCATCCTTTACACATCTTCGCATCCTTTCATCCACACACACATAATCAATCATTGCCTTCCTTTCATTCAGTTCACCACCCACCCTTCTCATCACTCGCCATGTAAACCTGTGGATCATTTTATGCCTGAAGAGGGTATTGGCTATCACCAACCCCCTCCCAGCACAAATGTCCACTAACGCACTCCCATTCTCATCTATCTCAGCAGGCACACCCCACTCACCAACTATTCCATCCACCTTTACATTCCCAACTTTACCATTCATATCACCAATCAAAAACACTCTCTCATTCCTTCCAAACTTTTCCATGCACACTTCCACATTTGTCCAGAACTCTTCTCTCATTCTTCTAGCACGATCTTGCGTTGGCGCATACACACACACAATCGCCCACATTTGTATTCCAACTTTCAACTTTACCCACACAATCCTTGACCCAACTGATCCATACTGCATAATCCACTTCCAGTAAAACATAAAGTTCAATTTCGGTGGTCAAAACGCAAATACTCGTATGTGTCAGTCGGTCTGGGGTGGAGCGGCAGCAATCAGAAAAATGGGTCAATCAGGTCGTCAGCGGGGCCTTCAGCGTGTCAGCGAGGGTCATCACTCTGTCACTCACCAACAGAGAAATGGGTAGCGCCAGGGAGGGGAGGAAGAATGTAGTGCTGTGGAAATATGAAAACAAAGGGAAAACCTACGCGACGTTAAATTAGGATAACACAGGAGAAACTAGATCCGTATCGTGGCATTTCCCAGCCAATAGCCAATTACCTACAAACAATTACCTCCTGCTATGGCAACAAACGCTAAATTACACACACCGTAACCTCCCTAATGATGTGAGCAATGAGGGATGGGATTTTGGAGAGGGTGGGTGTAGAGAGAGAGGGTAATTTTTCGGGCCATATCATTCATTTTTTTTTTCTGTTGTGGAATTTGTGATGTGTGTGTGTGTGTGTGTGTGTGTGTGTGTGTGTGTGTGTGTGTGTGTGTGTGTGTGTGTGTGTGTGTGTGTGTGTGTGTGTGTGTGTGTGTGTGTGTGTGTGTGTGTGTGTGTGAGAGAGAGAGAGAGACTTGAGGAAAAAAAGAAAAGATTAGAAGCAAGAGAGTGAATAAGAAAAAGGAAGAACAATAACAAAGAGATACAAGAACAATGAACGACAGATTAATTAAATACAAAATATCAAAGCAGCGTGAATGCGTGGCAATTATAAAGGGATGAAGAGACGCCGTTTATTCTAAGTATTTTCAGACGATTTTAACAACTTTTGGATAGACTTTTCGAAATCAAGTGGTCAGATATGGCCTGCATGAGCCCTCTCAGTACTAGGAGGCTCTCCAAGCCGAATAAAATCCCCTAGAGGTAAGAAAATCGTCTGAATGTTGACTCCAGTTCAGTGATATCTTTTCGTAATTATTTTTGCTACTGCCAGACAATTATATTAAGGTTAACCCTTCGTACGCCATGTGGGGTCATATTAACCCCAGCACATATTTGAAAGATGCCATTCAGCCACTTACTCTTTTGGGGATCTGGCGAACCATGATTTTGTTTGTCTTTGGCCAGTGTATAAGCAGTGTATAAGCACCCGGAATTTCACGGAATTTTTTTACTTATTTTTTAGTAAGACCTGTATGGACCACGTTACTAAAGCTTTTAACAGACCTACTCCTACCCTCTCACTTCACCTTCCAGCCACCCACTCTCAAAATCAGACCCCACCTCCCTCACTCTTTCCTCCCTTACCCATTTCCTCTCCCAGGCTCTCCTTCCACTCCCATCCCAAGCCTGAGTCCTTCTTTGTTCACCCCCACTCTCCCCACTCTTCCACACCTTTCCAGCTCATGCGTCCTCACCGTCCTCCCATCCCTCCACCTCATCCCAATCCCCTCCATCCCCCGTTAGGTTACTGTGTGGTGCTATCAGCTCTGTGGTTCACGTTATGGGCAACAACTCTGCACGGCCCCGCCAAGCACGCCAAATTGCCTCACGGTAAATACCAACACAAACGCCAATATTCCCGAGCAGCTTATGGTGATTCACAACCAGTACAATGTGGTGGCAGGAAGCACAAGGAAGATTCAGGAGCAGGTCTTAGATATTTGGATGCATTATTCAGGTATTCGGAAGCAGTAGTCAGGTATTCGTAAGCAGTATTTAGATATTTGGAAGCAGTATTCAAATATTCGCAAGCAGTATTTAGATACAGTACTTGGAAGCAGTATTCAGATATTCGAAAAGTATTCAGATATTCGAAACGTATTCAGATATTACGAAACAGTATTTTGATATTCGGTAACAATATTCAGCTATTCGGAAACAATAATCAGATATTCGGGGACAGTATTCGGATATTCAGAAACAGTATCCACATATTCGGAAACAGTATTCACATATTCAGATGCAGCATAAAAGTGATATAAGGAAGAAGTGATCAGATATTCGATAGCAGTATTCAGATATTCTTAATCTGTATTAGAATTCTGAAAAATTATTCTGACATATGGAAGGAGTATTCAGATATTTGGAAGCAGGATTTAATTCGGGTTATGGATGACATATTTCCTGCTTGTAGAATGGACCCACACGGCATAAGACACATACCGGGGCACTACACAGCACATGCCACACTCAGACACACGCACATCAACACTGTGTAAGGAATCTACGGGACGAAACCATGGGAACAGGAGCTCATACAACAAAATAAAAAAAATACAATTACGACTGTTTGCTTGTTACTCCTGTCTTGATACTCTTGGACGATTATATTTAACTACGGAAACCCTCACGTGCTGCAGAGGTAAATTACAGTATAAGTAACCCCTGCACTTAAAAAAAAAAAAATCTCAAAGCTGAATAAAACTGTCTGGAGATCGCCAAAAAAAAAAAAAAAAATAATAATAATAATAATTCAGTGTGTTTAAAAGCTATCAAAACCCTCGCACAATATAAGTCTCGGGCCAGACAGGAGAGGCAAGATAGAGGGTACGCCCCCCACCTGGAACGCTCCGGTGCATTACAGTGTACAACTTTGTCCCCCGGGTATTAGTTTTCCCTCGCCGACACTTTGCACAACTTTCATCCAGTTTCAACCATTCGTTTTAATTCTGTTCGTGCCTGTGCAATGCTCCAACAAACTGCAATCCCTTACCAGTGGCTGGATTGTATTTCTCTTTTGTGATGGTTTGGCAGGGAGTGGGAGGTGGAGAGGAAGGGATGGGTAGAGGGAGGGGTAGTAACTGAAGGGGAAGAGTAGGGAGGGGCAAGGCAGAAGGATGGGGAGGGTGAAGGGTAAAGGGAAGGCGGCAAGAAGGGATAGGGGAAGGGTAGAGGAAGCTGTAGTAACAGATGGGGAGGGAGAAGGGAGGGGAGAGGTAGAAAGAAAGGGTGCGGGGGGAGGGTAAAGAGAAGAGGTACAAGGACGGGGAGCGGGGGAGAGGGCAAAGGGAAGAGGGTATGAAGGAAGGGAGGGAGAAAGACAGCAGTATAAAGGGACGGAGTAGGGAGGGGAAAGGGAGAGGGGAAGAAGGAATGAGGAAACAGAGAACTAAGGAAAGAAGTAATATAGGGGGCGGGAATGAAGAGGGGAGTGATCATGTAAGAATGTGGAGGAAACAGGGGTAGAAGAAGAATGAAAGCAGGGAGTGAAGGAAGGGTTATATGATGGAAGAAGTACTGGGAGAGGAGAGGAGAGGAAAGGAGAGGAGACGAGTCGAGAGAGGAAACGAAGGGAGGGGAGGGGGTTCGGGAGAGGAGGGGAAAGAGATGAAGGGAAAAAACGAGAGGAGGGGACAGGAGGTGGTCAGTATAAATTCACTCCATCCTGTTATTTGTTTCTGTTATATAGTTCACAGGAAAAAAAAAAAATATATGGAGGAACAATGACCTACCGGGCTTGAGAAGGGGGGGGGGAGGAAGAGAGGTATGGAAACGGTGATGGAACTGTTGGAGAGAGAGAGAGAGAGAGAGAGAGAGAGAGAGACGGTGACACGCAAAACGGAGACAGGGACGAGGGGAAATAAGGATCTCTGAGGGGAAGAAGAGGGTGAAATATGAAGAACTGGGAAGCGAGGGATGAGGGGATGATGAGGGAATGAAGTGAGGGTGGGATGAAGAAAAAATGGATGAGGGGAAGAGGGTGAGAGGAAAGTAATGAGGAGATTAGAGTTGGGAAAAGAGTGTGAGGGGAGGTAGGATAAGGGGAAAATGGGATATGAGGGGACGGAGGCAAAATAACTGGGTAGGAATGAGAAGAGTAAGGGGAAAGGTGTTTGGGAAAGTATGATGAGGGAATGAGGAAGGAAGCAGGGGGAAGGAGGTCAGGGAAACTGGGAGAGGGGAATTTGGTGAGGGGAAATTGATGTGGGAAAATACGATGAGGTTAAAGGGGTGAACGACAAAGGGTGAGGGGAAAGGGTATGTGGGTAAGGGGTGTGTGAGAGAAAAGGAAGGGGGTTGAGGGGAAGTAGGTGAGGGGAAACATAACGAGACAAATGGCAAGGGGGCGAGAGA
This sequence comes from Coenobita brevimanus, assembly GCF_032717465.1. NCBI lineage: Eukaryota > Metazoa > Arthropoda > Malacostraca > Decapoda > Coenobitidae > Coenobita > Coenobita brevimanus. The sequence goes on from NC_137063.1 coordinate 37,551,470, forward strand.
TTGATGTGAGGAGAGGGGACGGTGTGTGGGTATACGATGAGAGGGTGTGAGGGGAAAGGAGGTAAAGGGGAGAGGATGAGCGGTAAGGGGAAATAACTGAGGGAAGAATTTGATGGGAAAGAGTTAAGAGGAAGAAGGTGAGGGGAAAGTGATACTGGAAAGAGGGGTAGGGGAAAAGGGTGAAGGGAAGGGGTGGGAGGAGGACGGTGATAGGAAAGTGGTGAGGGGAAGAGTAAGGGGAAGAGGGTGAAGGAAAGGAGTGAAGGGATGGCGAAGAGGATGAGGGGAAGAGTGCGAAGGGAGAAGGTGGGAGGAGAGGGTGAAGGGAAGGAGATGAGGGGAAAAGGGTCGGGGAAGGAAGTGAGGGGACGAGTGAGGGGAAGAGGTGGGGGAAAGAGGGTGGGGGAAGCGGGTGAAAGGAAGAGGATGAGGGGAAATTGATCATGGGAAGGAAGTAAGGGGAAGAGGGTGAGTAGGAGCTACGGGGATGTGGTGAGGGGAAGGGGATAGGGAGATGAGGGTACAAAGGAGTACAAAAGAGTACAAAGGAAAGCAAACAGCAACACCCCATATGGTCCTTTTGAGACAGTTTGTTACAAAGTAAACTATGACTACGAGATCTAACTCTATATGCTGAAGGAACTGGGAAAGGGGAAGGGGATGACGGGGTGCAAGGTTTCTTCTGGCCTTGATTCCTGACCTTGGCCTTTGATTTATTGGTCTAAAATGTAGTGAGTCAATCTCCTGACTGAACCCAACTCTGCCATAAAGATAATTCCAAATATGATAAAAACTGTGTTAAGATCCTTTCTTCACACACACACACACACACACACACACACACACACACACACACACACACATACAAAATATTACCTCGATCTCGGGTGTAATGATGGGAGGACAGAATGAGAGGAAAGGGATACGTGAATGAGGGGGACAAGGGTGAGGTGAAAAGGAATGATGGGATGTAAGGTGAGGGGAGGAAAGGTGAGGATGGAATGGAGAGGGGTGAGGGGAGAGGGCCAGTGTGTGATGAGAGGGGTGAGGGGAGAGGGCCAGTGTGTGATGAGAGGGGAAAAGCCTGTCGCTGGTAAGGACGACGAAGGGGATGGTTTGTCAGGGGCAGATGTCGCCTGCCTCTCTCTCTCTCTCTCTCTCTCTCTCTCTCTCATTCCTCCGCTTTCCCTTACCCTCCCTCCCCACCCACCTCTCTCCCTTAGAAACGAGACGAGAAAAGTGTCTCAATAATTAGAAGACATATCATCACACTAACAATTATTAATACCCGGTACTACTACTACGAATAATAATAATAATAACAATAATAATAATAATAATAATAATAATAATAATAATGATAATAATAAAGTAGTTGTGCAGTTACTTCCTGGGCATTCAGAGAGAGAGAAAACATGGAATTTCATACCCACTCCTGTAATATGCATGCCAGCTTGAAAGAATTACAATGTCACAGAGTCATAAAAGAAGCTAATACCATGACGTAAATCCACATGACCGCAATGGTGGCCCTTATATATCGAAGTCATCTGCTCTCCTTTCACTATTTTTGAGAATTCTTAATTTGGTAAGTGGGGCTGATCCTCCCTAAAAATCACGGTTGGTAAACTTTATACTATAACCTTGGAAGTAATCAAACGGACTCACCTCGCAGATTCCACTCAAATCCACCAGTCTAGGAGGAGTTATGGCACAGACACACAGACGAACAGACAGATACACGACAGCATTCTCTATCGCTGCACTAATAATAATAAGAATAAGAATAAAAATACAAAATAACACTAGGACTAATAATATTACTATGACAAAGACTAAAAACGAGGAATAATACCTGGCAGACGCCTTATTAGTTCAGTCCCTCTTCATCCTCCTTCTCCATTTTCTTCCCCTCTCGTTTTCTGTGCCATTTAGTTCCCTTCTCCCTCACTGGCCATTGAGGTTTTTCCCCTTTTTCTCTTCATTTCTTTCCATTCCCTTCTTTAACCGCTCGTTTCTCTCTGATTCTCTCTTCCTCCCCTCCGTTTACTCGTTTTCTTTAATTCCTCCCTTATTATTTTCTTCTTTTTCTCCCTCTGTTATCTTTGTCCCCTTATTGCTTCCTTTTTCTTCCGTGCGTCTCTCCTAATCAACCCAATCATCTCCCCTCCTCCTCTTTTTCTTCGACTTCCCCCTCTTCGTCTCTAACATTATTACTTCCCTTTATTTGAAACATTTATTTACCTCCTCTGTTTTACCCATTTTCGTCTCTATCATCACTTTTTAACCATTATATCATTTATTATTATCTCTTCCTTGATTTCTCCCTTTCCATCTCTACCACTGTTTCCGCCTACTCATTACCCCCGTCAAGGTGGGTTTATTTATGCCTCGATTTGTCTGTCTCTAAGTGACATAATGTAAAACTATGAGATGGATTTCTACCAAATTGGAAATAATGACAAAAACCATCAGAGATGCAAATGATCAAATCTAGGGCGATTAAAAGGTCAAGGTCACACGAGGAAATGATGTCGCTCTAAGTGCTTCTGTTATTAGCATTTTTAGATTTCTGGGGCAACTCTAGGAGCGGCTCTATCGTCTGTCCCTCACAAACGATTATCGGAAATGAGGAGCTTCATTCCCGTAACTTTAGTGAATTCTGGATGCCACACCACGCGACACACCAAGCATCATTACCCGAAAGGCACTGAAATTCCAGCATCTAGTACTCGTTTCCATTCTTTATCATATAATTTTGCATTTATTTAGTCCCTCCTTTTAGTTTCCACCCTTTTCATTTCTATCATTATTATTATCTATCTATCTCCACGTAACACACACACACACACACACACACACACACACACACACACACACACACACACACACACACACACACCTCACAGCCACAAACACCATACCCAAATCTGCTAATCCTTGTTACCCCAGTCTTGCTCATCCACTCTAAGCCTCACAAGGCGGGGCCAGAATCTCATTTGCAAAGTTGGGAATGAAGAAGGAAGGCAAGGAGGGAGGGAGGTGTTGAGTGGTTTTAGATTGGTTTAATGCTGTGTGTGTGTGTGTGTGTGTGTGTGTGTGTGTGTGTGTGTGTGTGTGTGTGTGTGTGTGTGTGTGTGTGTGTTTTCTAGTGTCTATGTGTGCGCTCCCCGATGTAAGTGTTCCTCGTGCGTGTGTAAGTCTGTGGGTGTTTTAGCATGCTTATGTGTTTATTCAGGACTATCTACTTATCAACAGCCTGACGTCACAGTTCAAGGGGTGACCTCGAAATACTGAAGTCTAAAGGTAATGGTATTTTCGTCCCTACTCAGTGAAGACTTCCCTGCCTGACCCCTCTCTCACGCCACAGTCCTCCACCCTACTTCCCATCATCTTGAGTTCCATCTCGTACTTGCTCTACCTCATCTTCTGTTCTAAACCATACACACACACACACACACACACACACACACACACACACAAACACACACACACACACTATATATATATATATATATATATATATATATATATATATATATATATATATATATATATACAGCCAATCTCTTATTTTGATGAAAAACGCAAAATCAAATATGTATTATTAAAGGTAGGTAATAACTAACCAGAAATGAGTCTTCTTAGTCATTAAAGAAACTAATGAAGCAATTATACGCCAACAACAACAACAATAACAACAACAAAAACAACCACTACTACCATTACTACTCATACTACTACTATACATTTCACACTTCATACTTACCCCGCCTGCCTACCTCATCCAAACTCCAGCTTCTACGTTGTTACTGAGGAGTTTGTCGACATGCTACAGTCGCGTCCGCACTGCCAAGCTGCGGGATGGAAGTTAGACGTATACATTGGCTTTAACTCTAGGTTCAAGATTTTCACAGGTTCAAAATGTTCAAAGGTTCAAACTTAGGTGTGGTTCTGATGTTTGTCTCTATTTATGTGTAAGATTTTAGGTGTTCCAATTAAGGAGTTTTAAGGTGAGCTGGGGAGGAAAGGGTAAATTAATCTTAAACTTAGACTCAACATGTTCAGAGCTGGGATCAGTTGTGCTTCTGGAGTGCTGGTTATGCAGTTTATGGTGTTTTAAAAATCAGGTCAACAATTACTAAGGGTTCAGATTTAAACCATTCAATCAGATGACTTTTAAAAATATATTCCGGTTTCCTTCAGACGATTTTGGTCAGCTTATGAGGCTTCCTGGGCTGAAGGGGTAAATAAAGGTTATAAATAAAGGTTGTATTTTTTACTCCGGTTAAAAAAAAAAATCTCCCAAGCTGAGTAAAATCTTCTATAGTCGGATTCCCGCCCGTTTGCGGCTGAGGTGTGGCCAGCACCTGTGGACAATGGTGCCACGTTTCCCCAACTTGCGATGTGAAACGGAAGCTATTTATGTACAAGGCATCACAAATTCGATAAATTCAGATGAATAAAACTTACACTTGTGTATTTTGATGGATGAATCAACAGTAATCTTATTATGCATAAAATATTTATACAGTAACACAGAAACATGGCACACATATTGTACAGTGTTGCTAAAAGATATTGTAGTCACTTTTAATGGTTTTTAGCGTAGTTTTAGGGTGGGTAATAATATCACAGTTATGGATATAAGATAATGAGCCTGAAAAAAGAAGAAATATGCCAATATCCAAAGTAAAAGAAATAATTCATGTAATTCTTGTGAGTGGCAATACTTACACACCCATCTGGCCTAAAATAAAGTACGTGCCCCTCCGTACAGGTGTTGCTAGGGAAAAATGCTCACATTTACTGGCTTTTACCATAATTTTAAGGGCGAGGAATAATCACATTTATAATCATAAGCTAATATGTAGGACAAAATAGTAGGCATATGCCAATACCCAAGTAAAAAAAAAAAAATTATTCACTCGCGAGCGGCAACACTTCCACACCCAGTCGGTGGCCTTGACAGATAGCCTCCTGGGGGTGACCTCGTGTCACTTCCTTTATGTCCTCTGCACAGACAGCATGGCAGCTCAATCAGCCCATTCCTCGCCTCTACACAGCCAGGCTAAAGAAATTGTCTTCAATGTAAGGCAGTATTTTCAGGAGGAGAAGGAGAAGGGAGTAGTTCTTCATGGCCTATCAAAGGTCGTCTCTCGTACAGCTGCAGCAACAAAGATTAGCAAGAGAGCAGTTGTAAAAATCTCTAAAGATGCAAGAGAGAATGAGGAGATTCAATGTCCCAAGAGAGAATGAGGAGATTCAATGTCCCAAGAGAGAGAGAGAGAGAGAGAGAGAGAGAGAGAGAGAGAGAGAGAGAGAGAGAGAGGCATGCATTGAATGCATTGTCGGCATCACTAAATATAACAAAACCAAATTAACAAATGAAAGCACAATTATAAATAACTTATAAAAGAATCAAAAGTACTCAGGGTGGCTCACATTTCCCGCCAGGAGAGAGAGAGAGAGAGAGGTCTGTCACTGCCTTCTTTGTATTCATTTGTTCCTTTGTACATACTGCACACACTGATATACATTGTTCCTATTGATGCACATATATCTATACACGTAATTTCTCTCTCTCTCTCTCTCTCTCTCTCTCTCTCTCTTCTAATACTGACCACGTGGTAGGTGAATCCAGCCCCCCCCTTCCCCTCTCCTCCCTTCTTAATCCCTCCTGGGTGTCTCAGGTCAAATCCCCCTTCACACTTCCCCTCCCCCCTGGACCACCACCCCAACAAACCCACATCCACACTCCCACCCACACCTACACCCACACCCCACTACGTCGGGGTGTATGAATCAGTAACGTAACAAACCTCTCAGCAGACAGTAACTTTGACACTCCATCTACTACTAAATATGACAAAACCAAATTAACAAATGAAAGCACAATTATAAATAACTTATAAAAGAATCAAAAGTACTCAGGGTGGCTCACATTTCCCGCCAGGAGAGAGAGAGAGAGAGAGAGAGAGAGAGAGAGATAACGGTATAGAAAACGTGGCAACACTGTACACAGGTGCGGCCACACCACAGCCGCAAACGTGCGCGAGTCCTACTATAGTGGCAGAGAAAATAAAAAAATGTCATCGACTTAAAAAAAATCAGAAGTGTTTTGGGTAGGCTGGTAAAGAAATAAGTGCAAAGTGGAGGTCAGATTTAGGTTCTGAAATGTCTGGAACTTAGATTTATTTGGTCTAATAAAAAATGAGTCACTTGGATTTCTCTAAGATGAATAAAATCGTTTGGTGTTAGTGTGATATATGTGTGAACGGGGAGGTGTGCACATACGGTACACATACATACATACAATCCCCCCCTCACCGTCTCTCTCTCTCTCTCTCTCTCTCTTTAAGTGCCCCCTTCCATTCCCGGGATTCAGGCCACAACCACTCTCACAATCCTGGGGAAAAAAATAAAAAGGGGAGGCCGAAGTCTTTTTCTCGCAGTTCCCCCATCACCTCCTACACGCCCTTCTCTCTCAAGCCGGGAAAAGGACTGATTTTTTTTTTCTATAACTCTCTCTCTCTCTCTCTCTCTCACCACCAAAACCTACCACTTTCAAACTCCTACAAGTACTTTTCTTCCTTTCTTCTGCTAACTTCTCCAAATACCTACTCCAACCTTTAACAACCTTCAAGCTTCCATTACCAGCCCCTCCTAAATTAAAACCCTCCTTTAAACCCCTCCACCTACCTTTTTCCTTTTCTCACCCCAACAATCCCCTACCACTAACCTCCCCACCTCCAAACACCTCAGCAAACTCCCCGAAGTTCCAGTCATCACCAACTCATTTCAATCCCTATACTTCTCACCTCCTCAAGCTCACTCTCACTACCTTTCCTCTCTTCAGATTTGCGCAATAATCCCTCCAACTTCGACCTCCCAGATAACCCCCACACCTTCAAACCACCCTGTAAACCCCCTCTCCAACTTCAAACCCCTTCCAGCCTCTCCAAACCCCACCACAGTGCCAGCAAGACCAGCCGAACGCACTTTTAACACCTAACAATAGCGGCGATGGTCAGGAATTCCACTGCTCTCAAGGAAAACAATTTTGGCAGGTACGTTTTTCTCTTCCTTTTTTCATTTCTACGACAGGGGAAATGCTGTAGTGTACTTTTTTACTTCCTCCTGCATTCTGCTCGTGTGCTTGTGGTTTTGTCTGTGTCTGATTTTTCTTATGTTGCCTGTAAATGTGTATACGTGTTTCTTTTCAGTTTATTTTTAGGTGTGTGTTTTTTTTTTCTTTTATCATACAGTACATACATATATATAGATAGATAGACAGATGGATAGATAGATAGATAGATAGTGTGTGTGTGTGTGTGTGTGTGTGTGTGTGTGTGTGTGTGTGTGTGTGTGTGTGTGTGTGTGTGTGTGTGTGTGTGTGTGTGTGTGCGTGCGTGCGCGTGCGCGCACTACCTACTTTCCTCTCCCTCTTCACTAACTCTCCTTTCACTCCATTCATCCCCTCCTCTTCCTGCTCTGTCCTACCCTGCCTTATCTTCCACTTCCCCGTACTCCCTCTTCCCTGTCTCCCCCTACCCCATTCCTCCCCTGCCCTGCTCTTCCCCGTCCTGCACAGCCACTTCCTTCCCTTTCCGATCCTTCCCTTCCCTGGACTCCTCGTTCCTTTCCTTTCCGTGCCCTGCGCTTCTCCTCCCTGACTATTCCTTCCTCCCTTTCTTTCCCCTTCCCTGCCCTACATTACCCTTAATCCCTTCACTCCAATTACGCAATTTTCATATACTTGCTACTTTCTGACAGTTATATTCAGCTCAGGGGTGATTTCTGGGAGTAGAGGGATTTATGAAGGCTAATCCTGACTACTCCAGTTCGGAAAATCCATCCTGAGCTAAATAACATCGTCTATATCACTGAGAGAAAATGAAAAATGCGTTATAGGATTCAAAAGAGTTACATTTCCTCTTCCCAGCCCCACCTTCCCCTTCCCTGCCTTCAATCCGCCCTTCCCTGCCTTCAATCCGCCCTTCCCTGCCTTCAATCCGCCCTTCCCTGCCTTCAATCCGCCCTTCCCTGCCTTCAATCCGCCCTTCCCTGCCTTCAATCCGTCCTTCCCTGCCTTCAATCCGCCCTTCCCTGCCTTAAATTCGCCCTTCCCTGCCTTCAATCCACCCTTCCCTGCCTTCAATCCGCCCTTCCCTGCCTTCAATCCGCCCTTCCCTGCCTTTCCTTACCTTGGCCTACTGCCGTGCCTATGAACATGATGACAGAAGTACTCAGACTCTGATGACATACAGATCTATCAATATCTCTCTCTCCCGCCCTCCCTCCCTACCCCCCTCTTCTCTCTCTCTCTCTTTGAATTCCACCCTACTCCATTCACCTCCTCAGATTCTAACCCCTCCACCTCATCCCCCTCCCCCTCTTCCTGCTCTCCTTCCTCTCCCCATCTATCAAATTATCCTCCCCACTTCGCCTTTTCCCAGAATTCTTCCTTCCTTCCTACTACTCCCCACTCCCCACATTCCCTCTCCCCCTTAGCCTCCAAATATCCCCACTCATCTCAGACACCCCTCCTCCCTCCTTCCCACTTCTTTCCCCTTCCCCTCTCCTCTCTCCATTCCTCTTAGTCCCCGCCCACTCTACTACCCCTGACTACTTCCTCCTCCCCTCTACTGACTCTTCTCCTCTTTCCTCTTCAATCTTCCTCTCCCTCCTTTTTCCAGTTTTCCCCTCCTCCCCTCCCCACCCTCCTCTGGCTCCCACCTATCCTCCATTTCCAAAATCTGCCTCCCCTCATTTCTCCCCTTTGGTCTCCGCTTCCCAACTTTTCCTCCTCTCCTCCATTTGCTCCTCTCCTTGTACTCCCCCGAATTCTCCCCGTCATGTTTTGTACTCCTCTTTTCCCCTCTCCCTCACTCTCCCCTTCTCCCCTCCCTGGAACCCTCTGCTCCCTCCTTCCTCCATGCTCCCCTACAGACATAAGTATTGCATTAGCGCTTATCCTCCTGCCCTGATATGAAAGGATCCAGGAACAGCGTAACACGGCTCTGCTCTAAACCTACTCACAACAACACTGACCTCTGGCGCTGGGAAGAGACGCCTTCACGTGGTGGCACAGACAGAACACGCAAAATTCTATTGCCTCCTCCTTCTCCTCTCCCCACCGCCAGCTCCTCCTTTCTCTTTCCCAGCTCCTCCTCCTCCTCTTCCTCCTCTCTCCACCGCCAGCTCCTCCTCCTCCTCCTCTCCCCACCGCCAGCTCCTCCTCCTCCTCCTCCAACGCTTCTTCTTCATCCTCTCTATTGCTCCTCACTGACAGCTCCCCCCCTTCCTCCTCCTCGGCCTCCTACTGCACCTGATCTGCCAAGCTATTTCGCAGCAACAAGCTTCCCCAATCTCATCTTCCTCGCCGCCACAGCAATGTCTCCTCCATCTCCCCTCCTCTCGCTTATCCCACCACCCTCCACACCACCTATTTGATAATGGATTTTAGCTATCTTTATTCTGTTCAATCTCATAATTTTCTTCCCTCCCCCCCATTTTCTTTTCGTTTTGCGTTGCTACCCACTCGTTCACTTACAGTGGGTTTATCTCGAGATGAATGCATTCCACTGGTGATAACTACAAAACAGTAACATCCTCTCCTTTATTCTTTTGACCCGGAGCCTTTGCAGTCCTAAATATCTATCTTTCTCCTTCAGGTGTTTCCATCTCTTCATACACTTCATCCAACGCCTCTGCCTTCGCTCTCGCAACTGCTTTCTTCGCTTCCTTTTTGGCCCCAGTGTAGTTCCCCTTATCTTCTTCCCGTCCAGATTCATCCCACTTCTTTTTCGCATCTTTCTTGGCTTTCACCACCTCCAGCATTTCATCGTTCCACCACCACGTCTCCAAAACTCCAGGAGGTCTCTTCCCGGATGTTCTCCCAAGCACTTCTTCGCCCACTCTCCTTATCACTTGGTTATTGTGCTCTCACCACTCTTGCACTCCCTCGAGCGATCTTATTTCATCCAAAACCCTCTCTTTAAACTCTCGCTTTGCCTCTTCCTCTTTCAACCTCCACCACTTGATTTTTGGTGTAAACTGTATATGTCTACTTTTCTTTACGGTACGTTCTTTATCTCCCAGTCCATTCCTACTTCGTGCTTTGCCGCCACACTTTCTCCATTTGTGACCTTGTAGTTCTTTGTCTCTTTCAGCTGGGATCTCCTACACATGAGAAAGTCAATCTGATTTTCTCTTTCTCCACTCTTGTAGGTCATAAACTGACTTACTTTCTTTTCAAACCAGGTATTGACAATCGCCAAATCAAACGACAAAGTACAATTCACAATCCTCTCTCATCATCATTCCTCTCCCTGACTCCCCAACTTCCGTGCATACTCTCTCGATCATCTGTCTACTCCTTCCCACATGCCCGTTCAGGTCTCCTCCTGCAATCAACCTCTCTTCTGCCGGTGTCTCGCTAAGTTCCTGGTCCATTTCTTCCCAAAATGCTACCTTCTCCTCATCATCACAGCCCACTTGCGGCATAAGAGCTCACGATGTTTACCACTGTTTCTTCTTGGGCTAGTCTGATGCTCATCACTCAATCACTCGTTCTCCTCACGCTTACTACGCTACCTTTTAGGTCTTTAGACAGTACTCTTCCCACATTGTTCCATCCCTGCTTGTTTGTTCCACCACAGAGCAACTTGCAGCTCGCCTTGTTTCCCCTCCACCTCGTCTCCTGTACGCACAACTCGCTCATCCTCCTCCTCTCCATCAAATCCGCCAACTCTCTTCCTTTCCCAGTCATTGTCCCTACATTTTACGATCCAATTCTTTAACGTCTTTAGCCGGGCTCGCCCCCAACCCGGAAGCCCTTGCTCATTTGTCACAGGGGGCAGGCGAGGTCAGGTCCCTGAGTGTTGCCTACGGGGTACGCCCTAGCATTTTCCGAGGCAAAAATTAGATTTGCTGTCTTGTTCGGTTCTGGCTCGGGTTTTGCGGCCGGATGCCCTTCCTTAAGTGAACCCTCCTCATTTACCCGGGCTTGGGACCAGCACTAGGTTGGACTGGACTGTCCCCCCAGTGACTGGGTTTTACTCACCCTTCAAAACCATCATGTAAATCTTTTACAGCATTCAGCAACTTTCCATCCACACCACACAAATATAAAGCCTTCCACAATCCTTCTTTGTTTACCTTGTAATGCTTTCAAGCCCCTAAATGCCTTAAACACCTTACAGTCCTTGTCGCATTTTTTTTTTCACTGTCTCAATGCAAATACTTGATCCACATAATCTCACTGCTAAAACCATCCTGTTCATCACTCACCAGACATTGTAATGCATTCTTCTTCCATATATCTTTCGTGCAACGCTCAACAGCCTTATAAAATGATAAATTTGTCAACTGCTTCGATATCTTTTGTTTTATTACAAAGGCACAATCACATCCTTTCTCTCGCGCTGCTGATACAATGCAACACTTTCAAACTTTCTAACATATTTAAGTAGCATTTCACTGCACTTTCTCCACTACACTTCACAATCTTTACAAACACCTCATCAACATCTAATGCTGTCCCAATCAATCACTCCACAACATTCCTGCAATACCATTCAACCACGTGTTCTTACGTAGTTCCAACTAATATTTCATTGCACTCTCACCACAATACCTGATCATCTCAACGTACATCTCATCGACACCTGATGCCTTCCCAAACTGCCCAACAGCATTCTTGACTTCCGCCAGTGTCACACTTCTGGCACCAAATACGCAGCTATAGTCTGACAGATCGAAACGTAGGGTTTTGGTGGAGTCACCCCCTCCCTGCACTGTTGCCACGTTTCCGAGCTGACCTCTCCATCAGCGATGACCTTGACACTGTTTCCCTCTTGTGATCTCCGTTTTTCTAATACCCCCTATACCCCTGCCACCAACACCCCCTATACCCCTACCCCCAACAACACCCCCATCAACAACACCCGCTATACCTCCACCACCAACACCTCCTATAAATATAGACCCCCACCATCAACACCTGTATAATAATTAGCCGTTGATAATTGCTATACTTTTATTGAGAGCATACATTCTACCCTATTGCTCAAACTCCCTAATCTTACAATCCCATCTGTCTTAATCCTTCCCACTGCCTTCGTTCCTAAATCCCTTAATTGATCTATTTTTAACCTAAGTGTCCCCACACCTTTTAAACCATTTACCTCTCTGTCACTATTCTCCACCATATGTATCAACTTGTATTATATTGTGTATAGAACTTTCATACTGTATGCTGTACTACTGTATAATGTATAAGAATACCCACTGTTTAGTGGAAATAAAGTTTTATTATTATTATTATTATTATTATTATTTCTCTCTCTCTCTCTCTCTCTCTCTCTCTCGCTAGATTTTGTTATGTGTCATCCATGGTTTTTTACTTCCATTTTTATGTATGGATTATAATTTTGACTTTATTTCCGCACCACCCTTGAGGTAAAAGTCACGGCGCGTTTTTTTATAGAGGTTTCCCCAATAGGCCTAAATCCTGTAGGGGGTTGGTGACCTCCCACAGCGTACACACAAACACGTGTCGCGTGAGTGCTGCCACCCCAGAGCTGTTTGATATATTTATTTTAATTATGAAAGGATCGCCTCTTCCCACTTTTATCCCTTCAAATTTTCTTGCAATTATACTTGCTAAATTAATTAGCAATGTTAGAAGTGTTGGGGAAGTAAATAATAATTAGAATATTTTTAGAGCAACACTGCCAAATTTTTATGCCACGTTTCTCTATTATCGTATAATATAGTATGCAGAATAGTTTTATTCTTCCTTGATACATGTCAGCACTTTCATTACAGTTATATTAGTATGAGTTATGTTTATGTATCATTCCTACTACACAAACCACAGGCGTTATACATCGTAGGGTTAGGAAACATGGCAATAGTGTAGGGAGGGGGTGACTCCACCCAAACCCTATGTTACGAGGAGGAACACTATAGTTTATACCTCAGACTTCCTAACAAAGTTGTGGTTACTTTTTTCTTGAACTTGAACTTAAGTAAATAAAAGAAGCTCTAACTTGAGTAACAAAACTGAATACTTTTAACAACTCTGCTTATTTTATTCCTTCCTCTCTTCTTGTTTCACAGAGTAGTCTTTCTACTTATCTTTCGTTTTCTTCACTCCTTTCACTCTACAGGCTACCCGTTCTTCCATCCATAGTCTCTTTCTTGTATTTTCACTTATCTCCTCCCATCCCCCTTCCTTTCTCTTTTCCTTCCTCCCTTCTTTGACATCTTCTATCCCTTCTCTTGCATCATTTCTCCCTCCCTCATTCCTTCCAAACTCATCCTTCCCCCTGTCACCTTTAGTTCCTCCAATCACCACCTCCAAACTCATCCCTAACCGCGTCGCCTTTCGTTTCCTCACTCTCCACCGCCTCCCTTACTATATCCACGGTCCCCTACCTCCCACAATCTCCAATCCCTCCTGCCCCACCCTACCACCTTCAATTCCCCCGCCCCTCCTCCTTCCCACCCCGACTTCCTTCAAGCCCTCTTCCCTTTCCTCATCCCGTTCACGCCCCTCCCCTTTCCCCATCCCTTCCAAGCCCCTCCCCTTTCCTCACCCTTTCCACGCCCCTCTCCCCTTTCTTCTCCCCACTCTCCATGCCCCACCCCACTACCACCAGTCCCGCCACCACCACCACCAAAACCCCCCGTACTCCCCAGCCCCTCCACAGCCACCAACAAGGCCTCACGTAGGTCGATAATAAGCAGAGGGAGGGCCAAATTTTCTCCCACGCGTTTCCCCTTCAGAAATTCAACCACATTATTTTCCATCAACTATTTTCTTTACCACGGCCCCCCTAAATTCACCCAATTTTTTTTTTCTCTATGGTTTACTTTAATTTTTTTTATTTCCGTGAGTTTTCCCCCTTTGCATTTTACCTAAAAATTTTATGCGAGTCCTCGTCTACTTCTCTGTTTTCCCTCCATTTACCGACATTGGTTTTTTAATCCCGAATTTCCCAGTGGTTTTTATCTGTTCCATTCTACCTCACACACACACACACGCACACACACACACACACACACACACACACACACACACACACACACACACACAGCCACCTCCTATCTTCTCCTTGGTTACCCCAGAGAATTTTCTTCACGAGTTCCCTCCTTTTTCTTTGGTGTTCTCCTTCAGTTCACCCCCACCCACCCCACCCTCCACCCTCCACCCTCCACCCTTCTCGCCCTATGGATATGCCAGGCGGTAGAGCTCGATTGTGGGGACGGCCAAATTAGATGAGGCTGCTCTCTCTCTCTCTCTCTCTCTCTCTCTCCTTAAGCGCCTTCTCTAAAACAAAATACTTACTGTATATAATTTCATTTTATTTTCAAATAATGGTAAGCGTCATTTATTCATTAACCAAATACATTATATATTGTTACCATAATCTATATTAACGCTGGCGAAATAATTAATATTTTTCGATTCATCATTCTTCAAAACAGACTTGGCTATTCTACATTAAGCTATTGTCTGACCCACAACCGTTCCGCCAAGCCTGATCTAAATCAAATAAAACTGTTGCACTTTTTCTGTTCAAACACACAGACACACGTGAGTCGAACTTAGACCTTGCCCTGTGACCTTGACTTCCTTCGCTCTTGCCTTACTCTTAACGTTTCTACCAAGTTTGGTGTAAGTCGGATTTAATCCATATAAGCTGTCCTTGCCGTGTGACTTGTCCTTTGACCTACTGTTCTAAAATAAATAAATAAATAAACTTCTTAGCTGACCGTCAACCGTTTCACTAAGTTTGGCTAAAATCGGATAAAACTGAGAAAACATGTACACTACAACTCGGTCCCCTACTTATTTACAACTCGGTCTCTTACGTAGTTACTTACATTAACCTATTTGTGCCCAGTGCCTTCAATATTGGACAGAACTGTGCATTTTCAAAAGTTAATAAAGGAGGGAACCACGGGGTAGGAACCTATGAGCTTCGCGACTGTAAGTTCATAGGTGGGGGGTGGTACGGTATAGCACCCTTTCCGGGGCGCCCTACAAATGAGCGGCGGAACAGTAATGAGAGTAGTATAAAAGAGCGACAAAATATACTATTAAAAGAGCGGACGACCTGACTGCCTCATTATCCCCCCCACCTCCCTACCTGTCACCAATCCAGCCAAACTTACAAAGCCGAAACAAACTCCGAAACAAACAAAGCCAGTCAAACTCGTCTGTTACTTCCATACAACCTGTCATTGTGTCTGGTGATTCCACACAGTAAAGTCGTGCCAACATGGAGTTCACCGTTACAGAAACTAACAAGGGAAAAAAGTGTATAATTTATGAAGGCTACAAGTTTAGAGTCGACACAACATTAAGTGATGGAAGTTTTTCGTGGCGGTGTACAAATGGGAAGTGTAAAGCACGAGTGAAAACAGACTGTGAAATAGATAGCATTGTCCCAGTGCAGTTGCAACACAATCATGAAAAAGATGAGAGAAAACTTGAACGACAGCAATTACGTACAACAGTGAAAAGAAAAGCAAGTGATGACATGACAGCAAGGCCGGCAAAAATAATTAGGACAGAACTTTGTAAAGTTACGGAAAACAATCTGCAATCTGGTGATCTGAAATGTCTGGCACAATCATTATACCGTGAAAGAAGAAAACAATATCCTGTTTTGCCTAAAAATCGTGAGGAAGTCTATCAAGCTCTCGAGTCCATGAATACCACCACCACCAAAGGCGAAGAGTTTGTGTTGGAAAATAACCCAGACACGGGCATTGTTATCCTATCATGTACAACAAATCTGGAATTTCTGGTAACTTCTGCAGAGGAGATTTTTATTGACGGGACCTTTAAGAGTTGTCCAAAAATTTTTTATCAACTGTACTCTATCCATGGCTTATGTAATGGCCATTATATTCCTTTAGTATATGCTCTTTTACCAGGTAAATCGGAGGAGATTTATCGAACCATGTGGAAATGTTTACATGATATTTGTGTATCAAAAAATCTGCAACTGCAAGCCTCTGTTATACACGTGGATTTTGAATTCCCCATGCTCACTGTCCTGAAAGAAACATTTCCGGATGCAATCATCAAATGCTGTAGATTTCATTTAGGGCAGGCATGGTGGAGGAAAATCCAAAACCTTGGCCTAAGTAAAGAATACAAAGACAAGAATAGTGACATAGGACAGTGGCTAAAACTATCATATGGTTTCCATTTCATTGATCCTGCAGATATTGAAGAATGTTTTGTTGAGGAACTGATGTCATGCGCACCACAGAATGAAAAATGTACTAATTATGCAGACTATCTAGTTGATAACTATGTCACGCCTCATTCAAAATTTCCACCAGTGCTTTGGGCTGAAGTCCCTTCTAACGACAAACGCACAAACAATGCGGCTGAATCCTTTCATGCACATTTCAACGCACAATTTTACAAAGCTCACCCATCCATCTTCATCTTCATGGATGTATTTAAAAGGCTCCAAGCAACAACGTACTTGAAAATCAGAAGTACCGGCATGCCAGCTGTACCAAAGAAAGTGGCTAAAGAGAAGTGTGAATATGCCATAACTCAGTTCACCAAGTACAAGTCGGGGGATTTTAACCGACGTCAGTACTTACAATCTATGGGTTGCAAGTTCATGGCAAAAACGGATTTGTAAATATGTATATATGTTAATAAGACACAGAATTATCTTAAGCTTCATTTTAACTGACACATTCATTTTAACTGACATTCATTTTAACTGACCAATATGACGAAGATATGATCTGTACACATTTAACCAATATGACACTGATCGTAGTAAGCCACTCTAAAACACAAAATATTTTTCCTGCTCAAAAACCTACTTCCACCTCCCCGTGGTGAGCAGGGGGCAACAGGTATTAACATCTGGCTAACGGAAGAGGTAATTAAGACGCTCAATTGATGTAAAATATGGCCGCTCTTTTAATGGTAAATCTGTCGCTCTTTCGAGAAAATTTTGTCGCTCTTTTAACATATAGATTCGCTTTTTTGTAAAACTCCGCCTTTCCGCACAGTCCCTCACACGGGAACCCTTGGATCTAATGGGTTATGTAGTCAGTGAAAATTATGATGTTGAGACGCTTGCCATCATATAAAAATCCCCCATTCACATCTGCATCAAAACGAAAATCTTTCCCCTAAAGTCCCATAAAAACTTCCCTGAGCAGCACTTAACACCACTGTCCTGGTCTGGCTCCCATCTTTCCACACTTTACCCGGATTAATGAGAGAGTCGAGTAGCCCCTAGGGCTTGACCACGGGACGACGCTGATAGCACCCTGGGGAGTCGTTTGGATCACTCTTCCCTCTACAACAGCCTCCTTTTCCCTTTTTAGTATGCACCCACTTCCCCACTCCTCCCCTCTTTTATATACATACATACTCCTTTAATATCATAAACTTCACCTCACACTACCTCTTTCTCTCTACCTGCCTTTCACTATCAACCTAACACGACCTTCGTACCAGACATTGGGTTGAAATGAATTACTCAGATAACGGTACAGTAATTATATTCAACAGCAGAGATTACTTGTGCGTAGACACATTTCTTAAAGGGATTTTCTCCCCCTTTCATCCCACCAGAACTCTCTGCCATGGCCTCACTACGTTTCTGGCCCAAATGGCCTGAAACTTGCGAGGGAAAAAAAAAAAAATGTTTTTTTATGAATGTCTTATCAATGATGCACCAGGCAAAGATCTGTGACTCTGCAGCAACAAATATTCAGTTCTCGACACTTGAAATCTCAGGCTGGCAGTGACGGCCTAACTGGTGACACACACACACACACACACACACACACACACACACACACACACACGTGTGCGAGCGCGTCGCAACAGGGATTACCTTTATGAGTATGTTTCCTTTTTCTTCACTAAGGGAAGACACTCTGCTGGAATTTCTTTATTTAAAAAAAAAAAAAAAGGCAACAGCATGTTCTTTATTTTCAAATTCTATACTAGAGAATATCCTCTGCATGATTATATTTACAGATGCATTAATACTTCTTATTCACTGGACTGAAAGCTTTATCGATACTTTGTTGCAGCAGTTTCACTTTCTCCAAAAACATTAATATCGGTTTGCTATACCAGTTTATCGCTAATATATATATATATATATATATATATATATATATATATATATATATATATATATATATATGTAACAACCATTTACCACCATAAACCTATACGGTACTAATAAAGAGAACGAGGTGGAAAAATAAATGATTTGGTATGGTCTCTGCTGCCGAACATTTACCCGACTAAATTACTGCTTCTATTTCACTCCATCTTCCTCAAACTTATTCACACTGCCTCTCACAGTCGGCCTTTTAACTCTGGAAATATCTTGTAAACCTTCCTCCTTGTGACATTCTATCATTCCCATTCTTATTCCATATTTCATGTTCTACCAGTACCTCACGCTTTACTATTTCTACTCTCATAGCAAGTTAATTTGACCTACTTCCTTCACAGTCTTTTCACACTGCTTCAATCTCACGACCAGCCTCTGACTCTCCATTACTCACGCCGATAACTAAAAAAAAAGTAACTTCGCTAAGAGACGCCGCCATTTCGGGAGTCGTTTCCACTTATCTTTTCCACAGCGATTTACCTTGCATCCACTTTTCTGTGCACGATAAATATAACACTAATGGCGCCTTTGCTTAACTACATATTTACTGAGAAAAATACATAAAATTCACAAAGGCAGGACAAACAAAGACATTTTTGAAGCCTTACCTTTTTCCTCCACCACCATGTTTACTTCCTGGGTCGGTCGCTTACACTACCAGTATGCGTCAACATAGAAACTCAAGTTCCTAATAAGGGGGAACGAATGTATTTAACTCAAAGACGCATAAAATAGAAAAAAAATAAAATTACAGTAAACTAAATTCGTGATAACATTCGTAATACGATCTATAAAATACTCATATGATTTTTCTCCAGCTCTCTTATGTTACACTTTTTTTTCGTTTCCTGTTTCATGATATGCTGGTTCCCATTTCAAAGAGTAGAATATGATGAGTTTGAACGTCTTAGATGTAATTAACTTATGGTAGACGCAAACTTCATTTATGAACTGCAAATACTTTATGCGAACTTTAATACTTAAGTAAATATTCAGATATCTCCTTTCTAATATTAAGGCATGGAATTCCATAGTATTTCCTGGTGCTGTTGCTGTTGCTGCTGTCGAAAGTTTATGATGAATAAGATGTAGCAAGATACAGATTCCAACAAACATTACGCATGAATATGCCAGTTACAACTATTATTACTCAATATAATGTGGCAATGTAAAGAACAGAACATAATACAGCACTGCTATTCCCTGTATTATCAACGAAATGCATACATTCCTTTTATAATATCTGAGCGTTAAACGAGAAATCCGAATTTAGTAACAAAACCTCTGTTTCCGAAAGAAGGAGGCTGTAGTAATAGGAAACGGAGCTAAGAGGCTTTTCTCCTACCACCGTTGTTGGGTGAGCGGGTTCAGGTTAAGTCACTGGAGAACGTCGCCATTTGGATCCTAAATTCGGGTAAAAACACAGTAGCTTCGGTGAAATAACAGTGCACATTTAAGAGTTTTTACAATAATGCTAGCATTCGCGTTTCTCGCCATATTTTACCTATCCTTCCGCAAGTTAAATTAATGCTGCAGCTCGCTTGAATATCTATGAAAATCTGAACCAAAATGGCAGCTCTGACCAACCTCTTCCTTCCTCCCTCTTTGACTGATGAAATGTTTGCATGGCCGTGATATTTGTACAGACAATATTTGAACCGGCATGGAGAATTTCTGGTCTTGCTCCAAAATTTGCCTTTCGTCTAAGGGTCGCACTGTCGTGGGTTTAGGAGGACGGTGGCAGTGCCTTCCTATGACCCCCTCTAGATGGTTCACGGTGACGAATCATATTAAATGTGATTTCAAAATAAAATCTTATATAAATACCTTAACGTTCTTCATGAATATGGGGTAAAATTTATGAAATGGCCTCTTTAAGGGTTTTTGATGCCGTTTATGAGCCCAGAGCCTCGAGGTGCTTCCCTGCTCTGTTTTTTAAATTGTCAAATCTCCACACTCTGTGCACACATTTCTCAATAACTCCAACTCCATTACTTTAACTCATGATTCTTCATTTTCATGCCAAACCAAAATTTCACACTCATAATCTAACGTTGGCGCTAAATCTCCATCATATATTGCACACCTCTTGCAGCCTTTATAGCAGCAGTAACTTTCCATCTTTTGTTCGTTATCTGTGCACATTAATTCGATATTATAGGGAAGTAAAAAGAGAATATTGAGGCTTAATACGGTACCTTGATATTAGCACGTACCGGTACGTTATTAATGCAAACTATATCGACATGACAGGGCAAAAATAACAGAAAATTCGAACAAATATGGTATATCAAAAAAGAATGTATAATGTTGTACGTCAAATGTCACGTAAGATAGGTTGCTTTTAGCCCACGAATGAGAAGCTAAAGAGATGCAGTTTTCGGCGACATTTCTCATCTCGGATTGTGACACTGAAACACACACACACACACACATAAAGTAGCACATATTAACGAGTCAGAGTATAATACCCAAAGTAAACAGAAAAAAAAAAAAAAAAAACTTCAGCAGCGTCATAAGCCAACGAAAATACGACCCTAAGAGTCGTAATTTTCGGCGACATCTCTCATCTCGGCTCGCGGCACCGAAAACTTTAATCTCCACATTCTGAACTTTTTTCGCTCCGCCGTGGCCAAATTGTTAAAGTAAAGAGTGAGAGCTTAAGAGTTTGGGGTAACAATTTATTGCTCTTGGTAAACACTTGGAAGACGCGGTGAATGGTTGGGCGAAACTGAAAAGTCGAAGTTTTGTCGCATTGGTTAACCATTTATCTTCCCTTATCTGTTTCATTATTTGTCTATCTACCTATTTATTTATCTACCTATTTACAGTATCTACAGTTTTTAACATTATCTTATAGTTTCCTTTAGTTTTCTTTCTTTTTTTTGCGAAAGTTTTCTCTCTTTACTCACTTATCAACATAATTTACGCAAGCTACCTCTAACAGCATGAACTAACCTAAATGTGACGGGCCTGACTGTACTTGAGTGACCTGATTATTGGTTTCATCTTAACCCCGTCATGTTGATGACTTAATATCTATTATATTTTGCGGTCGAACAGGGCAGTACTCCCGAGGTTGATGGCAAGCTGGTGATAGGGAGAGCTGGAGCTCCCGTTTCACCAGCCCTCAGGACTTGATCCTGACCATCTCCCTTTTCTGAACATTTTCAGTGCATTCATTTACTCAGAGAGTAGGTCAGCATGCTCTCATAATACCTCTACCTTCAACTGTCTACACCACACTACATGCGCATAACATATCACACCTTCTATTCACATCTTTAGTAATGGCCGCTGCAATCTTACAATCAAATGAGGTGGTACCTCGGATTGCCACCACCGGCAGGGTAGGGCTGGAGGCACAGGGTCCTCCCGGTCGCCATCAAGCGACTGTGCCGGCAGCAACTGTTGCTATTTCCGGGAATGCTCGTCGGCGAAGAGGTGACGGTGCGGCCTTATTCTTTACCAACATCCGCGGCCTTACCACAAATTTAAACTCAGTTCATTTTTTCCTTCATTCCATATCCCCTTTGGCCCTTTTCCTCACAGAACCACAAATCTCACCCTCCACCGATATATCTCCATTTTGTTTTCCCGGTTACCATTTCCTTACAAACTTTCGTAACAAGGGCGGCACCTGTTGTTATATCAAATCCCAATATGCAGTTGACACTATTTTAAACTTCACTTCATCCAGTTTTGATTACTCATTACATAAATTAAATTGCCAAAACATTACCAAATTTATCTGTGTAGTTTATCGTTCCCCCAGTGCTTCTTCGGAACCCAGTGTATTTGATTCCATATCCACTCAGTTGAGTAACCTTGACCTTGCCCTTGGCAATGAAATTACCATTTTGGGTGATTTTAACATACACAATGCTGAATGGTTATTGCATTCTGCCCAGACTGACGACGCTGGTCTAGAATGCGAGCTGTTTGCGGAATCGCTTAATCTCACCCAGTTGGTAAAGCAACCAACGAGAATACCTGATAATCCTGACCATAATGCCCATCTCTTGGATTTATTCTTGACAAATAATCCAGATCAATACAGGATAGAGGTACTGTCACCACTTGGATCCTCTGACCACAATCTCATCAAAGCCTCATTAGTTAACCCTCCTACACCTCCCCACTCTGAACCTGTCAGGGTGACCCGATGGCACTTTGACAGGGCAGACTGGGATGGATTTAGAAATTATCTTGCTGATGTTCCATGGCAGTCTTTCTTCTCTAGTGATCCCAATTCTACCCAGTCCCACATTTGCGACTTAATACTAGCTGGTATGGATTTATTCATACCAAGTCAACAATTCACTAAAAGATCAAACTCTCCAAAATGGTTTGATGGCAATTGTGCCAGAGCAACAGCCCAAAAGTCATTAGCATATAACTCTTACTTAAAATCAAAAAACATCTGAATCACTCTCCCAATTTAAAATTGCTAGAAATCATGCAAAAGCTGTATTAAATCTATCTAAATCAAACTTTCTTCAAAAGCAAGCATCAAAACTACTTAACAACCCTAATGACAATAGAATATTCTGGTCAACTCTTAATTCTTTCAATAATAACTTTAACAAGTCATCTTCCATTCCCCCACTAAAATCTTCAGATGGCAATATTACAAATGACCCACGTGGGAAAGCAGATATCTTTGCTAGTACCTTTGCCAGAAACTCTACCATAGATGATACCAGCCAGAATGTCTCAGTACTGGAACTTGATTCTCCTGAAATTGCCCCACTTAAAATACAGACAAGATACGTAAAATCCATCCTAGACAATTTACCTACCAACAAAGCTCCAGGCCCAGATGGAATTCCGCCAATTGTTTTGAAAAAGTGTTCCCCTGAACTTGCCTCTGTCCTAGCTAAATTATTCAGACTATGCATACGTACTTCTTTATTCCCAAATTCATGGAAAGAAGCCAATATCCACCCAGTTCCGAAGAAAGGAAGTTCGTCTTACCCCTCCAATTACAGACCAATAGCTGTCACATCTTCTCTTGGTAAGGTATTTGAAACTTTAATTAATAAGCATATTGTTAAACATCTTGAATCCAACAACTTAATTAGTGATAGACAATACGGTTTTCGCCACGAAAGATCCACCATTGACATACTCAATTTCTTAACTCATACCATCCATCAATCAATTGATCTTTTTGGAGAAACTCATGCAGTAGCTCTTGATATCTCTAAAGCTTTTGACAGAGTATGGCACCGTTCCCTGCTGTCCAAACTCCCTTGCTATGGACTAACGTCTTTTGTTCCTTTGATTTCTTCTTATCTTAGTGACAGGAAAATAAGAGTAAAAGTAGATGATGTATATTCGAATTTCCACTCAATTAACGCCGGCGTGCTGCAGGGATCAGTTCTGGCGCCAACCCTATTTCTGGTTCATATTAATGATCTCTTATCTGTCACTCACAATCCCATTCACTCATATGCAGATGACTCAACACTACATAGTTCATTCACACTCAGACATCCATTCACAAAGTCTAATATCTCTACCTCTCAACTCAGTACAGCCATCTCCATAAATCAAGATCTATCTACAATCAGTGAATGAGGACAAAACAACCTTGTTTCTTTTAATGCTAGTAAAACTAAATATATACAGTTTACTAATAGACAGATATTGCCAGATTCGTACATTACCTTCAGTGCTACTAATATTCCCATCTCCAAAAGTATTGAAATTCTTGGTGTCTCACTTAACAGTGCCCTCAGCTGGACCTCTCATGTCAGATCACTTGCTAAAACCGCCTCAAAGAAACTTGGATTATTGTACAGAGTCCGTAACTTCTTCGCCGATGAGCAGTTAGCTATAATTTATAAGTCATGTGCGCTCTCAGCTTGAATATTGCTCACCCTTGTGGAATGTTTGTGGAGAGGTTGCATTAAGACAACTAGACAAAATTCAGAATAAAGCTGTTAGAATCATTAACAACCCTGCCTTTACATATAAACTACCTCCCCTGCAAGTAAGAAGGAATGTTGCCTCCCTTGCATTATTTTACAGATATTTTTTTGGCAAATGCTCAGACGAAGTTGCGTCCATGGTGCCACCTCTCCATGCCTTCCCTCGTGCTACACGGGCATCTGGTAGCGCTCATGACTGGAATGTCACTCAACCATATTGCAGAACTTCTGCCTATCAGAATTCTTTCATTCCCCGAACTGCATCTCTCTGGAACTCGCTTCCCCAGAGTTGTTTTCCTCCAAATTTCAACCCACAACTGTTCAAGTCTAACTGTTACAGATATTTTATGAACAGAGGACACCAGTAATCTGGTGTATGGATTATTTTTTTTTTACCCATTTGTTTTTCCTTCCTCCGTTCTGTTTATAAAAAAAAAAAAAAAAAAAAAAAGCCTGAGACAGCCCCCTGTGAGAGAAGTTACTGAAGACTATATAAGCTCCTCAGTACGCGCACGTCTATCCTAAGGTTAATAGAATCGTGGGAAATAATAAAACAAAATGCGTCATCCCCCCCAAAAAAAAAATAATAATAATAATAATAATACCTACAATATCAATAAGAACTCCACAGAATGTGAAGTTCTAAATAATCCAGTATTTCCCCAGTAGGAGTATAAGGGCCTGGAGCAAGACTACTCAATATACACAATGAAGATATGTGACCAGTTGCTCTTCCCTTAGCGGTATGACATGAGGTGTAATATCCAGCCATCCTTTGGGGCCCATCCGGTTGGAGCGCCTGAACTCATTAGAGCACCACCATCTATTAAATGAGGACACGGAGGCAAATTCCCTACACCAGGACATAGCACAAAGGCCCATCCTTGATCTCTTTGCGCGCATCAGAGAAATTACACGTGTGCGACAGGGGATGTAATACTAATGCTACTGTGCTCGGCTTGCTTTCATCTCACGGAACTCGGTCACTCTCAAAACGTATATATCAAATCGTAATTGCGTGAAATTCGGTGAGCCTTAGTGTGGGACAGGAATAAGACTCCTTCGTTGCTATACCCTTTTTACTCTAACTTGGCCTAAAATTGTCCACCTTGAGTGCTGAGTTGTAGCAGGAGATTAACACTAGAATATGGTGCTAGTCAAGTGCTAGGCTATAACATCAATCATTCAGTTTCTTAAAATGTCAGCGATTCCTAAATCCTTCCTCTCCTGGCTAATCGCATCATCTGGTACACACATTTCACTCTTTCAACCCGAGGACGTCTTTAAATAGTGTGTTATTGCAGATTCCAGGCATTTTTATTCAGCTTATTAAACACCTCTCGCACTAACATGGCTAATTACGCGATACCTAACTCCTTCACTTAAAAGATATATGAAAAAACAAAAGCCAAATAACAAGGCCAATACAAATGGCATCCACTGACTGGGGTTAAAAATGTGTCATTTGAATTCCAAACATTTCAGAGGTTCTTATTCTTATATGTACAAACGGCATCTTTGGTCCATATTTCAGAAAACGTTAACATTCGAATTCAAAACATGTAAAAATTCTTAACGTACCACTATACCTACCCTCATAAACACTCTGCTACAAAAGAAAAGAAGTAACCTTTTTCGAATTTAAACATACGAGTATCAACAAATCCTAACCGTTCTTACCTGCGCAAATCACATCTTTCAGTTTTACAGTTCAAAACACATTACCATTTCGAATTTAGAACATTGTCAATAGTTCTTTAGGTAACTCTATTATACTCACCTTCCCAAATATAGTATTAAAAAAAAAAAAAAAAATCCGGACACGTAACCATTCAAATTTAAGACAAGTCGACGCTGCTTTACTCGACACTTCCCCGCAAATCGGATCTCTGGCAAGCGTGGGGTTAAGAACTGGAGACACTTAAAGGAGAGGAGAAAGAAGCTCGGAGGAAAGCGTGGATGAGAGAAGATTAGGGAAGAAAAGCTAGAGTGGGAAGAATGGATTATGGAGAAGCGAGATGGAGGGAGAGAAAGGAAGAAGAAAATGAATGATGAGTAGAAGAGGAACATATGGAGGAAAAGAGAGAGAGAGAGAGAGAGAGAGAGAGAGAGAGAGAGAGAAGAAATTATATTGGAATGATTGAACTGTTTCATTAAAATATCTATACGCAGTGCGATACTTACGTCTATTTGATCTCTTCTGAGAAACAAGTAGTCTTCAGCTTTTGAAAGCTGAAAACTGAGAGTACTCAGACAGCTAATCAGCTGTCAGCTTTCAAAAGCTAAAGCTTATTCACTTTTCTGAAGAGATCAAACAGGCTTATGTGTGTAAAACATGTACAGCATACTGGACTGATTACTGTACCATTCCGTGTCCTCAATTACCTTTTTTTTTTTTATTATTATTATTATAACTCTTCTGTGTACGGGTCGTGATTGCTGTTCAGTGTAGCAACTATGCTGATACTACTGGCAATGCAAAAATGTAGGAACATTATTGAAAAAAAATATGTATGCAGTTGTACAGCCTTGTATGTGTACATTGCTCAGCACCTAGTCCAAGCTTTCAATCCTGCACATGTACACTGACGCGCGCGTGTGCGTGCGTGCGTGCGTGCGTGTGTGTTTGCGTGTGTGTGTGTGTGTGTGTGTGTGTGTGTGTAATTCATCGGGTCGGTCAGGATCACTTGATGGTCGTGATGGTCAGCTTTTACCCTCCCGGAAGGGAGCTGAGAGCTCATATAGTCCGATCTAAGGGCAAGGCTGTGACCTTCACACATGCACACACCCGTCCCCTTGCTCAAGGGGGACAGTAACCACCCACTTCGTCAGTGAAACTTTTCGCAACCTGAGCGAGGCGCGAACTCCCGTCCACCAGTTGGCAAGCGGGAACGTTACCACTGCACCAGCGAGCGGTGTGTGTGTGTGTGTGTGTGTGTGTGTGTGTGTGTGTGTGTGTGTGTGTGTGTGTGTGTGTGCGTGTGTGCGCGCGCGCGCGCGTGCTTAAGTGAAGGGAAAAGACACTTGCAAGGGTCGGTATATCTTACTATCACAAGAAAACAAAATCAACTCAAGTGTTGCCATCACCGTTGTAGTATATCGTAACCAAACATATTAGCTGAATGACCGTGTATGCAAAAAAAATGTCAATGCCTACCTTTTTATTGCTACACGTCCATTCCCGAAGTTGACCCGGAACAGTGACGACAGCACTACCCCCAAGCATCTCTAAAACATCACCTACACCACTCCAAGCAGCCTCCCTCATGCACTCCGCCCTTTAAGCCATCCACCTCGATTTCAAAGCTTACAGGGATGAAAACGAGGAAGAAGAAAGAGGAGAGAAGGATAAAGAGGAAGACTAACAAGGAGGAGGAAGGATGGAAAGATCAAAGGGCGGGTAATGAGCTGTTTTAATACGGGCAATTCAAAGGAAAACAAAATGGTTAGCAAGTAAAGAACAAAAGAGAGACAGGGCAGAGAGGAATTTGAGGCTGAGAGGTAATGCAACCAGTCTCTCTCTCTCTCTCTCTCTCTCGCTCTCTCCAAAAACGAGGTACAAAGGCCGGAAAACGTGGAGGATGGTGGAAAATTAGGGAATGTGTGTGTGTGTGTGTGTGTGTGTGTGTGTGTGTGAGAGAGAGAGAGAAAAAGAGAGAGAGTCTGCATGCATTATAAAGAGGCAGATTCAGGAGTATACTTGCAATGTCGCCCCTGTCTCTTTCCAAAGTAATGGGCTTTTGGAAACCTATGCCTTTCAGTCAGCTAATAATGTTTCGTATTTTGATATATATTTAACTATTGAACCGAGATGGAAGAAGCTGTGAATATGGACGTGAAACCTGTATCATCCATGGAAGGATCGTATCACATTTGACTGAGTGACTGAAGGGAAATCTGAGTGCAATCTAACAAAGATCATATGGCACTAGGTTATAATTTGAAGGTAAAGTGGGGAGTAGGGAGGACACGGCAGAAACAGAAACTAAAGGGGGGATTTTAGATTACATGAAGGATGTGGAACGCCAATGGGAAGTCCTTAGACTATTTATGCTGTAAAACGAAATGTCTACCCTTACAGCAGAAGGAAAATAAAAGTGAGAAGAAACACGGAAATATCAAGAAGAGAGGTTGGACGGAAGAGAAGAAGAGGACAGTAAGAAGAGAAAGATGGGACACAAAAAGGCCCCATTATTCACCTCTTACGACAAGCAGTGATACAGGGGATGTATTCTTTCTTGCCCTCTCCCCAGGGTGGCATCACATTTACGTGGGAAAAATAAATATATCAGCCAGAAAATGTTGTACATTTTCTATCTATCAAGTCTACTAACCAGAGAACCAGGGATGTTATCTGGGCAACCTGGATATTACCTATGGTCTTATTTATACTTTCATGTCGACTAAAAAAAAAAAAGTACCGGAAAAAAACACAGAAAATGTTAAATCTTTTAAATAGTAAAGACAATGAAAAAAGTAAAGACAATGAAAAAGTAAAAAATGTTCAGTAAGAAATAAGTTGTTCTTGTGTTACCCCAGTCTGTGTGATCGAGCATACCCATCAACCGCAGACAAGCAACCGCCCCTGCAGGACCGTTCCGTAAACCGGTGTTCCCACGCAGCTAACAGCACCTCGCGGGGATTGGTGTGGTGTGGTTCGTGGGTGGATACCGCATTTGCGGCTACCCAGTTAACAGGGGCATCATAGTAGACTCCACATCACCCCGTTATTTGGTTATATGGTTACCACCCAGCGATGCAAATGGTTTCCCGAGTTGCAGGAAACCACTTGGATTGCCACTCAGTGTAGACCTACCTGAAGTGGAAAGAAGAGTAATAAATAGTGACAGGATGGATGAAATAGGAAGAGAGGAGGACAGATACAGGAAAAGAAAGACAGACATGAAGGAAGAAATAGGCAGCACTACATTAAGTGTGAGGATGATATTTTATACAGAATATATTTTACACAGAAATCAGGATATAAAGTGCGGCATAGAACTGTACAATAAAAAATGAAATGGTTTAGTGTGAAGAAAAAGATAAAAATAGTTTATCAAACTGCACACACACACACACACACACACACACACACACACACACACACACACACACACACACACACACACACACACCCTACTAGGAAAGCTAATGTGCATCAATGTGTGTCAGTAAGTGGAGAAAATTGATAACAAATAACAGTAACTGCATGGGAGGATACGAATAATAACTACACAAAACTGCATAGGTAATAAAGCATATTAAGAGGATAATAACTTCTTAAAATAATAACTATATAAATCTGCATGGGTGATGAAGCATAATGAAAAGATGGCAACTTCTCGAATAATCACTACACTAAACTGCATAGAAAATAAATCATTCTGAGAGGATGGAAATTTTAATAAGTGCACAATATATCAAAACTGAATAAATACAGTTTAACAAGATCATAATATATATATAAAAAAATAACTATAGAAATAATAATCTGCATGATCAGAAGAGAATTATGGAAAAGGATTTGAGTATAAAAAATACTATATTGCAAAAGGTAGTAACATAAATATTACAATGTTCTCACCAAAATGAGTAAATAAATGAGACTCATCTGGTAATGAACTAATACTTCTAAGAGGCAACAGCTTGATGCTTGTGATCTGTTATTCCTAAGCCCTTCTACCCAAGGACCCTTTTTTTTTCTTCTTCTTCTAAATCTTGACATTTTCAGAAGACTTTTTTCAGCGTAAGGAGGAATCCATACTAGTGATGGGTTAATGAAGGCTAGATTACTCCCTTTCATTTCTTAAAGTCTCTAAAGCTGAATAAAACTGTCAGTAGGCAGCAAGAATTCAATACAAATTACGTCCTAGGGGTGATGAAATTAAAATCAATTGTGACAACTTATTGTCATGAGGTACAGTTAACAACAAGGTAACATTAGTCTCACAGCTTTGCATTCTATGACGCAGAACAAAGACTTCTGAAATACTGTACTGCATGTCCAATTTTGTGGCCATACGCATCGAGGGCCTTGGAGTCATAGGGATGAATCAACCAACAGCAAGTGCTAAGATAACAAAGGTAGAGAGCATATGTTCTTTATTTTCTATGCGTCTTACTAATCAGTCAGGTGATTCTTTAATAATTTTTGGATCGAAAGGTGAGAAATTTAGATTACAAGGAAATTAATACATCATCTGGTCAACGTTTTTCACCATGAACAGAAAATCCGGTCGTCGGTGGGTTTGCCCTTTTAACTGCAAGGCCTCCTTTTTAATATAATTCATTAACTGATATGGTACAGATTTTAGGCTTGGTTACTCACAGCTACAGGACATTAATATATACAAAGAGACTGTTCTAGCCCATTTAATCACATGTATGGGTAACGACACTGTCACTGGCCAGAGTTCAATAACAACCCCTGCCAATAGTGTGCCCTGCCTCAATGAATTATTCCCCTTCTCATACTATTTTGCTGCGTGCCTCATAGTGCTGTAACAAAAATAATTCATGCTAACACTTTCATCGCCACAGTCGGCAGGGAAGTGTTGGCGAACATCTGATGGCGATGGTAAAAATGAGTAACAGGATTATTAAATATATCAGGACACTAATACAAGGTAAATAAGACTGCCCACTAACATTAAGCATCTGTAAATGTCAGACAAACGATCCATCTCTGAAATATGAGTCTTCACAAATGTCTTTTCACTGTCACCGTCCTAAAACCTACATGCCAGTCTAAACGCTGATAAACTGAGTGGAAATGAGTACAACTAATGGATTATCACAAACTCTATACTAAATACCTTCAAATGGGGATAAATATCAGTACTACCATAATACTGTATCTATTTCACTCTGTCAAGTATGGGTAACGTACAGTACGTCTCATGTCATAAAAGTTGTATATATATATATATATATTAAAGGCAATTATCATTCAATAAAAACTAGTTCTGAAGTTAGAAAATAATTTATGGAAGTAAATTTGGAGGCGTTCTGT
This sequence comes from Coenobita brevimanus, assembly GCF_032717465.1. Taxonomy (NCBI): domain Eukaryota; kingdom Metazoa; phylum Arthropoda; class Malacostraca; order Decapoda; family Coenobitidae; genus Coenobita; species Coenobita brevimanus. The sequence continues at coordinate 37,582,615 of NC_137063.1, forward strand.
CTACGGCCACCCTTTCCGGGATTAGGGAGTCGGGCTATAGACAGATAGAAATATGGAATGGTCAGGTAATATTAGATGCTCAAAAAGTTATCAGCTGAAACAGATGGCTGAATCACACACACAACCATGAATGGCATATTGATGAAGCTATAACTGTTAACTGAGACAGGCTTCCAAATCAGTCAGAAAAGGGTCCAGCTATTATCATTACAACTTCTTACATCGCGGTTATCAAAATTAAACGGGCGTGGAAAAGAGCTTCTGACAACATTAATATCCAACAGTTAAAAAATTAATTTAAAAAAAAAAGGGGGAGGGGCAAGGAAACCCGTATCGTTGCCAAATGGAACAGACTAAAATCTCTGTCGTTGAAAATATCCCCCTTGTTGACATTTGGATATAAAGCACTTGTTATTGCTGAAGCTTTAGTGACACCCCGGCACACAGGCAACGAAAAGACGGGGAAATACAAACTTAAAGAATGTCACATAAAAAGGAAAATTAATTATACACCCTGAAAATACAATGTTTCATCCTTACCTAACTCCAAATGCAAAACTAAGAATAATATAAAAAGTAAAAAATACATAAAAATAAAGGTCTCTAAAAATGTCGCCATTTAGAGATATGGAAAAAACGTGGCAATATTCGTAAAACCTGTGTATGCTATCTATCTCCTCACATTATGTTACTATTCTAGACAGCACAAGGCAACTGTCATCTGGCGAGTGAGATCCCCAGCGCTCTGGGGATTACATGAATGCTACAAAATATATCTACAGTGAACAGGAAAGATATTACAGTACATTATTTTGTGTGTAAGTGCAGGCTACCCTGTGATTACATTCCCTAACCGTTCAATCCCAGTGTGTATTTTCTTATTACCTCCACCAACGAAGTTGGAGGAGGTTATGTATTCTCCTATGTTTGCTGTTTGCCGAAATCTAAAGATTCGGCAAAGCATGTTGGCCATTCCGTCTGTTTGTCTGTCTGTCTATTTGATTGTCTGCTCTTTACAGGTCACAATTTTGCGCCAATCGTTCTGAAAAATTAAAAAAAATCAGAAGGTAGACATCCATAAACCCTGGAAGCCCATTGTTTTTCATCAAAATCGGTCAAAAGCCCTGGGCTGGGTGGGGGGTTGAAACCTCTCAATGGCCGTGAGTCCGGAAATCGTCGGGACCCAGTGGCCGGCCCAGGCATGATTTTTTCAAATATCGAAAATCGAATTGTTTTCTTGTCAAACTGACAAGAAACGTCTGGCGCACCCGGCAATGCAATTTTTAGCTTCCTAAACCCATCCTGTGCTTTGCAATGATGGGCGAAAAATTTCGCCAGATGACTGCCTACACACCTGTGAAAACTACAGAGAGCAAAAAAGAAAGGGGAGGAAGAGGGGGAATACATCCGGCAACCGCTCTGCCTATGGTAGTTTTATCTGTTTGTTTGTCCACATATATCTCCAAAAGTTATCAATGAATTTCAATGAAATTTTGTGGAAGGGTGAGCCATGGGCCAAGAAAGATTAATTTTGGGGCAAATCCGGATCCGAATCCTGCAGAGCCATTGGCGGAGGTACTGTATGCGCTATCTGACTGTTTTCTAGTTTCAGCCTGGCTACCACCAGACGATGTTATTCAGAGTATATACGGCATTTGAAAAGAAGATGTTAACTATGGACTTCTGTGACCTCTTTACTAGAGATAAACGGTGAGTTGAATAAAATCGTCTAGAAATAGCAAGGATGAAGGAGATTACATCATTGGATTGAAGTACTTAAAATACCATCATAAAACTACACGTACTGAATCAGACCATCCCACCACGTCACTACAGCTGTTTAGGTACCGGCAGTCAGAAACGATACCTACTCTTGCTATGCTTCACATTCTCAAACAAAGGACCAAGTGATCTGAAATTTTGTACTGTATTTTAGATCAGTAACAACATACATGATTTAAAAAAAAAAATCACCTACGACCTCTGCAGCTCGATCACATTGTTTTCTTATTCTTGCTGTCTCCAGACGATTTTCTTCAACTTCGTATTGAATTATCAGATTAGTGAAGCTAAAGACAACCTTCTTTTTTACGCCCTTCAATACGAGAAACCTTTCCTTTGTCGAACGATATCGTCTGAAAGTAGCAAAATTAAACTCTCTCTCTCCGCGCGCAAACACACACACACACACACACACACACACACACACACACACACACACACACACACACACACACACACACACACACACATATATATAATGTAAATATATATATATATGTATATATATATATATATATATATATATATATATATATATATATATATATATATATATATATATATATATATATATATATATATATATATATATATATATATATATATATATATTGTCTCTTCCTCGGGACAAAACCTACAGAAAGTGGTCATTCCGACTGGGGCGTTCTGACCACTACACCACCAGGCGCCCTGACAAATAACAGCTAAAAAAATATGAGTCCTTAATATAACTACAGCCCTCTTCACTACGAGGTCTGACCTAAAATGCATCAAATCATCTGGAAAAACTGAGAATGAAATACAAAAGAAATCGTCACCCCATTCAACCCGAAGACGTCACTGTTACTCAACACTCAATTTTACTCAGCTTGGGAGAGGTTTTCGAACTGGAGAGGTCAAATACAACCTTCATTTACCCCTCCAGCACAGATCTCCCCCAGGCTGAATAAAATCGTCTTCATATTTTACAAAAAAAGTAATAAAAGGCCACCTGGATACATCACATACCTAATAATCCACTAAAAATTAAAGACCTTAAAACTTCCTCAACCCATTCTGATGACGTACATTTTTATTTTATTTTTACTCGTCACACATGGTCTTCAGCTTAGGAGAGACTTTTTTTTGAGTGGAAGGGTTATATAATCTCTATCAAACTTCATAAAACCTCCTAAACTTCATAAATCTGTGAGGTAGCAGCAACATAACGAAAAGGACGTCTACGGTCTGAAAGGGGTTATGTCTGCTCTCGTGCTCAAAATTAGGTAGCTACATCACCCATAGCGTCACTTAAAAATTATCTTCTAAAAATGGAAGACCTTAGAACGCGCTTAGAAACGTTCCATTTCAAGGGTGGGGTACTTGCTGGCGGTGCCCCTCTCCCCGCTGACATCCATGGCCGGGTTGTCTAGTCCGTCAGTCTGCTTCACGCCGTTCTTATCAAGCGTCACCACCGGGCTGCTCTCCTCACCAAAGGCCTTCAGGAAGTCGGGGAATTTGCCAGATTCGTGTAGGCGACGCACGATCCAGGAGACAAGCGGGAGTGTCACCAGAGTCACCAACATCGCCAGGGTCCTGTTTGGGAAAGGAACGCAGGGGCTTTATTTCAGCTGACACCGGTACTCTCCTTTCGAGCACACCCAGCAAATCAGGAAATCCTCGGAACTCGCGATGGCGATGGATGATCCAGTATGCAAAAAGAATCACCATGGTCATCACCACTCCAGGGTCCTGTTGATGATAGGATGCGAGAGAAATTTACTGACAAAGGAAAAGGGATAGAAATCACATTGAGATCAAGACCGATATCTGACCTGCTGCTTCCAGAAATTGCAAAGCTGGTCCTTAACACACACCTTTCTTCAGACATGACAATACCACGACATACATCACCAGTCATGTAGCGACAACAACTTCCACCCCAGACTGCCACGCATCAGCCAGTCCTTGAATCGGGAGAAATAGCTTACACGATTCCAGCACCACACCAGCAATGGGACAAGCAGGATGCAAAAGGAAAACCATCAAGTAATGCGGCCAGCTGTGCAGATATTCTCAACAGGAATTCCCTTATTGTAATTTAAAGTTATCTGGAAGGAGTATGTGGGGTTACATGGAGAGATAGACTGACAAATGTGTAAGTGAAGTGCGTTGTGGTGTGGATGTGGATGTTATACACAGCATTAGCAGAAATATAATGAGGTGGTTTGGCAATGTGGAGAGGATGGAGAGCGAGACACTAACGAGGTGAGTGTATGTGAGTGAGTTGGAGAGGGGATGAGAAGGAGGGGGAGGCCGGGGATGAGAGGGAGAGATGGAGTGGAGAGCTATACAAGAGAGGAGAGTGTGAGCAGGGAGGAGGGCAGTGAAACGGCGGGGGACAGGACGACATGGATGGGATTAGTTTGTGGCCACCCCTTATGGGATTAAAGCGTCTGCCAACTGATATACAGAAAGATAAAGGTCCCTCTTTGATGGATACTCGCAGTGATCATGCTGTTAAATCATATGGTCCTTCGGGCAATGAGAAGGCAGGTAGAGTACCAACACTCAGCATATCCGCGTGCTAAGATTAGCCTGTCCCCAAAACATGACCATCAGATACTCACTGCCTGAGTGGCCACAACGTTCAACTACGGCAGCTGGTCTGGCTGTTGTGGTCTGATGGACCATGGAGACCCCGCTGAATCAGCCTTTCACCAACCCCTTCACCTACAGACAGAAGTGAGAGTCACCTCTTGCATTTTAGCCAAACACTGGAAAATGAACCTGTGAATATTCTGTGGAATTTATTCTCATCCGAGAGGAGAAGGAGAAGGTTCTTCCCCGGGTGATCATCAAACAAGTCAAGAAACCCAGAAGCCAAATGCAATTATCCACTCTCACACTACGCAGACCTTCCTACACAATACACTGCCCCTCAGACATGAATAGGTGACAGATGGGCGTGTGTTGTGTTGGGTGGTGGGATATACCTAGGCAAGCATACTGTGTGAAGACAGGTGTTTCAGGTGGGCCAGTAAACGTAAATCAAACACTGAGGAGAAAATGGGTATGGTGGACAGATAGAGGTAGGTGGGATGGATCAATATGGTGGTGGTTGGTGGGTAAGGCGGAGTGAGCAAAACCCTACGAAGCGAGGTACTGTTTGAGGGTCGCCGTTGGCATTGGGGGGATGTATGCCACAGATTTCTCTTGAAAGTTCCATGAGGGGGAGTACAAACATAGGGGGGTTGGGTACAGGAGTGGACGGGACGGTCTACGATGGTGGTGGGGCTGGGCGGATGCATTACACACACAAAAGATGCAATAAAATCAAGCACGTCCCACTTTCACTACACAGGTATTATTAAAATCAAACAAAGCAACTCAAAAAGCAACAGTCAGATTAACCGAATTACTGGCTTGTAATGGAGCGCACGTTCTCCTCTGCTTACAAAGGGGAGGACACTGGAAGGCTCCTATGAATCACCCTCAGCCGAATAAAACTGTCTAATGTTAACTGGAACAGGATACTAGAGTTGTTCTAACCATGAGGGGATTATCTGTAGCAACATTAACACGCTGTCTCATATAACTGCCCTTGTACTGGATATAACTGTCTGGCATTAGCTGGCACTGCATACTGGAGTGCCCCGACCATGATAGTGCCAAAATAGAAATCAATGACACAGATTCATAAAACACAACCCGAACAGAGCGACTTATCGATATGGAATTTCGCTCATGAAGGGCAGAAGACTGAAAGGGAAATGGACCCGCTGGCAGTACTGAAGGTTTAATTTCCTGGCGACGGTAATCCTGGTGTGCCGGAAATGAAGAGACGGATGGGGAGGGAAATATGTATGCATGATCTCTTCCAAATTTAACGCTCAGGCTCCTTGGACTCACTTTCAAAGGAATAAAATCGTCCAGCGTTAGGCCAAATAAAATACTAGACTAAAAGCAGCTATAAAATGACTGAACAGTCTCTTGTAAAGCAAATATGGTCCCTCACAAAAATGATACGTCCCCTTGCAATATCAATGTGATCTCTTGCAAATTAATATCTTTTTTCAACATAGATATTGCCTCATGTAAAATCACTATGGACTATTGCATGGACTGTGTGTGTGTGTGTGTGTGTGTGTGTGTGTGTGTGTGTGGTTGGAATACATCAGTGTGTGAGCGTGACAGGCTGGAATACATCAGTGTGTGTGTGTGTGTGTGTGTGTGTGTGTGTGTGTGTGTGTGTGTGTGTGTGTGTGTGTGTGTGTGTGTGTGTGTGTGTGTGTGTGTGTGTGTGTGTGTGTGTGTGTGTGTGTGTGTGTGTGTGTGTGTGTGTGTGTGTGTGTGTGTGTGTGTGTGTGTGTGTGTGTGTGTGTGTGTGTGTGTGGTGGGGAGCTACAACGTACCTGAAGGGGAAGTACTGCACGCCGTCACTGAAGTATGGGTATTTGATGACAGGTGGAATGCCCAGCACTGGCTCACCTCCTGACGGTAAACACGTATATTAAAAAACACAACAATAAACACATAAACAAGCAAAAACAAGGAAACAAGACAAAGGTACCATAGCGGCAGTAATATTCCTTTAGCTTCAAAGTACAGAAAATATTAACAAGCAAAGAAATCAACAAATAAATAAATAAATAAGTAAATACAGACATATAAATAAAACACTGGTCATACACTTCCTTTAAAATTTATACCATCCAAAAACTGTGTTCAAAATTAATTACACCTATCTAACCTAATCACTATTAATTAAACGTGTTAGATAATTGCAGTATCCCACATCCCAGACTGTGCATTATAACAAAGGCATCTTATCTTAAAAAATCAAAGTCATCATAATAAAAATCCCACCCAATGCACCAAATATATTCCACTTTACGTCTCCCAGGTGTGGACAGAAAAAAAAGGGAAGACCATAATGAAAAAAAAAACTCTATACGTGGAGGGAGGCTTCACGAGGGAATAGACTTAAGAGGGAAACTATATTTGAGGGAAAAGGCTATATACAGTACAACGCTTCCACCCTCGTATTTTTTCTTTTTCATTAAGCTCTTGTATTTGGCGACGCATTTAATTGGCTTATTTATGCCACCTTCACGCGATTTTTTTTTTTTTTTGAGAAATCATTTGCGGTCACACACACACACACACACACACACACACACACACACACACACACACACACACACACACACACACACACTTACCCAGGATTCTAAGGAGGAAGCCGAGCACGTAAGCCAAGATGGAACCGTAGGTGTTGACGGCATAAGGGAAGTGCACGGCCATGGTCAGTTGTGGGAAGAGCATCACGTACACCAGGTCACTGCACAGGTAGCTGGGGGTGGTCATTAAAGGGTCATAAGAGGTCATTAAAGGGTCACTAGAGGATATCATGGGTCATTTGATGTTATAAGAGGTTAGTGAAGAGTATGACAGTGATGAATAGTGAAGTCTGGGGGTCACTTTTTGGGAAGAGGAACATGTACACCAGGTCAAAGCACAGGTGTTTATTAAAGGTAATTGAGGGTTATCACAGGTCATTACGCGTTATACTCTCTCCACTTTGGCCTCACCTAAAATTGCCATCACTCTATAGTTTCCGAGCAACTCAAGATTAACACAAGAATGGAAATGTGCTGCAAAATGACCTTTCTCTGATGCCTTCTCATTTTATTGGCTGTCTTCACATTCTTAAAAATTTTCTTCTCGCCTTGCCCTGAACTCTTCCACAATGTATGTCCTAAATGGGATAAAGCTTCAAGTTGACCCTTCTATGTGATCCTGACAGTTGGCTTATTATTCTTAAAAATTATAGGTCAACTCCTTGGGTGACCTTTAAGGCTTCCATCAAGACTGGCCAAAATCAGATCAAACTGTTATTTATCTTATTCACACACAGACGCACGAGCTGAATTTTTGATCTTGCCCTCTGACCATGATCTCTGACTGAATCTTCTCATAACTGACTCATTTCACCCTTGCCTTCACGTGAACCATTCCGCCAAGTCTGCTCTAAAATACATAAAACCTAAGTTGACTTTGTTAGGTCACACGTTGACTAAGTCCCCTGTGTCCTTAATCTCCGACCTACTTTGCTAAAAACAAATAGGTCAATCCCTTGGCTGACTCAACCATCCCAAGGTTGGTTATAATCGGATGAAAACTCTCTCTCTCTCTCTCTCTCTCTCTCTCTCTCACACACACACACACACACACACACACACACACACACCGTGGTATAACAACACCAAAACGCTAGACATATTAAATACTGACAGAAGAAAAATAAACAGCGACATCGTTCTGGCAACACCGGTCCTGGACTTGCCAAGCGGGAATTTTCCACTTGTTTTGAATGTAAGCTGCTTAGGTACACGTAAGTCCTTTTATACACACACGATACGCATACACACACTTCTACACACATACATGCATACATACTAGTACATACACTCATACATACACTGCTACACATTCGCGTTAAAACATACATACATTCGGCACTCGTATAGTCACATACATACATACACAGATACATATACACACAGTCTACATACACACATAAATGCATACACAGATAAATAGGTAAACAGATAGATACAATTGCATACGTGGAAGACCTTCGGAGTAACCACAAGGATTCATCTAAGAAGTTTCATTCACATCCATCAAAGACACAGACAAACAGACACAGACAGGTACACACACACACACACACACACACACACACACACACACACACACACACACACACACACACACACCTCATGGCATACGATGAGTTAACGAAAAAGATAACAACTTGCTCGCAGAAAAGTTAAATTTACAAGATCATGGGAACGAAGATGGCGGTGGGGTGGTGGGTAAGGGAACCGGGTTTGGAAATTTAACTACAAAAAGGGAGATTAAGACGCGTATGAGACCTGATGAAGGGATTAAGAGCTCAAGGGAAGAGGAGGAGGGAGGGATTGAGGAGAAGGGGGGGACGAGGAGGAGGGAGGGACTGAAGAGAAGGGGAGAGGAGGAGGAGGGAAGGGCTGAAGGGAAGGGGAGAGGAGGAGGGACGGATTGAGGAGAAGGGAAGAGGAGGAGGAAGGGAGGGATTAAAGGATTGAGGGGAGAAAATATATGTGGGGAGAAACGGAGGTGTGAAGGCAAGATAGGAGTCAATTTTTCGCCTCAAGGATCTGCTTTGATTCACGAACAAGCTTACGACCGTCTTGATTTCGCACTGCTGTAGGTGACTGAGGCAGGACAAATGACACCAGCAGAAAGGCGGTACATGCGGTGTGTTTCTGTGAGTGGCAGTGACAATGGAGTGACTGAGTGAATGGTAGTGATAATGGAGTGACTGAGTGAATGGTAGTGATAATGGAGTGACTGAGTGAATAGTAGTGATAACTGAGTGACTGAATGGTGGTGATACTGATGGTGATGCAGATGGCAACCTTCATACCGTCGAGGTGGTCGTGCAGTTAGCACCGCCGGCCCGATATTTACCGAGTTCGAATTCTGGTGCCACTCGACACAGGTGTCCATCCATCCTTTGTTATTGGTGGGCAAAACGAGTATTTATGTTAACAACTAGAGGAGGTACCTGTGATGCAGTGGCATTCTGCTCCTTTACGGCTCAAGATTCTTCCCCATTCGTAGTTTGCCAGCAACAGGAAAGTTAATTCTAGCAGTCACTTCTCCTCCTGTAGTGGACCTCATGTGGTCGCATACAAATATGCAGACGGAAAACAGTGTGAAAGTCGGTCGTATTTTTTTAATGCACAACTTTTCCTTAAGTGGGTATAATATTTTCAACACCCTGACCATTTCCCCATCAGTAATCGCTGTAACGCTTACCATGTAGGAATGGCGCACTCCGAAATGATGTCCTATAATCGTACATAAGATATAGGGGTGCATGTACTAAAACGCTAGTGAAGCCCAGATTTCAGCATTAGGCTAAGACTAAAAGTGCTTCGCAGTTTAAGTGTAAAGCTACTTGCAAAGTCCCGCTAACCTTCGTGGGAGTCGCGAAATTGGGTTGTGAGAATAGCGATTTTGTTCTTTCCTTCCTGTGAATCTTAATCGTAAGTTCGTTTGTGCATTTCAATCCTAAGTCTGTTTGTGAATTTCACCCTGAGGAAGGGGGGAAGTGAAAAAGAAACGTAAGAATAAGGAGAAACAATGGAAGGACTGGAGGATTAAGAGAAAGAGAAAGAGTGAGGGAGGAAGACTGCTGCGGAGGAGAGATAGATACGGGTCATTAATTGCGTACCATAAAGTTTTTCACGCCCTCCGCCTAACTCCGAAGCGACACCGACTCATCCGTGAAAGGGCCACGTAACAACCCCTCTTACACCCCAGCGCCGCGCAAAGTAGTTCCCCTTCATTAACAAGTTTTGTGGAAGAACAGAATTCATCACGGCCCCCCCCCCCCAAAAAAAAAAAAAAAAAAAAAAAACTATAACATTCTTCAACGGGTTCTTAACAAATTCAACCGAAGGAGGTTTTTTAATTTGACCCTTCAAACGGCCAAACATTTCCTCTTGGATGCTGAGGGAGGCTTCAGAAACTCCACCCTGCACCAGATATGACTGTGAAATCACTCAAACTGCAGGGGTTACATATACTCTTCGTTAACCCTTTCCATACGACACTGTTTTCCTGAGACACACTGGATTGTTTGAAGGTAGTAAGTTCACAGGAAGAGGCTTTTGTACTGTGAGTTAACGTATATATTACTATGACTGACTTTTTAAAAATTCATTAGAAGTAAGTAATTGTTAGCTGTTTTTAATTTTTTTCTGAGTAAAGAGAGGAAAAGTAGATATTCCCTGAGATAAACAACACAAAAAAGAAAACGTTGCCCTCAGTCCAGCTAAAAGAATTTTATTAGATTCTTCACTTAACATTGTCCTCACCCAGCAGTAAAACAGAAATCTGTAGTGATGACGTCACGTTACCATGACAACGGCCTGCTAGATCTACAGAAACATCCGACAATGCGGCTTTCAATATCGTCTCTTGTTTCTTTCTTATCGGAGAAAAGGAAGTCAGTATATAAAATTAATGCGAAAACCACTATAATCTGGTCACATATCAACATTCTCTAACTCTAGTGGAATGACGTTAGGTAAAGTTACGGTGCCACATCAAAGAAAATCTACAAAACTTGGGCGTCTCGGATTTGTCAGGTTTGGTTGCTAACTTTTTCTCAATACCTTTTCGTTATTTTATGGTCGTATTTGCTGACAGAGATAAAGGTTCTTCATGAAACCATTCTGTTTTTCTTTTTTTTTCTTATTTGCAGAGTCTGTTATGATGTGGCAGGGGTAAACCAGCTCTGCTGTCGGGCCCTGCTGCGGATGTTACTAATTGCATTGCGCAGTTGACCCTTGTGCAGTGTGGTGCGGTGAGGATCTGTCCGTTCTCCCCTTTGGAGCTAAGATCCGAATGAATGTGTTTGAATGGATGAGTAAATGGGGAGTGTGTCGTCCTGTCTCGGCTACCTCCCTTTCCTTGGGGGAAGCAGCCTAGGTATATAGATAGATAGATAGATTTGCGGAGCCAAAGTCGGTGAATGTACTGTATCACTCTCTCTCTCTCTCTCTCTCTCTCTCATAGATTCAGGTCTGACACCCCCATTTTTCTTCATATGATCCCAGATCCTCGCTACAACCTTTTGGCCCTTAGAGAACTTTAAGTAACCCTCCCCACCCTCTCTCTCTCTCTCTCTCTCTCTCTCTCTCTCTCTCTCACGTGAAGCTAGGTCAAACCATAAAATATTTTCTCATTATGTAAGGTGTAAGAAAAATGTAAAAGATAGAACAAGCCCTCCACTGAAGTCAAAGGGCGATCTCGTTCATGATATCTTAACACTATTCACACTGCCTTACCAACACGAGCGAGTGCAGCGATAAGCCACTAAAATGACCCATCACTGAGATTTTTGTCCTCCGAAGAAAGACTAAAGAAACTACATGCTGCCCTACAAAAGCGACAACGAAGTGAAGATGTAAAATAAGCATCTAAAATACCTAACAAACACCACAACGTCAGCTCCGGAAATTCGAAAAAAAGACTGAAACTACGATTAGAAATAATGGGATGAAACTCAGAGGCAAGGGCTGCAGGACTAACATAGGGAAAAATTACGATAATATTTGCGTAGTGGAATAGCAGCGTAAAAGGCCACCAAGAACAGTTGGTATATAAACTACAGAAAAATGTAAAATTCGGCTAGATAATTATTTCGAAACAGTACGCCACAATACCTGAGTGTTGATTATTTCCAGAGTGATGAGTCTCCTGGCGACAATTACACGACTGTTTAATTACGAGGACAATATGCAACTGTGTATGCTCTTAATTACATAGTACATAGTATTTCCTCTTCTGCCTTTCCCCCTAAATGTTCACACTTGTTCTCTTTAGAAAGTATGGAATTCTTCTATCTTTATCCTTTTTTTCAGAGGGTGTTGTGGGTGGGGCGGTACCTTCCTTTGTTATCCTTTTATCACACACGCTAATTAGATGCCTGTATTTTTTTTTTTCAGAGATAACTTCTTTATGGGGCAATTACCTCCTGTTATCTGTATTTCCTATTTACTGCTACGTGCACACGCTCTCTCTCTCTCTCTCTCATTGCACTCGGAGTCACAAATGAGTGGTTTCCATAGCAACGACACTTTCCTTTAGCAACTCTTATTATTATTATTTTTTCTCTCTCCTCTTCTTCCTCTCATTTCCGCCTTCTTCCTTCTCTTACTTCTCTAATCTTCCTTTTCATCTCTCTTCTTATTCTTCCTCCTCTTCCTCTATTGCTCCTGTTCTATCTTTCTCCACTTCCACCTCTTCTCTTCCCTCGTCATCCTATCTCTTATTTCATTTCCTCTTTCTTTTTCTTCTTCATCCCTCCTTATCTTTTCTTTACCTTTTTCCTCTCTTCTTTTTATTCGCCCGTTTTCTCCTCTCTCCCCCTCTCTCTCTCTTCTTTCGTATTCGTCGCCATCTTCCCTTTCTTCCTCCTCCTCCTCCTCCTCTTCTCCTTCGCCTGATCCCCTCCCCCTTCTCTCTCTCTCTCTCTCTCTCTCTCCCTCTCTCAATACGGGGTTGGGATGGGGATGGTTGTGTTTAGAATAAGAATGAGGGGATAATAGTGTTTAGGGGGGAGAGAGAGAGAGAGAGAGAGAGAGAGAGAGAGAGAGAGAGAGAGAGAGAGAGAGAGAGAGAGAGAGAGTTTTATTTACTTGCGTCTTTATTCTTTATTCATTTGGTTATTTTGAGGTAGGTGGGAACGCTCACCCTTCTATCATTCAATGCAATGCTAACTTTAAGCGATTCTACACTGAGTGACAAGCTAAATGACTGCCCTTGATCCAAAAACACGTCAATGCTTACAGAAAATGGACACGATTGAGAAGAACAAGTCAGTACTCAAAAAAAAAAAAAAAAAAAAAAAAAAAAGGCGAGTACTAAGAAGAACGGGTCACTGCTCTCAAAAAATACCTCACTAGTTATCAAAGCTCACATAAGGAGTTACGCTTCACTATCACTGCTCATAAAAACAGATAGGAACTCACAAAAACAGCCCAGAACTCACCAAAACCAGGCCAATATTCATAAAAGCAGCTTACAGAAAAAGAGGCCCGCACAAGACCGACTGAATTTTAATCTTATAAATATCATCACATTTCTATAGACTGGTTTTCACTGACTTGTGGCGGCCCGTTTTGTGCGTGTGGGGTTCAGGACTTTTTATTTTTTATTTATTTATTTACAGAAGATAAACAGAGGAAGGGAAAACAGAGTAAATATTTAAAAAAAAAAAATCCATACACCAAATCATAGGTGTCCTCTAGTATCGGCCAATTAGGGGACTACCTGAAGATACTACAACCCAGCCCCAACACCTAATCCTGCTCTGCACACAAACATATCACTTTTCCACAAGTCACTACGTACAAAAGGATGCTCACCAAACCAGGCCGCCACTCACGAAAATGGCTCACACAGAACATGCCACTCCCTCACCAAATAGGTCAGTACTCACAAATAACTCAGAAAAAGGGATAATTACTCACAAAAGCTCATATATGGAGTTCCCTTTGATGGCTATGGCACAGGCGACGCAGGCCACGACCACCACTGCCACGCGCATCACCCACATGATCTCACGGTCACTCGCCTGGTGGGACAGATAGACAGATAGATAGATAGACGGACAGACAGACAGGCAGATAGACAGACAGACACACAGATAGACAGATAGATAGATGGACAGACAACAGACAGAGTGAGATTGATAGGTATGAAAAGATAGTTAGATGGGAAGCCAAAGTACACGGTTGCTTAGTTGGTTGGTTGTATATACAGATGAATAGATGGATAGATGGATAAATAGGTAGGTGGGTTGACACTGATAGATACACAGGTAGGCAAATAGATAGACAGTTACGCAGACGATTAATTTAGGTCGATGGTTGGCTGGCTGATTGCTTGGATGTATATATAGATGGCGGAACAATAAATACGTATGCAAAAAAGTAGACAGACACAGGCAGACAGATAGACAGATACATAGACAGACAGATAGACAGGTGGACACAGATAGATATAGAGAGACTGATAGTTACAGTTGGACTGATAGACTGATAGAGCTACACAAACAGAAATATGAGTATTTCTAGAGATAAATGGACAGACAGACAGACACACAGGCGGATCGAGAGTTAAATAGATAAACAGATATAGATAGACAGACAGACAGATATAGGCGATAGACAGAGAAATAGATGAACTGATGCAACGGTGGCTGGCTGGCTGAAAATAGACAGACAAACTAAAGGACAGGCTGACTGCAGTTTCTATTATGCATCAGACTCTGGACACGGACTAGACGAGCCTGTTCCCCGAGGCCCATCCCGGGTCACCATCAACAAAAGGACATCTCGGTGCTCTAATGGTGCACCCAGGGACAAAATCTCTCTCTCCCCCCCCCCCTCTCTCTCTCGTGTGTGTGTGTGTGTGTGTGTGTGTGTGTGTGTGTGTGAGAGAGAGAGAGAGAGAGAGAGAGAGAGAGAGAGAGAGAGAGAGAGGATGGAGACAGGAACGAAAACGAGGAAGGGAGGGAAGAAGAAAGGGTAAGGGGAAAGAAGATGGAGATGAAAGAAAAAATGAGGTGAATGGAAGGAAGGAAGGAAAGAAGGAAGGAAGGAGGGAAAACAAAGACACCAAAAAGGAAAGAGATGGAGGGAGGAAAAAATGACACAAGAAAGGAAAGAAGGAAGGAGGAGGGAGTGAAACTAATGGAAGATAGAGAAGTAAGGCAGAAGGGAAGACACTGCGGATGGAACAATGAAAAAGGAAGGAACGAATGAAAAAGGAAGGGAGGAAGGAAGGAAGGAGCTAAGGAAGGAAGGAAGCCAGGAGGGAAAGAAGGAAGGAAGGAGCTAAGGAAGGAAGGAATCCAGGAGGGAAAGATGGAAGGAAGGAAGAAAGGAAGGAAAGAAGGAAGGAAGGAAGGAAAGAATGAGGCGAGGCGAGAATAAGGTATGAACGTCGTACTCTGTTTTTCACATGACTGGATAGGAAAGAGAGAGAGAGAGAGAGAGAGAGAGAGAGAGAGAGAGAGAGAGAGAGAGAGAGAGAGATGAAGGTCACAGGCAGTTGCTGATCAGAAGGAACAGAAATGGAGGGAAGGGAGTATGAGGGCTGGAAAGAGGAGAAGGAAAAAAAGAAAGGGAGGGGAAAGAGAAGAAGGAAAAAAGGCAGAGAAAATGCGGGGAGTAGAGGCTGGGGTGGGGGTGAAAGGGGGGAAGAAAGAGAGAAAGGAAGGGGAACGGGCAAGGGGAAAACGAAAGAGGGGGAAGGAGAAATTGGAAAGGGGGAAGGGAAGGGAGGGGAGAAGAAGAGAGAAGGAAGGGAAGGAGACAGCGTAGCAGACGGCAGAGGAAAGGAAGACAAGAGATGGAGTGGAAGAATGGGGAGTAAGAGCGAGAGGGGAGAAAGGGAGAGGGAAATGTGAGGGGTGATATTTTGTGCTGTGAAGATGCGAGGAGGAGAAGCGAGAGAAGAGGGGAAACGCACGAGAAGTGAAAGAAGAAAGCGAGGGGAGTGGAGGGGAAGGGCAGACGAGAGGGAGGAAGGGGAGGGAGAGAGGTATTTTTGTAAGTGAGCGAGCAGAGAAATGATGATGATGATAATGATAATGATGATGATAAGGAGGAGGAGGAGGAGAAGAAGGAAGGGAAGGAGGTGGAAGGGAAAATAATGAAAGAAGGAGATGAAGACGAAAAAGAGGAGGAGGAGGAGGAGGAAGAGGAGGAGGAGGAGGAAAGTCATGAAAGGAAAGAGTGGACGGCAATGAAGATAACGATGACAGCGAGAGAGAGAGAGAGAGAGAGAGAGAGAGAGAGAGAGAGAGAGAGAGAGAGAGAGAGAGAGAGAGAGAGAGAGAAATTCGACACAAACACACCTGATGATAGAGAAAGGAAAAAATGATAAAAGAGTACAACGCAAAAACGGGAGGACAAAGATGGAGGAAGTTAAAATAAATCAGAATAAATAGGGAAGAATGTGAAAGAAATATGAGAGAGAGAGAGAGAGAGAGAGGCTTCATAATGTCAGCTGCCCATGACTTGAGGGTCATTTTTTTCCCCTAATTCTCTCTCTCTCTCTCTCTCTCTCTTAAAACACACACACACACACACACACACACACACACACACACACACACACACACACACACACACACACACACCACCCTTAGCCTCAACCACCTAACCCCAGCGACTCACCCTCCTTCTGAAGACGTTCTTGTAGATGTTATTGGCGAACATGGATGACGCTGACAGCACGGAGGAGTCAGCAGAGGACATGACGGCAGCACTGACAGCACCCAACCCGATGAAAGCCACCCACTGAAAGGCAACAAGGGAATTACTATGACTGAAAATCTGGGGCTAGCAAACAATATAATAAAATCGTAGTAATGAGACTATCAAAAATTATCATACCATCATCATCATCGTCATCATCATCATCGCCATCATCATCATAATCTTTCTCCCCACTTACAGAGCCATCGTAGGTTACTGAAAGGGTTAATAAACACTACAAAGAACACAAAAGTAACTACTGAAGGGGTTTGTGTGTGTGTGTGTGTGTGTGTGTGTGTGTGTGTGTGTGTGTGTGTGTGTGTGTGTGTGTGTGTGTGTGTAATAAACGTGACCTAGCTTGACCCAGAAACTATATATCTATCTTCCTTTTCTCTTTCTCTTCGTCATCTGGGGACAAACTGGCCGAATAAGGGTGCTCGGAGGAAGAAGTGAAGTGGATAGTGTGTGGGAAGAGTTGAAGACGCTGAAAGTCCTCCAAGGAAAAGTTTAAGAAGTTATGGGACGAGTGGAGAAAAGTTGACGCAGAAAGTTAATCCAGGTCATTCATTTCAGTAGGATAATGGCTTTTTTTGCAGTTTGTTTTTGTTGTTCCATACGATTACGACAAAAAAAGGTCCGTAATGAAAGAGATTATGGATAGATATTCTAGGATGAGGGCCAACCACCATCCACTCACTGGATGTAGTGCTAGCATTGATTAATTTGGGTTTAAAATACGTAATCAAACCAATGAGTGCCCGGTTACCCCTCTCTCGGTGTCGATTTTAAAAGTATTAATTCAGCCATTAATATAAACAAATGAATAAACAAATAAATAAACAAGAAAATAAGTAAATGACAAAAGAAAAGAAAAAAAATGTTGCCTCCGCTTTTCGCCTGACCCCTCCTCCTGTGGCCTGGTCTCATCTCAACTTGTCCGCCTTTCATTTGGAGTTGGGTGCTGTTGCTGCTGCTGTTTGGAGCCAGGCATCACCGGGCTGCCTTGCCTTCTCCTGGCCACAGCTCTCTTCCTCGCTCTCCTCCCTTCCTCTCTCTCACTTTTTTCTCATTTCGTGTCATACCTTACTTTTGTCCTCTCTTCCGTCTTTTCTCCTCCCTGGTTCAACTTTTCTTCGTTCTCTTCTTTATCATTCTCTCTCTCTCTCTCTCTCTCTCTCTCTCTCTCTTTCTTTCTCTCTCTGTCCTGTGAGATGGCTCGAGTCCCAGGATTTGGTGTTATCTAATCTCAACTTCCGCACCATAAGTTTTCGCCACGGGTTCCCTTTTGCGACAGAAATGAAAGAGTTAGACACATAAATCAACAATACAACTAAATAAAAAGAATAAATAAGTAAATAAGAAGCAAATAAAGTAGGGAAATAAACCGACAAAAGATAGATGGATAAATAAATGAGTGATCAGGTGAATGAAATAAAAACATCATCGTACTGAAGGGGCTAGAATGATCCACTATTCGCTCATGTGTACCTAGTTGAGAATGACGCCAGAAGGGAGCCGCGGTGACCCGGTGCTGGTGCGTTTGTCTCCCTAACTACGTGTACTCCAAAGTCTGGGGTTCGAAGCAGAGTCATGGCGGACACTTAACCCCCTTTTAATCCGCTGATCTGATGTACTGATTTCGTTTTCCATCCTCCTCACTATTTCATTTTCCTTAGGCAGATCTTGTGGTGAAGGGGTAAGTGGAGGCTGTATCTGACATCTCCTATTTCAAAAATATCCCAAAAGCTAATTATAACAGGAGAAAACCAAAACAGAATAAAAAATACAGTAGTGAATTAAAGAAGTTAAAGAGTTAGAAGTCAGAAGTCAGTATATTAAGCATGACACACATAAACACGATCACTACAACACTAACTTTCACAAGCATCACTCTTATAACATTCCTTTCCCATTCATACTTTGTTAGCATGGAGAGGTTTAACACTGGCTATCACTCCCCCTCCAAGCATATATTTCCACCCTGCAGTGGATCTCACAAGCACTGTTACCAGATGCCTTTTCACCGACCTGAGAGAGATTTATTTAGTCACAGAATTAAGCACTCTATTACGTCCACATATATGCATTTTCCTCCAACTATCTGAATATGATTATTATTAAACTCAGGGGAGACTTTCGAACTGGAGAGGTTACGTATTGCCTTTATT
The DNA here is from genome assembly GCF_032717465.1 of Coenobita brevimanus. Taxonomy (NCBI): domain Eukaryota; kingdom Metazoa; phylum Arthropoda; class Malacostraca; order Decapoda; family Coenobitidae; genus Coenobita; species Coenobita brevimanus. The sequence goes on from NC_137063.1 coordinate 37,601,438, forward strand.
AATCCCTTCAGTGCAAAAGGCCTCCCCTAAAACTGGATAAAATCGTCTGGATGTGGCAAGAATAAATATAATAAATACGTATTGAGGTAAAAGAGGTTAGCACAGATCTCCGCCAGTCAATACGCTGCTACTGGGGCAAATGACCGCTACGCAACCCTGCCTTGTTGTTACTGAAGAAAAGTTAGAAATAAACCTTCACTGTTCTCAAACCATTCATCCTACACTACCCATTTTCACACAGTGTACTCACATGCTCCCTTCCAGCCTCTAATCACAATTCCAACTCATCCCACACGCTTCTTTTTCTCCCACACCCTATTCTTTGATCCCTCCTGACTATTTCATTCTTGAAAGATATGTTAAAATAATCCGACGGTGCGCTAAAGGTATTGGAGAGGGGCGCCAACCAACAACAACAACTACTACTACTACTATTGCTACTACTACTACTACTATTAATGTTGTTGCTGCTGCTCAGTAGCTACTAACCCTACAACACCTGTTTTCACTGGGTATACTTTCCTGCCCTAACCCCGCCGCCATCACATTTTCAGTCCATCCCGCCAACTCTTTTGCTCACCACGCCTTCTATGGTTTCACGGCACGACACAGGCAACACGGTCGACGAATGCACTAGCTCTTCAGTCGAGAGAAACCCATCCCTTGAAGAGAGGGCAATTACAAGAGGGAGACGATAAACAGGTTGTCGTGTGAAGTGCAAAGGTCTGAGTAGCATTCAATTATAGTGATGAGATAAACAGAACACTTCAACAGCGTGATTAGCGGAGGAAGGCGAGAAGGAGGAGGAGGAGGAGGAGGAAAGAGAAGAAGAGTAGGGGCCCAGTGCAAGGTCAGACGCTGAAGGCAAAAGCAATGTCACTCTCCCTTAAGTGGTATTAAGTGAGCAATAAATCGTAATAACACCTCAGATGGAAACTTAAGGGGCCAATCTGGATAAAGCGCCTTAAGCTACTTGAAAACCAGGCATCCACTTGGTTATATGGTTACAACTCAACGTGGTAAATGGCTTCTAGGATTAAATTATTTGATGTGCCACTCAGTGTAATGACCTACCACTGGGATTAAGAGGAAGAAAAAGGATGGAGGAAAAATGGACGAGGAAGAGGAAGAGACAGAGAGGACAGTGAGAAGAGGGTCATTGGTGATAAGCAAATAACACTTGACAGAGAGAGAGAGAGAGAGAGAGAGAGAAAGAGAGAGAGAGAGAAAGCAGTGCTGGAGTGAGACAGAGAGATGACTGATTGGTGTGTTTCTCCCAATGCTGTGTGGTGTGGTGTACTGTGGTGTGGTGTGGTGGGTGGTTTGGTGTGGTGGGTGGTTTGGTGTGGTGGGTGGTTTGGTGTGGTGTGGTGTGGTGTGATGTGCCGTGGTGTGGTGCAGTGGGATACACTGGAGCTGAGTGGAGTAGGGTGGAGCTGAGTTGGATGGAGTAGGGTGGAGCTGAGTTGGATGGAGTGGCGTGGACTGGAATGGGAGAGGAAAGCAATATAATGGAGTGAGGGAGCTGGGTGCAAAACAAAGATGAGACAACAACAACGACAAATCCTCCTCCTCCTCCTCCTCCTCCTCCTCCTCCTCCTCCTACTACTACTACTATAACTGCTGCTACTACTACTACAGCTGTTACTGCTGCTGCGATCTGTCTGTTCATTTCTATCACTCAATCTTTCTACTTATCTACTTACCTACCAGTCTATGCATCTATCTATCTATCACTTATTACCACATCAGAAACGTAGGGGTCCGGGGCTAGGCTACTAATCTTCAACATTTTAGGCGATGGTGACCAGTTCCTCTCCCTGAGTCGCATTATACAAACAATAATTCCAAGTATCTGATGAAAACCCCTATGGATCACAACCGGTAAAAGCACCTTAATCTACCAGACCACCAAGCATTTATTTGGTTATATGGCTACCACCCAGCGCAATGAAAGGTTTCCTGGGCCACAACAAACCATTTGGCATGTCATTCAGTGTAGAGTCACCTGGAGGCAGCTCTACATGGAATGAGAGGATCCGTGGATGATGAGAGTGTCGAGTGTAGTGATTGACTGTGGGAGAGAGAGAAAAGGAAATCTCTCTCTCTCTCTCTCTCTCTCTCTCTCTCTCTCTCTCTCTCTCTCTCTCTCTCCAAAATCACGGCTTTTGAAGAATAATCTGAATAACTTTACATTCCCCACATAATTCCACCGCCCTCGAATTCCGCCAGAGAGAGAGAGAAAGAGAAAGAGAGAGAGAGAGAGAGAATCATCCTCCCTAACTCTACATTCCCACGCACCCCTAAAAAAAAAAAATAAATAAATAAATAACAAAAACCATAAAAACATAAAAAGACGTAAAATATAAGACATTCGAGAAAATATAAATAAAAGCTGAGAAATCCAGACAATTCTCAGGAAAAGGTGTGCTAGGTATTTCTCTTATTATCAGCGCTGGGCCGGAGCTAAGCATTCCTAGGAGGCTTCGGGATACGAGAGTGGAATATGAAGTGTGTCTAGGATATGATGGGGAAAAAAAAAAAAAAAGTTCATAGCTCGTGGTTCATATAATGGTGAGTGGGAGACTTGTTGTGTACTTCGATTTGGTGCGGGAGAAACGCGAAGGAATTTATATGACGGAGGAAAAAGCTGGGTCTGCAATATGTCTGTATTTATAGATCTCCCTCTGTGTGTGTGTGTGTGTGTGTGTGTGTGTGTGTGTGTGTGTGTGTGTGTGTGTGTGTGTGTGTATTCGAGTGGCTTATTACTGTTACCAGAATCTACATTTTTAGTTCCCGGTTATTCAGGCAAACAGGAAAAAAAAAAAAATCTCATAGGATCCTCTTTCGCTCCTATTCAAGCTGTTTTTTCAGTCTCTGCTAAATCCTGAATAAGCTCATTCGCGAAGTGTGGGTGGTTCTGAGAAAGCCATGGAAACAATAGTAACAATATAGTCTCTCTCCCTCTCTCTCTCTCTCTCTCTCTCTCTCTCTCTCTCTCTCTCTCACACACACACACACACACACACACACACACACACACACAATCACACACACACACACACAATCACACACACACACACACACACACACAATCACACACACACACACACACACACACACAATCACACACACACACACACACACACACACACACACACACAATCAATCCGCCCGGCAGCGTGCACTCAGCGCCAACAAGCAGTACTGTCCCCGCCTACGAGCTTTTAGACGACCCGCACGTGTACCCTGCAGCAGGGGAAAAGATTCAGTGATATTCCATATTTTCCAGGAGAGAGAGAGAGAGTGTCTGTGGCTGTCTTTATAAATATTCCTAATCTTAAGTCCTATATAAGATCCTTTATAGATACATTTCATTCACTAATACAGCCCACAATTCACAAGCACTGAGTGGATATCAAGGCGACAAAACAAAATGATCCGTGATAGTAGTTAAATGATATCCATATTTTCTTCTTTATTTGTGAAAACCGACTAAAAATCTCTATGAAACTTGTTAAGAATATTTATGAAACTCGCTAAGAATATTTATGAAACCCGCTAAAAATCTCTGTGAAACTAACTAAGAATCCAGGTGGTGGTTTTCTTGGAACTTACTTCGCCGTTAAAATTACCATCATGTGAGGCTGTAATCTCGCCTCTGCTGTCTCTCGCCTGTGATAATTTAGGCTAATTACTGTTGTTTCGTGTGTATAATTACGTCGGAGTTGAAATATAATGGCTCCCTATGGCTGGCTGTTTATATTTGCTTTATTTGGGGAGACACGCACCTTCCTGTTAGCTGGGGTGAAGGTTATATTGTTTTTCTTAGCTGATGTCGGGTGTTAGAAAAGTGTATCTGTAGGAGGAGATGTGGTGTGGTGGTGTGTGGTTTGGTGTGACAGGGTGTAGTGTAGAGGTGTGAGGTTTGGTGTGACAGGGTGTGGTGTGGTGGTGTGTGGTTTGGTGTGACAGGGTGTGGTGTGGTGGAGTGTAGTTTGGTGTGACAGGGTGTAGTGCTGGGGTGTGCGGTTTGGTAGTGTGAGGTTTGGAGGTGTTTGATGCGAGGTTTCGTAGTGTGTGGTGTGGCGGGGGGCGGTGTGGCGAAGTGTGATATCGCGATGTAAGGTGTGGCAATGAGTGGCACACTAGTATGAGGTGAGGTAGTGTGTGGCGTTATAGTATGTGGTTTGGACGTGTGAGACCTGTGGTAGTAGGTGGTGTGGTTGTGTGTGTAGTGTGGCGGTGAGATGTGTGAAGGTATCTGGTGTGGTAGGGTGACGCGTAGGGGTGTGGTGTGTGGTAGTGCGTGTGCAGTGGTAGTGTGTGGTGTAACAGTGTGATAATGTGTGTAAAGAATGGCACACCTAATTATCACCAGTACAATACCATAATCACCCCAACCACAACCAGTCACCACAACAATCATCACCACATTATAACAATCACCACCTATCAATATCCACCACTGCTACCACAATCATGACCACAACAACGACAACCACATCCATCACAGCAAGAACAATCATCACCACAGCCACAACAACCACCACGACAGCAATAACCACCACCATCAACACCACCACCAAAATGTTCTTATCCCTACCGCCATTTCATCACAGCAAAGGGAAAAGGGAAAAACAAGATAACATCCACAGTAGTCCTTCCTCCCCGGCGCCTGCACTCTCCCCCGCACCCACCTACATTCTAATGGACCGGAAAAGCAAAGTCAGTGTCACTCGGGGGCAAACTGCTGCTAAAATCAGTGGCAGCATTTTCCGGCTGATCCAAAAGTTCCCTACCCCGTGCAAGGCTGGTTCCAGGGATTTCCAACTCGGAGAGGATCCAGTGAAACGTGTCGTGGAGGGAAGGGGGCGCTGTGTTTATTCAGGCTAATTCCTGGAAAATTTACTCAGTGTAACCCGATGTGGCGAAACTGATATCCCCTTCACGAGGTTAACTTGTTTTTTCTTTTCTTTCCTTTTTTTTTTTTTTTTTTTTTTTTTAACTCACGCGCAAGAGTAAGGCAGGGATGAAGTGACTCCATTTTGGGAGCAGTTAGACATAGTTCGGGGTCACTCGACAAAATCAAAATTTATTTACTCATCCCTCCCGTATATACTCGTGTGTGTGTGTGTATATATATATATATATATATATAGATATATCTATATATATATATATATATATATAGATATATATATATATATATATATATATATAGATTATATATATATATAGATTATATATATATATATATATATGTATATATATATATATATATATATATATATATATATATATATATATATATATATATATATATATATATAGTATAACGTATGGAGAGAGAGAGAGAGAGAGAGAGAGACCAAAATAGCAGACATCACCCAGACTACCCTTGTCCCTACCTTCATATTCCCGTAAAACACTTTGACATCCACCACACACCCACACACACCATTTACTGATGGATATAAGACCCGTTGTAGCACCTTTTACTTTAGCGACTTATTTTGCGCATTACACTTTTTCAGGTCCCCATGACTCCTTCTCGGCTATACAAAATGAAAATTCAATATGAGAGTTATTCCCACCATGAGGGGGTTAACAGTGACAACAATAACGCTCTAAGGCTGCTAGACTGAATAAAAATAAGATCGTCTGTTGGAGCACAATACCATAGTTGTCTTACTGACTCATGGCAATATTCCACAACATATTTGCATTTTCTTAACATCTTAATACTTGCAGTTTATCCCAGTAACATACCAGAGGATAGAAAGGTTTAATATGCAAAGTGAATAGAAAAACAGACATTGAAATAAACAAACAAAAATAACGTAAAATAAAAAAATCGCTGAGGAAGAGATGCTGCAAAATATCCAGTGCTAACAAGAAAAAGATTCCTAATCCAATGAATGAATCAGGGCAGAAAATGGCTGCCGTGTCCTCTTTCCTACAAAAAGGAAGTTGTGGAGGGTGTCAGAGAGAAAGGGAATCCGTGTCGCGTGAATTGGTAAACAGGAGGCAACGTGTCGAAAGTGGCAAGGGTGTTGAAGCCTGTAAATTCCTCTTGACCTTCACTACGATGAGGTGTTATCTTATTCTGGCTAAATAGAGACGATTTCAGTCACCTTAGGACGACCTCTTCAATCCAGGGAGCTCGTATGACTCACGCTGAATAAAACAGTCTGGCGTTGGCTTTCATAAGATAGTAGACACTGAATACTAGAACTGTCCCGAGCATACGAAGGTCAAAAATCGTTCCCTTCCAGGTCAATTTCGTCTGTTCAGCTATGTTACAATACACCTGGGTTCAAAGGTGTCTCACATATGCAGCAGCAGTAACAACACCAGAAGTAGTAGTAGTAGTAGTAGTAGTAGTAGTAGTAGTAGTAGTAGTAGTAGTAGCCTCAGGTTCATCTGGAATGTGAACCCAGTGGACTGCAAGCTTAAACTGTCTCACTCTTGCAATCACCATCCTCCTTATGGTGGCTGGGGAGTTGAGGAATGCACCCGTGCAGCTTCTCATCTCAGCCATATCAGTGCCACCACGTGAAGGCATCCCTCCCCAACACCCACATATACGGTACTGCTATTATTACACTGCCTTGTTGTAGCGGAAACGGCTGCCTGGACGCGTAATTGCCCTGTGTTAGCGAAGCCTTGTCAATTACTCTGGATTATAAAGAACGGCAGTCATTAGTAGAGGCGGACTGACAGTTTTCCCCTCACTCCACACACACACACACACACACACACACACACACACACACACACACAAATACCGTGAAAGACAGAAAGGCTGATCTGTTTTCTTTCTTTATGAATTTCTTTCTTCAGTTACATGCGTTCTCCTTAGTCTCTCTCTTCTCGTTTCTTCCATTTTTTTCCCCTAAAGCATCTTTCCTTCGAATTCCTCATGTCCTTCTGTTTCACTACTTCCTTCCTTCTCTCTCTCTCTCTCTCTAATATCCAGCTCCCGCCTCAAATATTCACGACTATCAGGACGAAGTGAGAATATAATAAAAACGTTATCTGATTGAAACAGAAAACTCCTTCTCTAGTAGGGCTCTCCTTAAACTGAATTATATCGTCTCGTTAGCAATGTGAATAAACTACACTGTATTTCACTTTACTGTCACCTTGTTATACACGAAACCAAAATAAAGGCCTTCCATTCAGGTGAAAATGATAAAATCTGTCACGAATCTCCTAAAACGTAGCCTCCCTGATTCGCCATTACGGAAATATTCACTGATGGGCAATGCTCTCACTTCTTGTTGATCAGGTGACGAATATTTGAGGGAAGAGGGATATTCAGTCGATTTCATTCACCTTGGGGGTACCTGTCATGATGAAGGGGTTACTTCTTGTTTTCAATTTTTGTCATTCATTTTTTCGCCCCTGTCTGTGAGTGTCTGCAAAGTATGTTTAGGAAAATAATCGTCCCTCTCACTCCACTCCGCCTCTCATCTCTCCCTCTCACCCCACTCCGCCTCTCATCTCTCCCTCTCACCCCACTCCGCCTCTCATCTCTCCCTCTCACCCCACTCCGCCTCTCATCTCTCCCTCTCACCCCACTCCGCCTCTCATCTCTCTCTCACCCCACTCCGCCTCTCATCTCTCCCTCTCACCCCACTCCGCCTCTCATCTCTCCCTCTCACCCTACTCCGCCTCTCATCTCTCCCTCTCACCCCACTCCGCCTCTCATCTCTCCCTCTCACCCCACTCCGCCTCTCATCTCTCCCTACCCCCCTTACACCCTACCCCTCTCTCACTATGCTATCCAGTTTCATCCCTCTTACTCCACTCATCCATTCACTCCACTACCTTCCTCATCCGACTCATCACTCGTCCAACTCACCCTCTGATTTTATTCCCTCTCTTAAGCGACACATGCCTCTTAATCCAGTTCCACTCACCCTCTCACTCACTAATCCCACTCCCCTTGTCACCTCACTCATTCCTCTCAACCACTACCCCATCGCCCTGTTCACCCCTTCCCACCCTTCCTCTCACTCCACTGTTCCCTCTCATTCCGCTCCCCCAATCACCCCACTTTCCTCTTGTGACGTGGCGACTGTCAGGAATGAATGACTGATTAGGATGATGATGTTTGTTTATTCCGGTCATTACTGCACGCCTTTGTTTCTGTGTGTGTGTGTGTGTGTGTGTGTGTGTGTGTGTGTGTGTGTGTGTGTGTGTGTGTGTGTGTGTGTGTGTGTGTGTGTGTGTGTGTGATCATAATATCGCATGTGTGTGTGTGTGTGTGTGTGTGTGTGTGTGTGTGTGTGTGTGTGTGTGTGTGTGTGTGTGTGTGTGTGTGTGATCATAATATCGCATCACGAACACTACATTACTGTCTTACGTGACAAAAAGGCAACAACGTGTCCATAACATACTAAGTATTACACTGTCTTGTCACAATAAATAAATAAATAAAAGAAAAAATAATCACGCAACATTCGCTGCTAAGAACTCAGGCACTTCAATCAGGCTGGCACCAAAGGATTTTATTTGGCCAGAGGAAAATCCAGCAATTCAAGGATTTAAAACCATCTCGACAAACCCTTTAGGAGCCGCAGACTAACTGAGGTATTTTCTTGACGTAGCATCAGGGGGTTTTATTGGGCTGACAGACATATTAACAAAGACAACCATTCAGAGCCTGATGACGTTTTTATTAACTTTATTCTCCTCACTGTCAATTTAATCGTCTGTAAATAGCAATAGTAACACATAACATGGGCTATAGTGTCGGAGGGGATACCATCATAAACTCTTTCGTAGTTATGGTCATGTACTTTTTTTCTTTTTAAAGATGAATACAATCGTCTGTCGGTATAAAAAAAAAAATCAACAAATGTAATAAATGTCATCGCACGAGAAGCTTCCCCTGTGGATAATAAAAATCAATGATACTTCTGGCTATTACAGCAAAAAATGAAAAGAAAAAAATGTTCATGCTTTTTCTTCCGTTTAGGAAAAGTCCAGCATATTGTGTAGCCAGATACCATAGCTTCTCATTCAGGGCGAGGACAAAAAAAAATCCACCTTGAAAGAGTTACCTGACAGCCTTCATTAACCTTTACACCTTGAAGTTTTATCTATTCCCTGTTCACTTTAACTACGCATAAAACTGCCATCTCTCCATCTTGAATGCTGAGCTATAACCACTAGAAGATGGTACCAGCCATTCAGTGCGGTGGACAGGATGTAAGGCCTCAGTATTGTCTTCTTCGGCCACTGAGCTATGGGAATTAAGCTGCAAAAGAACTGACATTTCTTCCAAATTAAAATCATTGAAAAATATTTTACTTTGGTTTACGTCTGACAATGTTCCTCGTCAGCAGTAGGTCTCCCGCGGTACATTATAAATTCAGGTTAACTTCTAAACTAAGGGAAGTGCTCGCTGTGCTGAATAACACTGTCTGGGGCAACATGAATAACGTTATCAAGACGTCCTCAGTCTGGAGAGCCGAAATATATGCATGGCTTTAATTTCTTCGCTTACTCTGCAGGGAGAGTGCTAGCTTCGTCGCCACCTGCAAATACAACGCCGTCGCAGGAGCAATACAGTGGCCAAAACACACACACACACACACACACACACACACACACACACACACACACACACATCATAGAGGCGCGTGCGTGCCAGCGAAACTCCAGACTTTGCCAACCACAATTTAGCCAACAAGGCAGTCACAGAAGCCCAAGTTACCAAACATTCTGCTCGGGACAGTAATCTGGACCAAAGTCTGGATGTCAGCAACTGGAACCCCAGTGTGTGCAATTTTATTATAAAAGAATAACCATAGTCCTTTTATATATACATACATACACAAGTACATACACCCATACATATAATCATACAGCATTTACATATACAGAAGGCCAACGTCAACTGATGTAGGTAAGCAAGGCGTCAAATCGTCTCGACTTCCTTCATTTTCTTCCTCGAAACTGGACGATTTTTTCAACTGCGAGAAATCCTGGCAGTCAAAAGGCGAACCCCTCACCATTTACACTTATTGGTGGCGGCGGCTGTGAAATGGGTCGTTCTATAGGTTTCCTTTCAATAACCAGGGCCGTAGTTATTGGTAAATCTCCACTACCATATTTCTCGCTATCGGCAAAACCCCCATCTGAAACGGGCGAGGACATACGCACGGACGCTCTCTCTCTCTCTCTCTCTCTCTCTCTCTCTCTCACACACACACACACACACACACACACACACACACACACACACACACACTAAACATAAACTTTAAATCACTAAGGCAAATACACACACACACACACACACACACACACACACACATTAAACATAAAGTTTAAATCACTAAGGTAAATACACACGCACACACACACACAAACTCTCGCTTTCTCTAACTTATGAACTCACACATCCCCCCCCTTCTCTCTCTCTCTCTCTCCACCCTAAACCATGAATCACAAATTATTGCACCAATTTTTTTTCCTTTCGCCCCTCAGCAGGAAAGGAAAAAAAAAGAAAAAAAAGAAAAAGAAAGATATTAATTTTCAAGGCGTAATATCTCCCGGCAAAAAGGACTCTATTCTTTATTGCATTTAGGTCTAGATTTGTGATTTTCTTATGTCTTCGGTCGCCTTTTTATTAATATGTTTCAAATCAATCAAATGGAGATGAATTTTTGTAGTGAGATTGATATAAGTTCTCTTCCCGGTCTCTCTCTCTCTCTCTCTCTCACACACACACACACACACACACACACACACACACACACACACTTGCATACTATATACTCACTCATACACATTCATTTTCACTATCAGTTCCCCCCATCGCTCTCTCTCTCTCTCTCTTTCCCCTTAAGTGATTCTGATTTGCATGAATTACGTGAAGCAAGGTGAGGGCGGAGTGGGATGCAAGGTTTTGGGGAACAGAAGCCAACCCTAGTACCCGCAAGCCAAACACTATTGAACTAACGCAACCAACGCACTCAAATTTAAGCTAACCAATTCTAACCTACCTTAACCCTCCCTAACCTAACCTAACCTAACCCAACTTCATCACAATTATGCTAACCCTGCTATCTGAAACGAAAATGGCGGGCGTGTCCAGGTCCTTGTAATGAGGACGGGGTGAGGAGGGTCAGGGTAGCCTATGCGGGGGTGAGGGGAGGAAAGGGTAAGTGGGGGAGAGGCAGCACGACACGCAGACGAAGCGACGGCCGTAAACTATTTCTGGATCGTACGAGGTCGTTACGCCGCTCTGATGGGGTGAGGGTGGGGGTGAGGGTGAAGGGACAGGGTGAGGGTGGGGGCGAGGGTGGGGACAGGGTGAGGGTGGGGGCGAGGGTGGGGACAGGGTGAGGGTGGGGGTGTGGGTTGAGTGGAGACAGGGTGAAGGTGGGGGCGAGGGTTGAGTGGGGACAGGGTGAGGGTGGGAGTAAGGGTGGGGGTGAGGGTTGAGGGGACACGGTGAGGGTGGGGGAGGGTTGAATGGAGACAGGGTGAGGGTGGGGGCGAGGGTTGAATGGGAACAGGGTGAGGGTGTGGGGTGAGGGCGAGGTGAGGACATGGCGGGGGGAGAGTGGGATATGGGTAAGGGTGAGGATTTGGGTAAAGATGGTGGAAGAATGGGATAAGAGTGAGGGAGGTGGGAGGGTGAGAATGAAGATGGGGATGGTGGGACTGTGAGGGTGAGGGTGGGATGAGGGTTATGTGTGGGGTGGTGAGGATGGGGTGAGGGTAGGGTGGGGTGGAGGGCGAGGACAGGGAGGGGTGAGGGTGGTGTGCGGGTAAGAGTGAGGGTGGAATAAGGGTAAGGGCGGTGGGCAGGCGAGAATGAGGATGATATGACTGTGAGTGGGGTTAGGGTGTGGGTGGTGGTGGGGTTGGGTAAGGGAGGGGTATTTTTCTCTATTTTGTATTTACCTGTACTTCTCATTCACTCTCCACACTTGTATTTCCTTTACTACATCAGATAGAGGCTTTCATCAATTCTACAATCAATATCTACACGGGTATTTCTTCATATATTAAGTAATGGTTCTCTTATTAATCCCAATAAGCCAATCCAAAGCCTCATTCTCTTACAGCCCTACTAATGCAGTAGATCTTCTGAATGTGGCTTATTTTCCCAACCTCTACCCTCCCTATTCTCCTCCACCCCCACAATTCCCCCTCCCCCTCCCCGTACCCTCTCCCTCTTCCTTTCCTTCCTCCCTTTATCTTCCCCTCCTGTTTCTCCGTACCTTTCCCCTGTCCCCCCTCCCCCTTCTCCCCATACGCCAATCCACTTCCTTTCTGGTCTTCCTATTCTTGTCTCTGATTTGGCTTTCTCTCCCCTCTCTTCCTCTTCCCTTTTTGTCTCTCCGATTCCCTCTCCTCCCTCTCCAAGTCTCCTTCTTCCTCCCTGGTTCTCTCCTAAGGTATCTTTCATCCCCGTCTTCCATTCCCATTCCTCGCTCCAGACATTTTCCCCTCCCCTCAATTTATCCACTTCCAGCATCTCCTCCCTTCCTCTTGCCTCCCCCTCCCTTCTGTCCCATCCTCCTCCCCTCTTCTTCCGGCGTTCTCTTCCTTCCTTCTCCTCGTATCTCCTTTCTCCCCAAATCCTCCATCATCACACTCCAGGGTACTTTTTCCTCCCCTCTCCCCACGCTCTTCTCCTGGCACTTACTCCATTTCTCTTCTCAGGCGCTCCCTCATTTACACTTTTCCTCCCAAACCCATCCTCTCCCGGCACTCCCTACATTCCTCATTCACTTCCCCTGCCTCTTCTTCCTTCAAATTCCTCTTCCTTGCCTCCTCCCTCGTCATTCCTTTCCACGTACTTTCTTCCTCCCTTTCTTACCCTCTCCTGTACGTTTTTTCCGGTACTTTCTCTCCTCCCCCCTCTCCTCCTCCCCAGTTCCCTCTCTTTCCCTTGTCTCCTCCCCAGCCCTCTCACTTCACCTCTCTCCCCTCCTCTCCCGCCTTCCCTCCTTCACTCCCTCCCCAGTTCACCTCCCTCTGTTCTTTCCTCCAATACCTTTCCCAGTTCACCCCGTCTCCTTTCGTACTTCAATACCCCTCCCTTCCGTCTCAAAGTACACACCCCCTCCCCTTCCACTGCATTCCCCGCCCATCTTCCTTCCTTTCATACCTCTTCCAGTTCACCTCCATTCTCTCCATCTTCCTCCCCGTCTCCCTCCTTACCTCCCACAGTATCCTTTCCCGTTCACCACCTACTCTCCTCTTCCCTTTTCTCCTCTTCCACTATTCCTACAATACCTCTCTTAATTTACCTCCCATCTCTCTCTCTCAACAACTTCTTCCAGTTCCTCTCTCTCCCTCCTCCTAATTAGTGCATGTCCTTCCACTCTGTTTCCAAAACCCCTACCACGTCCATTCCCTCTCCCAGTCCATTCCCCTCCCCTCCTCCTCCCTTCCAGTACTCAGTCCATTTCACTTTCCGCCCCTTCTTTCTTCCACCTCCAATACTCGTCCCAGTTAACTCCCCTCCTCTCCTCTTCATCCAGTACTCCTCTCCAGTTCCCTTCCCTTTCTCTCTCAATCCCAGCATCTCTTCCTTCAATCTCCCCATCCCCCCCCCCCGTTTCTCTTCCTTCCCTCCTCCACTCCTCCTCCTCCTCCTCCTCCTAGATCACTCCCCTCCATCCCTCTTCCGCCACTACTTCCCCAGTATCCCTCCTAGTTCTCCCATTGCCATCTCTCTCTCATTTTCATCCAGTATTTCTTCTGTTATCCCTCCCGTTTCTCTTCCATTCTCGTTCTTCTCCTCCACTATCCTTTCCAGCTCACTTCCCTCCCCTTTTCTTCATCCAATATTCTTCCTTTCTCTTTCCCAGTACCCTCCCCCCTCCCCCTTCCCGGAATCTTCAACAGGCCTCTTGGTAATTCAGTAAACTATTTCTGTGTCCCAGTTCCTAAGGCGCATTTCCGCTCTAGATATAAGAGAGAGAGAGAGAGAGAGAGAGAGAGAGAGAGAGTTAAAGCATCCTATTACTTTTGGCTCTGAAATCCAAAGATCCTCCCCATTTACCCAACACATTATCTTCCTGTATCTGTGGGGAGAGAGAGGGGGCGGCGGGAAGGTTGGGGAGGGGGAGGGGGAGGGGATGGCGGGGTGGGTGGGGGGGAGTGTCAGATAGAAAGGCGAATCCTACCTCATTAAGGAATTATTGTCCGTTGGTAATGACCTCGTCCGGGCCACTCCGGAGTACAATGACCTTGGTTCGGTTTCTTGGGGTCAAGGAGGGAGCTGGAGGGAGAAGAAGATGAAGAAGAAGAAAAAGGATGATGATGATGAAGAAGGAAAAAAAGAAAAAGAAAAAGAAGATGGAGAAGAAGAAGAAGAAAAAAGATGAAGATGAAGAAGAGGAAGAAGATGGAGAGAGAGAGAGAGAGAGAGAGAGAGAGAGAGAGAGAGAGAGAGCGGAGGTGACACCAAGGAAGCGAGTATGCACGTTAAAGGCGAGGCTATGAGATTTTTGGGGATGGAAGTGTAGAAGAGGAAGAGGAAGGCAAAGGGTTGGAGGAAGAGGAAGGCGAAGAGGAAGAGGGGAAGACTGAAAGGCCACTAAACACACACACACACACACACACACACACACACACACACACACACACACACACACACACACACACCACAAAAATAGGCCCTGGTGGTTTCAGGAGCATTCTTCAGCCAAAATGCAGCAGCGGCAGCACTCAGATGGAGGCGACGCAGCGGGGTACATAAAGGATGAAACGTGCATCAAGGTGAGGCTGGGGCGGTGGTGTGGTGGGAATAGGGACGAGTGTGGCAAGGGAAATGTTCAGTTCTCCTATTTCACATTCACTTTAGGTGGACGCGGTGGTGGCTGAAAGGGATGTACAGTATGTGGGAGAGGAACGTTGAGCAGATCCACTACACCACGTATATTTAGATCAGTACTACATTAATATTCATTTAGGGAAGCAAGGAAAAATACTGAGGATATAGAGAGGCTGTAAGATATATTGAGGGGGGAGAGGCATGGAGTTCCTGAAATATTTAGATACAGACAGAAGCTTTAAGAGGTTTTTATACAGTAGATTCTGTGAGGTTTTAGACAAGGAAGCTAAGAGACTGGGACAGATTTGGAAAGATTTGTATGGAGGAAGATAAGATTGGGTAAAGAGTTTCTGTGAGTCTTAGGGAAGGAGAGGGAGTTCTTAAGAAATTCAAAGAGACTGTGAGAGACAAATCTCTCCAGTCAACCCTCTCCCAATCCTGTCTGTACCATCTTTCCTCCTAATACTCTTCTTTTCCCATCCTTTCTTCCACGCTGTCTTCCCTCCTTTCTACAGTAAAACACGTGATTCTCCACCCTTCCTCCTGCCCTAACTTCCATCCAACCTCCGTATCCACACCTCTCTCCCCATCCTTTCCTTTTAATCATCATCTTATCCTTTCTTTCTATCTTCACCACATTATTTCTTTCCCATTCTTTCCCCATTCTTTCCAATCCCTCCTCCTCACCCTCTCCACATCCGTCTCTTTGCCCCATCCCTGCCTCCTCATCCTCTCCCCATCGACCCCATCCCATCACTTCCCTTCCTTGTCATCCTTCCCCCCCTCCACCTCTCTCTCTCTCTCTCTCTCTCTCTCCATCCTCTTCTCCCCATCGATTCCTTCCGAACACCCACACCCTTCCTCCCCACGGCCCTTCACCCCGCCTCTCCCATGGGGTAACTATGTACACAGGTCGACCATTAGAGTTGATACGGCACTTCACAAACTCACGCCCGGTAGTTAGTAAGTTAGAGGGGATTGGCGGTGTGGTGTGGTGTGGTGGTGTGGTGTGGTGGTGTGGTGTGGTGTGGTGTGGTGGTGTGGTTGGGTGAGACAGACTGGAGTAGACTGTAGCACCAGTCGAGCAGGGCAGTACTCCCGAGGTGGATGGAAAGCTGATGACAGGGAGTGCTGGAGCTCCCGTTTCATCAGCCCTCAGGACTAGTTCCTGACCATTCCCCTTTGCTGAACTTTTTCAGTGTCTCAGTTACACAGAGAGTAGGCCAGCATGCTCTCCAGTACAAATTTCTCTATCTATCTTCACCAAACTACATGCACAGTACACACTACACTTCCTATTCAAAATTAACCAAAAATGGCGTTGATTCACCCAGCCTCGGAGTCCCCAGGGGGGGGGACCATAAATGCCCCCGCCATCTGCCCCTCTCCCGGTGACGACTCGAGGTGCCTGGAACCACTGTCTGACTCTCTTCTTCTTCATTTCTGCAACATTCGCGGCCTTTCATCTAACTTTCGCTCTGTTGAGCACCACCTCTCCTCCTCTAAACCTCACCTTCTTTTTCTAACGGAGACTCAGCTGTCTGAGGCAACTGACAGCAAACCCTTTTCTGTATCCTCCTACTTTCTCTATACTCATTTCAAAGCCAAAGGTGGCTGTTGTGTATACATACGCAACGACTTATCTTGCTCTCGTGTTCCTGAACTTGATTCTTCTGAATTCTCCACTCTCTGGCTTCGGCTTTCCTGTCATTCTCTGACTAAATATATCTGTGCTGTTTACTTATCCCCTAATTCTACTGACTATCAAAAATTCTTCGACTATCTTACTTCTACGATGGAACACATTCTGTCCATTTCTCCTTTCTCTGAAATCTCCATTCTTGGAGATTTCAATGTTCACCACCACCTTTGGCTCTCCTCTCCTTTCACGGATCCACCTGGTGAACAAGCCTACATCTTTTCTATCCTTAATGACCTAGAGCAGCTTGTACAGCACCCTACCCGTATCCCTGACCGCCTTGGAGAGAGCTCCAACATACTTGACCTCTTCCTCACAACTAATCCTTCTGCTTACTCTGTTAATCTTTTCTCTCCGTTGGGCTCCTCCGATCACAACCTTATTACCTTAACCTGTCCTATCGCTCCAGTACGGCCTGCGGACCCTCCAGGAAAACGTCGTCTCTGGCTTTTTGGAGCTGCGGACTGGGAGGCCCTCAGGCAGTACTTCTTTGATTTTCCCTGGAATGATTATTGCTTCCATGGCCGTGAGCCATCTGAGTGTGCCTTGCGCATTACGGAGGTTATTCTCTCGGGCATGGAAGCATACATTCCTTTCTCATATCCTTTGACTAACGCAGAAAGCCTTGGTTTAATCACGCTTGTTCTAATGCTGTCCGCAACAAGGAGAAGGCCTACAAAAGGTACCGGAGCCAACCCACCCCTGAATCACATAATCTTTACGTTTCTGCCCGGAATCGTGCTAAGTCTGTTCTTCGCTCTACTAAAAATAATTTCATCCATACTAAATGCTCTCAACTCTCCAACTCGAATTCTTCTCGCTCCTTCTGGCACCTTGCCAAAAATCTTTCTAACAACTTTACCTCATCATCCTTCCCTCCTCTTTTCTACTCTGATGGTTCTGTAGCTGTTTCTTCTACTGATAAAGCAGATCTCTTCGCACAGACTTTCTCCTCCAATTCCACCTTAGACGATTCCGGTGCTGTTCCTCCATCACTTCCCCCTCTGACTTCCTCATGGCTGACATTAAAATTTCTTCAGTTGATGTATTTTCTGCCATTACTGGCCTCAGTACTAACAAGGCATATGGGCCTGATGGAGTCCCTCCTGTTGTTCTCAAAAACTGTGCTTCTGTGCTTACACCCTGCCTAGGCAAACTATTTCGCCTTTGTCTGTCAACTTGTACCTTTCCTTCTTGCTGGAAGTTTGCTCTCATTCAGCCAGTCCCAAAGAAGGGTGACCACTCCCAACCCTCCAACTATCGTCCAATTGCTTTAACGTCCTGTATTTCAAAAGTTTTCGAGTCAATTCTTAATAAAAAAATTTTAAGGCATCTTTCCTATCACAACCTTCTTTCCGATCGTCAGTATGGGTTCCGTCAGGGACGCTCCACTGGCGATCTTCTCACTCTACCTTTCAGACTCCTGGTCATCCTCCTTTCGGGACTTTGGCGAAAGCTTTGCCATTGCACTTGACATCTCAAAGGCTTTCGATCGAGTCTGGCATAAATCTTTAATTTCCAAACTGCCCTCCTACGGTTTCTATCCTTCTATCTGTGCCTTCATCGCTAGCTTCCTTTCTGGTCGTTCTATAGCCGCTGTCGTAGACGGCCATCGTTCTTCTCCTAGATCTATCAACAGTGGTGTTCCTCAGGGCTCTGTCCTATCACCAACTCTCTTCCTTTTATTCATCAATGATCTTCTAAGCTGTACATCTAACCCTATCCACTCATACGCTGATGACTCCACCCTTCATCTTTCCATTCGGTTCCCGCAACGCCCATCTCAACAGTTACTTCAAGAAACAAGGGATGAGGCTATGGCACACCTAATGTCTGACTTGGCTCATATCTCTGACTGGGGTAAAAATAATATGGTTGTCTTTAATGCATCTAAGACTCAGTTCTTACACCTATCAACCCGACAAAATCTTCCACAGGTATACCCACTAATGTTTAATAATATTCAGATTAATCCTGCATCATCCTTGAACATGCTTGGGGTTTCATTTACTCAGGACTTATCTTGGAAAGATCATATTACATCTCTTGTAAAATCTGCTTCCAAGAGATTGGGTGTGCTAAGCCGACTCCGCTCTTTCTTTACCCCTGCACAATTGTTGACTCTATACAGGGGTTTGATCCGCCCCTGTGTGGAGTACAACTCTCATGTGTGGGGAGGCTCCCCACATACAGCTCTTCTCAATAGGGGTGGAGTCAAAGGCTTTTCGTCTCATTAACTCTCCTCCTCTTACTGACTCCCTTCAACCTCTGTCTCTTCGCCGCACTGTTGCATCTTTATCTCTTTTCTATCGCTACTTTAATGGTCACTGCTCCTCTGAACTGTCTGCTTGCATTCCTCCACCTCTACGACGGGCGCGTAGCACCCGTCTGGCAGCAAACTCTCATCCCTTTTCTGTCCAACTCTCTAATGCAAGAGTTAACCGTTACTCCCAGTCTTTCATTTATGCAACAGGTCAGCTCTGGAACTGTCTCCCTCTGTCTGTATTTCCTCCTGCCTATGATCTCCAGTCTTTCAAACGTAGTGTGTCCAGGCATCTCAAAATGATCGGATCTTGAATTTGGCTCTCTATTGTATTTTGTTTTTCTCTTGGAGGGAACTGTTACTGCGGGCTCATGGCCTTTGGTTCCTTCTTCCTCGCATAAAAAAAAAAAAAAAAAAAAAAAAAAAAAAAAAGTGCAATGGTGTGGCGTGGGGCGGTACTGTACTGTGGTATGGTGCGGTGTTGTGAGAAGTGGTGCTACTGGAGTATGATATGATGATGTGGTGTGGCAATGGGATGGCACGTTCACTAAAAAAAAGGAGCTGAGTTTGAAGTTCAAGTTTATAAGGGATTGATGGTGTGTAGTGTGGTGTGGTGTGGCGTGGTGTGATGGTGTGGTGTGGCGTACTGTGGTGTGATGGTGTGGTGTGGCGTAGTGTGGTGTGATGGTGTGGTGTGGTGTTGGTGTGGCGTAGTGTGGTGTTGTGGTGTGGTGTGGTGTGCTGGTGTGACATGGTGTGCCGTCGTCTGCTGTGAGTGGAGTAAGATAATCCAGGGTATTATGATATAGGTAAATCTGAATGACGATGATGGTGTAAGTGACAGAATGGTGATGTTGGATATAATGATGACCGGAATGACTGTGATGTACGCTGCTACTATTTCACTATCAGGGGACCTCGTTACGGTGAAAGTGATGATAAGTGTGATGATGTAGTACACTGCTCACATGAAAACACTATGATGCACAGGTTAAGCCTAAAATAACAGGAAAAAAAATGTTATATAATGAAAGACACACGGAACCAGGCGAAAATGACTCGAGTTTCGTTGAATTCTATGAGGTCACTTTCTCCTATTCCTGGTCTTTCTGTATTTTTCTTTTCAAATATCAAAGCCATACCTGTCCTCCCTTCATTGTTTTTTGAGAATTTTTAATCTGGTGAGGGGGGCTGACTCCCCTAAAAACCATAGTCGGAAAACTGTATAATGAGACCTGCAGAGTAAGCAGACGAACTTACCTGGAAAGTTTCATTTAAATCCACCTAACAGCCTAAAAAGACTTACGGCACACACACACACACACACACACACACACACACACACACACACACACACACACAGGCTGAATCTCGAGCAACGTTACAGGGTGAGTTGGCGAAAATAATCCCATCCTGTTTCGCAAGACTGATAAGAGGAAAATGAAACACGGAAAGCGCCAATCAGTGAAAAATGAAACGAGATCAACGGGAAATGAAACACACTGCGCGCCGTCCGCCATGATTGCTAACAAGCTTACGATCAGCGCTAATGAGGTCAAGGAGACGAGAGGGTTAACTACCGGGGGATGATTGGAACAGACGCGAAGACGGTAAGCGAGCAGAGTGATTAGGCGAAGCGATTAGCGTGTGTGTGTGTGTGTGTGTGTGTGTGTGTGTGTGTGTGTGTGTGTGTGTGTGTGTGTGTGTGTGTGTGTGTGTGTGTGTGTGTGTGTGTGTGAGAGAGAGAGAGAGAGAGAATGAAGGTGGTGCTGGGTTAATGAGGTAACGAGGCAGGCTTTAATCTCTCTCTCTCTCTCTCCGGGTTGCAATGAATGAGTCTCCTACAAATTAACAACGATTGCGACAAGAAGCCTTTTATTTTTTATATCATAATAATAAAAAAAGAAGTGTGATATATATATAAGTAGAATATCAAATTTCCTTCGATTATTTCAAGACAACAGATGAAAGATTGATAGTCCATTTTTTTTACTGGTTAGTGTACTCCATTTATTTATTTATTCATTTATTTATTTATTTATTTACTGCCACTCTCAGACGATTTTACTCATCTAAGGACAGCTCTTTAGCAGTGAAGGGTTTAATGTAGGCCACGTCAAATACTTCCACTTCAAAAGTTCTCACTTAAGGACTGTATTGTAAGCTGCTTTGGAGATATCGTAACACTTTTCCCATCGCTGTTTATCCTGCACATTGTGGCCCAGAATCCTCCAGCATCATTCTAATGCAATAGTTTATATGTCGTTATTAAAGTTACTGTATGACGTCAGGAAATGTTAGGGTGTAGAAGGAAAAATAAATCGGTAGAGAACAGAGGTTACGAAGCCTCCCAATCCACTAAATAAAATACTATCATAAGTGCCATTCCCTGGTGGCAGAAGGAATAAGGGAGTGAAAAAAAAATAATGAAAGCCACTGTACTGAGGGTTAAGTTTACGGGGCCTAGACGCTATTCTTCACTACCTTCCCTATTTAATTCCTTCGGCGCAAGACGCATTAGCAGTCATAAAACCACCTCTTTCATACCAGCACACCAGTCCTGCATGACACAACCCCAGCATGTACTTAATGTGGACAGTGGATGTTGGTGCGAAAGTGGTGACATGTAAATATGTGAGAGACATTAAGGAGGACTGCTGGGCCCTACAGAATGGACTAAGAATCGGACACATAAAATAAATATATAAAAAAATAAATCTATAAATAAAATCGCCGAGAGACAGGTGCTACGAAGTCTTCAAGGAGAACACGATGCGAAATGGCCACCTACTATAACCCTTTCTTCGTAGGATCGTGGAAATCAATGGAATGATATCTGTCGGGTGCAGCCATAAAAAGCTGGTACACTGCTACAGATCGGATAAAAAGTGCCCTCCTCCCTGACTGCCTGAATATCCCCCGTTGTGGCTTATCTTGGCGGCTGCGAAAGGAGACTACTGGGTTTTTAAAGGCAGCCAAGAGCCAGAGGGATACAAATTTGGTGGATGAAGAGGCTGCTCGGTTGGATGGTAGTCTTTCTCTAGTCAAAAAAGTTATAGGATGCGTACACACACACACACACACACACACAGAAATGTTCCCCCGAGCTAGACCTCATTAGATCATATAGCCCTGCTAGGTGACAAGAGGGAACTACCCCTCTCGTCACGGCAACTACCGGGCGTGGCTCGAACTCACTACCCCCCGGGTCCTGAGTCCGACACTCTACCACTGAGCCATCCTGCCCCCAGACAGAGAGAGAGAGAGCGAGAGAGAGAGGATAATTACAATAATATAATAATAATAATAAACAATAACAACAACAACAAGCAGTACCAAGGTACAGCAAACCAGTCCCCGGCAGTCATTTTACTGGTAACGTATAAACACAATGGGATATCTAATCAAATATGTCACATATCAAACTTGGAGTATATCGGGTGAAAATTAACGATTTTATGCCCATCTGAAATTTTCGGCCCGACCCACCTGACGTTGACCCCTCCCTACCGCTAACTAGGGGGGGGGGCACCCCCCTGATGGAATGAGGCATGTTATAGGATGCACAGTTGAAAGATGCACCTTTAAAATTTGGTTTCATGTCGACATGACGAATCTGAAAGGAGTTATGGCAAAAAAAGATTTTTGTACAGTTTTTGGACCTACAGCCCAGGCCTTGGCCCAATTTGGCCCCAAATATAATCACGTTATCAGAAGGTTATAGCACATCATCCCTTTAATTTTAGTCAAAATCGCACATGTAGTTTTCGTGTAAAGTTGTTAACAGACAGACAGACAGAAAGACAAACACAAACAAACAGACAAACCGAGTGAAAACAATACCCATCCCCGAACCCCTCTGGGGTGGGGAAGGGTAAAAATAACAATAATAATCACCATCATCATCGTCAGAGGAGGAGGAGGAAAGAGAAGAAGAGGACAAGAAGAGCAGGCGCAAGGGAAGTAGGGTTTGAAGCAGCAAGAACAGGAAGGACAGGAAAATAAAGATGGAGAAGAAAACGAGAAGATACAAGAGAGGTAACTGAGGCAAATTACATCAGCTCACTGCTACCCCGTAAAGTAATCGTCTTAGCCTTTCTTGCTACGGTGTAAAGCTGTGAACCGCATCTCCGGGGCAAATCGGCTTTTCCCCTTCCCCCTCCTCCCTTCCCCTTGTACCATCTTCTCTGGGGACGGCCCGGGGCAGGAGTTACGAGGAAGTTTACCAGAGGCTTACATGCGAGGCGATCAGGGTGAGGGATGGGGTGCTAGCGGGGAAACAGCGTCGGGGGGAAATGGATCTTGAACTCAACATCTCAATACGTCACTACAATGCCGCCCTTTTTGTTTTCATTCTTTCCACCACCTGATTCTTTTATTTAGACTTGGGGAAACATTTAAGGAATTTAACCCATTCTCTATCAATCTCTACCATCATCAGACTTTCTCTATCTCTCTTTCCGTTTCGGGGGTTCTTAGTTGAATATTCTCTCTCTCTCTCTCTCTGCACAAACAGGACGCCCAGCAAAAATACGAGACCCTTTACCATTTCCAGGGAGATGAGGGGTGGGGGTGGGGGTGGGGGTGGGGGGGTAAGCCAAACACACCCATCCATCCCCGCTACACCCATCACTCACTCTCACCCCTCACTCATTAGCCATGTACCCCTGCCCTACCCATCGATCCCCATTACTTAGTCACCCCTCACCCATTACCCTACCCATCAGACACCCCTTAGCACCTGCCCCTACCTTAATGATCACCCCCATCATCTACCCATGTCTCATTTGGGTCAGTTTAGGCTTCAGCGACCATAACTCACTCTTACATATTCACTAAAATACAACTTCCTTAAATTATTCCTGTAGAAAGGTAAAAGTACACAAACACAAAACAGAGGATACTTTTGATAGCCGCATCCACCCTTGTAGCACTCCAAGGGGGAAAAAAGTATTTATTTACGGGGGCGGGGGGAAGGCGGCCACCGAGGGTCTCACCTTGCAAAAACTGGGTCCCGGGAAAGGTATATCACTGCTAAATTTCGGTTCCTGGGTAAAAACAATGACCGTTCGTATCGGCGTTCCCTCGACCAACACTTTCGAGAACCTAAACTATAACACTTAGTCTGACGATGAAGCCAGTTTGAACAGAGATGCCTGATACACGAAATTCATTAACAATTTTTATTTTTTATGGAAGGAAGAAGCAACCAAAAGCCAGAAGATGCCTGACATATGATTACCAGGGATAGATAAACATGACTTTCGGTTTCGCACAAAAGCTTATATCTGCCCCCAACACCCCCTACCCCGTACCTGTGCGGCCAGACCTACCTGTGGGGTGAGGTACTGCATGACGAGGGGAAGGACGAGCTTCTTCTGGTCGGCAGCCGTAATGTCCTTGGTGTAGGCTGTCTCGTTCCAGTCTGGCAGGAGAAGAGAAATTACAACAGATGGACCGGATGGGTGGATGTATGGATAAATGGGTCGACTGATGGATGGATGGATGGATGGAGAGAGGAAGGAAGGATGAGAGAAAAGGGCATAAGATGAAGGAGGGAGGATGGAGACAAGCCCAAGATTGACCTGAGCTGGATGGCTGGAGAAATGGATGAAATTATGGATGGACAAATTAATGGATGGACAGAGTGATGGAAGGTGAGGTGGAAATAAGTGAAGGGGGGAGAAAAGGGAGGAGGAATGAGCAAACTATATTAAACTGTTATATCATTCCTGGAGATTTTTCACTCCATATCTGACTTTATTGCCAATATGATTATTTTTTTTTTATTCATCATCCTATATTCGAATAAACTGTTGGGATTATTAATGGTTCAAGATTCACAACTCAGCTTAGAGAGAGAGAGAGAGAGAGAGAGAGACTTACTAGTGGCCTTGGCGATGGCTCCAATGGCACATGCTGGTATGGCCATCAGGATACAGCCGAAGGAGCCAGCGAAGGACAGTATCTGCGCCTGTCTGCTGGTGCGGGCTGACAGGACACGCTGGAAGTACACCTGCGGGGGGGGGGGGAATAAATTATGAGTGGGAAATACACCTGTTGGGGGGGGACAGTAGTAGACAGGTAAGTAGATGGCTTGTAACGAAGCTTTTAAGTCATTCTGTCCTCAAGGTCTATGTTTTTAACCAATCCATCCCCAGTCGCTTCGTCCCCACGTCTGACCCCAATTACCGGATCGGGAACACCTCATTTGAAGCGGCTTCTAAGGACGCAGGATGGGTTTTATTGAATAGTCTACTTCCACAGCTCTTAAGTTCATTTGAGGGACCAAACCTCCAGCATTTCAAACACTAGCTCACACCTCTCAGCACTTCGCCTCTCACAAGACGGGCCAGAGCAAGATCTAAAACTCCATTCACCTCAGATGACAGTCAAGCATAGCCGGACTGAAGGGAAAATCTGACTAATAACCAAGGAGACTTGTTCCTACCTCATCTGTCAAGCTCAGTGAGTTTAATATAATGAAAACATAGTTTTTAAGTTGTGAGAGTGGTCCAAGTAAGGGGAGGTAGGTTCAGTAACATACCTTGAGGGATTGTCTCAATAGGTAGGTAGGTTGGTAGAAGGGTTGATAGGCAGGCAGGAAGGTAGGTAGGTAGCCCGGTAGGCAGGCAGGCAAGGAGACAAGACAGACGGGAAGGCAGGTAAGTATGTAGGTAGGAAGAGAAGGGAGGTAGGTAGGAAGGCTGGTAGGTAGGACAGGTAAGCTCATTAACACACCTGAAAAGTTTCTCTCAGACAGGTAGGAGTTTGAGACAGGTACCAGGGAACTTCCAGACAACAGGGACTCACTTCCATCTGATTCACCACATTAATTAGCCAACAATTCCCTCTGTGCGATCCACGGCCAACAATAAAGAAATATATAATGATGCCACCGTGTTGAAGGGGTTAATGGGAGACCAAAGACAAACAAACAAACAAACAGGCTGGCTGACCAACGTGTTCTGTATATCATTCTTGCCAATCCCTGACGACTCAAATTAGGAAAGTCACCTCTAGCTGGATGGGTTTGACACAGCCCTCATTATCCCTTTCACAATGAGGTGTCTTTCTTAAGTCGGAAAGAAAATCGTCTATTCGGTAACGACAAAAATATCAAGACACAGACGCCCACACCAAAGATGTGGAACGTGTCATATATCTAACTGTCTATCTATCTATCTATCTATCTATATCTATATATACATATATGTATATTGTAAATGGTACCACTGGAAGGCAATTTCAGGACATTTTAAAAAATAGCACTACACGTCATGACTGGCCTAATAGCCGAGTAAAAATGGAAAAAGAAAAATGTTGGTGTTGTGTTTTCGCCAAGCGATGTTTATGGAGTTTCTCGACTATATTTGGCTTTTTTGGGGGGAAAAAGGAGTCTGGTACCACTGGATGGCAGTTTTCATGACACTTTCAGAATCGTATGACATGACACGACTAGTTCTATAACCGAGAAAAAGCAAGATTTTGGTGCTCCTCAGAAAGAGAATATTTTGCAAGCCATATAGAGCAAGAATTTTACACACGACTGAAGTATAGCGTTATCGCCCGAAAAATAAAATGAAGTCCTCTGGCTGTACGAGTTGCCTGAGCGATTGACACATCGACTCTCCACGCACAGCCCCGGACAAATGTTCGACAAATGATTAGCTTTTTCAACTTCCCACTTTGCTGGTTAATATTCCCAAGCTGAGAGTGACTTCGCATGCTTCTCTTCACACTGATGATGCTCACTGCTATGATGCTTTAGGATGGAAGAGTGACGGGCATGTCCTGAGTATGAAACAGACGCAACAGAACTTTAGGTGAATATTTGCCTATGACTGTACGGTTTGCACAAATTATAACACCACGATTTTTCACTTTTTTCTCAAGGTTGATAAAATTTTCGAGGGTTTCGATGGTGAGTAAATGGGCGTGGATTATCGCTGGACATTGATGATCATGCTCCTAGTTGTATGCTTTCATGCCGTACTTCATGTTTCTGGTACTCACTACCCCGTGTAAAATTGCAGTTTTTTAGTGAGGGTGAAGATCAACATTGTAGTAATGATGATGATGATACTCTTCTCTCCCAGTAAGTCACAACACATTATTAGACCTCTGTAAATAGCAGGTGATGCAATATTTTTTGACCAACCAGCTACTTACGTTTCTTATTCTCATTCTTTATTTATCAAAAGGAAATATTACTAACCCAAGCTACATTCAGGCCATACTTTCTTCAGCTTTACATTTTACTGAGTATTTTGAAATATTAATGAATCTTGCAACTTCCGGGACGAGATGAAAATTGTGACAATGTATCAGTTAGTCTGGTAAAAAAAAAATACATACGTACTTATACCTATCTATCTATCTATCGATCGATCGATAGTTAGATAAATAGATAGACAGACAGATATATATATATATATATATATATATATATATATATATATATATATATATTTATATATATATATATATATATATAATATATATATATATCTATATATATAGATAAATATATATAGATATATATAAATATCTATATATCTATCTATCTTTCTATCTATCTATCTATCTATCTATCTATATAGATAGATAGATATAGATATATATATAGATATATATAGATATATATATATATATATATATATATATTTATATATATATATCTATATATCTATATATCGATATATATTTATATATATATATAAATATATATTTATCTATCTATCTATCTATCTATATATATATATATATTTATCTATATATATATATCTATATATCGATATATGTTTATGTACCTATCTATCTATCTCTCTATCTATATATATCTATATATATATATATATATATATATATATATATATATATATATATATATATCTATATATATATACACTACGGGCTTTCATTTGGCACCAAGACTTTTGACCTTGAATGACCATGAAAGGTCAACCTCCTACCCTGCCTAGTCCTTCCCCACCCTATGTTATCCTTTCCCGATCCTTCTCTGCCCTACCCCCACCTTCACACTGTCTATCCTCCCTCCCCCCCTCCACTGTCTTCGTTGCAGCCTCTTTCCTCACCTCCTGTGTTTCAGGCTCATATCCCCCCCATGCCCACCCTCTTTCTGCCAATATCCCCTCTCTCTTCCCTTCCCCCTCCCCACCTTCCTATCCTTTACACTTCTCCCTGCCCCTTCCTCCATCACCAACATCATTTTCCAATCCTTATACCATCCTTCCTCTCTCCCATTACCAACCCTCTCTACCCTTACCATTATTCACTTTCCTCTGTCTCCATCCCGTCTCCCCTCCCTCTGCCATCCACCATCTCCCTCCCCACCCTTCGTCCTCTCCTCCTCCTCCACCCACACAATTATCTTCCAAATTATCCACACACCCTCTCCTCTCTCCCCTTCCTCCTCACCCTCCTGTCCTTCAATCTTTCTTCTCGTATTTCTCTTTCTTCCTTCCAGCCCCTCCATCCTTCCCCTCCTCTCCCTACACCTTCTCTTCCTCAATGCACCCTTTCCCCTGTCTTTCTCCACCTTCCTCGACCCTTCCCCCCTCCCCCATCACGCATCCCCTACGCACCCCTTCCTTCTCTATCTTTCCATCTGTCCCTATCCTCTCCCCCTCCCCATCTCCGTTTTCCCTTTTTCTCTTCCTCCTTCCTGACCTCCCCCTTTCCTCCTACCTACCCCCTCCCTCTCCTGCTCCCTCTATCATCCTTCCCTCCTCCCTGTCTATCCGTGGTGGGTGCATGGCGTGGAGTGGGAAATGAAATCGTGACGTAAAAGGTGGTTTATGTGGTAGTCAAAACGCCCCTCGTACCACACCATGTTGGGGGGGGGTGTTCGTGTCTTCCTTCACCCCTCCACACACACACACACACACACACACACACACACACACACACACACACACACACACACACACACACAAACCTTCCCATCAAGTCTTCCTTCACCCCAGACACAAGCGTCATCTAGTTGGGGATGGGTTGGGTTAGTGTCTTACCTCACCCCTCAACACACACATACACGTCCACCAAGGCACATTCCCCTCCAGATTACTCGCCATCTTTCTGGGGAGGTGTGATGGGGTGAGAGAAGTTGGGGAGAGATGAGGTTATGCTATGTTATGTTAAATCAGACTTCGTGAGAAAAGGAAAGATTGGGTTTTGTGTTGTTATGCTATGTTATGGTATGCTTTATATGACATAATTTTGGTTAAGTTTCGTTGAAGGAGCTGAGACTGGGTAGGATGGGGTGAGGAAAATTCGTATCCTGCCATACCTCCATTTCCTCCTTCCCTCCCGCCCCCCCCCCTTCGTCTCCCTTATTCACTCACTCACACGGTTTGCTAATCTGCGGCATGCGACATACTGGGTGGGATAGGGTGGGGTGGGGTGGGATGTACTTGTCCCCACCTTTCCCTCTCTCCCTACCCTACAACCCCCACCCTACTCAGCTGCCATTCATCCTCACAATCACACTATCTCTTATTTACCCACATACCAAGGTGGTTAGACAATAAGGATGGGAAGGACAGCAGGAGAGGGGAGGTGAGGAGAGGATAGTGACGCAAGGGCATGTTGGGTTGGGTTGGGTTGATTTTGATATGCTTCAGTTAGGCTAGGCAGAATTCAGTTCGATTCGGTTAGGTGGGTAGGCGTGAGATGGGGTATAAAATGGGCTGTAGGCTGGGTTGTGTTGGGGTTGACTTGGGGTGGGTGAAGTAAGGTGAGGTGGGCGTGGGGTAGACAGAGATGAGATTGGGTAGGGCAAGGTTGGGCAGGTGTGAGGTAAGTTCGTGTCTCCATCAACTTCCTACTCTCCTCACCTCCTTTGTCATCAACAGCAACTAATTTTATTTTGAAACATTATTTCTCTTTTCATCTCTCATTCAATCAAACGCTCTCATTTTCTCACACATACAGACAGCTTTTTTTTTTCTTCTTTTTTTTTTTAGTAAGATGACGTATTATAAGGGAACATAACACTATAAGAAGGTAGGTTAACTGCAGTAGGACAGTTGGTCCATGCTAGGCAGCTCCTACAAGAAGGTAACTAAACTACTAGAACACGGATTCTTAACTGGGGGCGCTCGTACCCTTGGGGTTGCGAGACACGTCTATTAGGGGGGGAAGGATGCTGTCCTCATGTACCTATTATATCATCACAAAAAATGGCTGCCTAAATGAAAAAAGGCACGTCATCATTTCTTCAAATCGGCTCATAACTTCATTAATACCATGGATAAACTAAAGAAAGTTTTAAGTTTTAATGTCTGTGTCATACAGAGGGGCTGGGGTGAGGGTCGTTATGCGCTTGGTTAGGTGTGCAGGGAGGTGGGGGGGTATGTGCTTGGTCAAATGGAGGGTTGCAACACAGTAGCGTTGCCTATGTTTACGTATGTAATCTCAGTTACATCATGTCACTTTTCTCACAGCTTACAAGCGCTGGCAGTATTTTCATCACTCAAACACATCTTGCCCACAGCAACACACCATCTGTTTTATGTATTAATTAATTACATATCTCTTTATTATTAATTGGTTCTTCGGTTTATTTCTTTTATAATGGCTTTGTCTTCAAAATATCGAAAAAACTGAAGTGGAATGGTGTTTAATATGGCTACACGTGTGTTAAGGAGAAATGGTACACAACGTACACAGTGTACCCAGTGTAGTATCATGTTCTCCAACGCGAAACTGATGCCACCACAATATTTACAAAACAAACATGGCGGCAGGGATGCAGGAAACATCACAGCAATAAAGATCAAAGGAGCCAGATTTGACCATGCCGGCACGTCGCTTACATATGGATTTTCACCAATAGAAAAGACTTTCCTATTTGCTTCTTATCAAGTTGCATACGAGGTTACTAAGTCAAATAAAACCCATGTAGGCCTAACTGGTGAGGAACGGATCAAGTCCTGTGCCCTCAAAATGGTGAAAACTGTTCTAGGTAAGGAGGTAGAGAAATCACAACAAGGAGTGTGTTTATCAAATGATGTGATCCATAACCGAATTATCGACATGAGTCAGGATATTCTGTAGTAGGTTGCCGCTGATAGTACGGCTGGTCCAGTAAAGATCAGCCTATTGGTGGAACAATCAATGGAGGTGTCATACTGTTGTCAGCTACCGATAGTGGTCCGAAGCGTAAAGGAAAAAGAAGCAGAAGAAAATTTCCTCTTCGATCAGTCATTGAAAATCACTGCATAAGCCATAATGTGTTCAGTATGATGAAGGAATTCTTTGCGAGATTTATGAGAGACTTAGTTGTGAAATGGTTAAAAAAGGGCTACCACTTAACCCAGAGAATCTAAATGTCTATCCCATTTTGAATATACTGTCAATTGCTAGCATGACTGAAAGAATGAAGGCGTCATCGAAGAGTTAAAAGCATCAATTCTTACTAACTACTCCCTCACTAACACTCGCACAAACAAATCCTCTCTCTCTCTCTCTCTCTCTCTTTCATCAATGTGCTCTCTCATTCTTTCTCACCAATAGAATTACGAATGACCTGTTTTACAAATCATACATACGCATATCCACACAAAAAATATCTCTCAATTCTTATATTTGCTCAAACACGTATTCTGACAAATAGATTTTTACATGTCATTCGTTCACTCAGCTTGACTAACATTTGCTCTCTCTCTCTCTCTTTCTCTCTCACCTGCCATGGGATGCCGCCAAAGACGAGGAGTGCAGCATAATCAGCCCACTCTCCCCAGTGCCAGGGCTTGTCGATGGAACCCACCCAGTCCGTCACGGAGGGGGACAGGGACGTGACGGCTTCGTGGGAGACAGCGAAGGGGATAGCCAGCCACTGTGGGAGGAGAAGGAGGGGTTAGGAGGGATGTGGGGGTTGGAGGCTGGAGAGGTACCAAATGGAGGGGGTAGGTGGAAGGGCGGACGGCCCTGCAAGGACGGTTGGTTGCTTGTGAATGATGGGTCTGCACGGCCAGACAGCCCGAGGCTAATCAACAATACTTATAATACGTAAAACGGTTAGTGATTTAAAAATTAATTTAAGTACACTCATTGCAGTTTCTAGAATCCATAGTTTATAACTGCTTACTTAGGTCCCACTACGTTATGTGCTCTCAGTCTGTGTTAGTCCGCAGTTCATGAAGACTGTTATGCAGTACAGTATTATCTTGTTGTGGAGCGTGTAATGTCACTTATGGTGGGAAGTTGAAAGACACAACCAAGATAATAGTTTTTTGCATTTAAATCATTTACAAAAACACTGTAATATTCTGCC
This sequence comes from Coenobita brevimanus, assembly GCF_032717465.1. Classification (NCBI taxonomy): domain Eukaryota; kingdom Metazoa; phylum Arthropoda; class Malacostraca; order Decapoda; family Coenobitidae; genus Coenobita; species Coenobita brevimanus. The sequence continues at coordinate 37,633,518 of NC_137063.1, forward strand.
TATTTTTAAATCACACGAGTTCTGCAAATAACAGTGAAGCGTGGTCATATATTAGAGTCCCATCCGCAGCTGCTTTGGCAGTGCTTTTGGCGATTATGAATACTGAAAAATTAAGTAACATTAAATGAATCCCAGATTTGCACACAGCACTGCACTATGCTTGAAATGAGTGGGATATAGAGTACCGCTATTATTGATGTTGTTTTCTCAAAGTAGTCCTTGATTAGATTTACATACACGATAATTTAAGTGCAAAACAATTATCAATACTTTACTTCAGCCACAAATACATACATCAATGGAAAGTGATGGCAAACTTCTGCATTTTTCAATATGTATGCTAGGTAAGATATCACTACCATCAAAGCGAAGGAGAATACTGTGTGGTGTGCGTGACCTGGGCCACTACGTTCCTATAAAGATACACTGTGTTTTATACTGTGTCCGTGATGAGGAGGGAGGATGCATAATAAAAGACGGGGACGGGGGGAGGCTGGGGAGGTAGTGAAGAAGGGGGGGAGAAGGTGATAGGGAGAAGGAAAATGGGAAATGGAAGAGAAGGAAGGAAGGATGGACAGATATGGGAAGAGATGGAGAGGGGAAAAATGAAGGGAGAGGAGAATTAAAAGAAGGGAGAGAGGAGAGGGAGGAATGCTTTAGGTGGGGGGGGATAGGGACTAGTTAGAGTTTGGGATGAAGGAAGAAATGGTGGATAAGGTGAAATCAGGGAGGTGTATTACTGAGAAAGAGAGAGAGAGAGAGAGAGAGGACGAGTGAAAATAACAAAGAATGAGGGTGAAAAAGTGGAAGGAGAGAAAAGGAAAGAGAAGCATAAAAGAGAAGAAAGAAGGAAAGGAATGAAAAACTAGAAAAGACAATTGGAAGGGATATATGAATGCAGGGAAAAATTTTGATTATAACAACAGTTGAATTATAGACGGAAAATTAAGATGTATATAATTATCAAAAGGAGAGTAACTATATTAAAATAAGGAACAGAAATATGACGACAGAAATATAAAAATGAGTTATAAGAGAACAAATAATTATAACATTAAACATAATATATGAAGGTATAGAAAATATAAAAAAAGAAGGTAATAAAACGGTATATATTACGTGGAAAATACAGAACTACTGGAAAAAAGTCATATAGTAAGAAAGAGACAAAAAGGTAAAAGTCTCCCCTGCGTAGTGTGAAGAAAATGGGAAGAGGGAGGTCGCTTATGAACCACAGGGAGTGATTGGAAAACTTTCTTGCACTCTTGCTTACCCTCACTCCCTCATTTTCTCTCCCTCGCTCACTCTCAACATCACTCCCTCTCACTACCTCCCACCCACAACTGTTTCCAAGATCTCTCCATCTCATACTCACACCTTCTCTCCCACCCTCTCACCCTCAATCTCTTTCATTATCTCCCATTTTCACTCCCACTCACTATCTCTCATCTCACGCCCTCACACTATCTCCCACCCTCATTCCCATTCACTGCCTCTCACACTTACTAACCCTCACTCCTCACTCACACTCAGTTCCCTTACTCCCTTCACTTCCCCATTCCTCACTCACTCCCCCTGACTCACATACTTCCTTATTCATTCTCACTCATTCATTCACACTCAATCACCCATCCTCTTTTCACATCCCCATTACTCACTCACTCACCCTCACTCTAATACTTCCCTATTCATCCTCACTTACACTTCCTCACTCACTCTCACACATCCACCCCGCTCTCCTGACAATTCTACCCTCATAAATCTTTCAGTCTGCAATCAATGGCACGCAGTAAAGTTTTGGCAAATATTTTCGAGATCAGGAATTTAGTCATGCTAATATTTCTTCCCAGCACAGAATAAATGGTCTATAATTCTTCTGGTTGGAAAATAATCATGTTTATGCTATCCTACTTTGAATAAATTATGTCTATCTAGGGCACATACTGATAAATGTGCTTTTTTCTCTACATGAAATAAAAAGACTCCCTTTCCCTTCTTCGTGGACTGTCATTTACTTATACTCTTCCAAAAACATCGTACAGTAAAACACCCTCACCTGCGTGGCGCTCGAACCCACCTCGCCACTGCAGGTCTGATAGATGTGTGTCCATTTCGTAATTATGACGTATTTCTTTTCATATCTACACACCCAGACCTCTTGCAGGTCTCTCTCTCTCTCTCTCTCTCTCTCACACACACACACACACACACACACACACACACACACACACACACGTTACAACACACATTACCAGGGGGAGGAGAAGGAAAAAAAAGAAAAAAAGAAGAAAAAGCAGAAGAAAGACGAATATAAATGAAAAAACCGTGAAAAATGGTCATATGGTCTTCCCTCAGCCTCTTCTCTCACCTTCATATCTTGGGGTGAAAGGTGGAGTGCTTCAGATAGAGTGGCAGAGGTTCCAGGACGAGTGTGTGTTGAGTTATATGTTTGGTGTGGGATTAAATACGCATCTTTCCTGTCTTTCATCTCTCTTCCCCTTGTTATACCTACCTTCCATATCCTATGTGTGTGTGTGTGTGTGTGTGTGTGTGTGCGTAAGGTAAATGATGGTGTTTTGAGCAAAATTTAAAAATCAACTCACGCTTTCTTTATTTCCCCTATGTCTGTCGGCGTCTTAGCTCTTCTTCAGGTGCGTTGGCAACAAGTGACACGGAAAATAGTGGGAAAAACACCTTGCAGGACTGGCGTGGTGAAAGGAAACTCACCAAGAAAGGAGATAAGGATAAAACCGGAAAATGTATCTCGTTAGGACCCGTCATGTCCGCCACTTGTCTGTGTGGCTGTGTGTCTCATTACATCGCCTTTGTATAGCCTTCTCTTAACTTTCCTGTCTCTCCTCCTGCTCCTCTTCCTCCTACTACTCCTGCTCCTGCTTCCGGTCGTCGTCGTCATCGCTTCCTCCTCCTCCTCCTCCTCCTCCTCCTCCTACTACTACTACTGCTCGTGCTTCTGCTCCTGCTCCTCCTCCTCCATATTACCGGGGACCTGCATCTAATTTTCTCCTACACTTCTTTTTCTCTACTCGTTCCTCTTGCCTCTTTTCTTCTCTTTTCCTTTCAGATTTCATCCAACCCCACCTCTCTCTCTCTCTCTCTCTCTCTCTCTCTCTCTCTCTCTCTCTCTCTCTCTCATCACAATTCACACACATTCACGGTTTTTAATATCACCCATTCATCCATTTAATTAATATCTTGTTCTTTTCTCTCGTCTCCCCTCTTTCTTCAAACCGTGTCTGTTTGTCTGTCTGTCTGTCTCTCTCTCTCTCTCTCTCTCTCTCTCTCTCTCTCTCTCTCTCTCTCTCCGTTATTAATGGTCGAGGTTATGAAGATGAAAATTTCCACCATCACCCACATCATTTTTCTTTCCTCCATCTCTTTGTGTTTCTCCTTCTCCTTCTGTTCCTCCTCGTCCTCTCTCTTCTCTTCCTCTTTATTTACTTCCTGAGTTTCCCTCCTCATTTCCGTCCTCTATTATTCTTATTCTTCTCAGTCTATAGTTTTCCATTCTTCCTTTACTTCTTGTCTCCTTTCCTTTACTTTGTCTTACTGTTTTCTCTACTTTCTTTGTTAATTTTCTTTTGTTTTGTTTATGGCTTCTGGTGGTATAGTGGATAGAATGCCCCAGTCGGAGTGAGTTCCTTTACGAGCTGGCTATACTTCGTTCACTTTAACTTGGCACTGATTTTCGTCCTTCTCCAGCCCATTCCCCGTAGCTCAGGGCCATAATAAGTCATTACCACGGCATTATATCCTTTCCTTGGCACTTCTTCGTGACTAGTACCATTTTCAAGAGTTACTGTCTTGTCACAGATCGGAGGGAGAGATGGTAATTTTACGCCTAATTTAAGTGAACAGCGTATAGATTTTTTTTTTTCCCCGACCATATAGTGCCATCAAGGGGACAAAGCCGGTCACCTACCCCTAATAACACTGATCTACCGTAGCCTAGCCTAGGGGCCCTACACCTTGATGAGGGGCATATGGGAGTGGTAATTAGGCTGTTTTTTCTGTGTATTTTCATTTATCGCTGTCAATATTAGTTATTTTTTACGATCAGCTATTGTCATTACTTACTTTATCATCTTCATGCTTTCTTTACGTTTTCTTTGGCAGGCTTTGTTATTTCTTTTTTCCTCCCTCTTCCATTTCTTCTTCTTTTCTTTTCCTGCAATCATCGTATCTTTTTATTCTTAAGTATCTCTGCGTTCTCTGTGCTTCTCTTGCCTGCTTTCCTTTCGTGTTTCTCAATTTCCTTTCTCGCAATCTTTCTTCCTCTGTCCGTCTGTCTTGTTAATTTTTTCTCTTTAATATTCTCTGTGTCTTTCTGCCTGTCTGTCTTCCTGTCTATCACTTCATCGAATTATTCCTTCTCTCTCCCATACCCCGTCATTGTCAGTCTGTTTCTGTCTATTCAGCTTTCTTTTCTTCCCATCTCGCTGTCCGTCTGTCTGTCTTTCCTATTCTCTTTCTTTCTGCCTACACACCTGTCTACATGTCTGTCTGTCTGTCTCTGCTTTACTATTTTCCTCTTAAAAGTCTGTGTCCAGAATTTAAGTCTTTGTACTATTACTGAGACCGTACACCACTTAGAAACGAATGAGATATGTAGGTGATCTGTTCATGTGTGTATTTACGTACGTACACACACACACACACACACACACACACACACACACACACACACACACACACACACTCTCTCTCATTTTCATCAATAAAGGCCGGTTTACCCTCCACCATATACTCCCCTTTCCTTTCCCCTTCCTTCCCTCCCCCCCTTCCCTCCCCCCCTTTCCTTCATCCTTCCTTCCCCCCATCCTTCCTTCCCTCCCCCTCCCGCCTATACTCATTTCATCACGCTGTTTTCTCGCTTTCTTCTTCTCTCTCCAACCCTCTCTCCCTCCCTCCCTTTTTCTCCTCCCTTCGTATCTTTCCTTAACTCTATCTTTCTTGTTCCTCTCTCCCTCCCTCCTTCCTGGTCTCTTTCCCTCACTACCTTCTTCCATTTCTCATTACTTCGCTCCCACCATTTACTCTCTCTCTCTCTCTCTCTCTTTACTATTCCTACCTTCATTCTCTGTCTGTGTCTGTCTGTCTGTGTCTTCATTTTCCCTCCCTCATCACCCCCTTCCCATCCTTCTCTCTCTCTCTCTCTCTCTCTCTCTAGCTCTGCACACTGTGATGGAGACCTACTGTATTTCCTAGTTTCTTCTTTTAACTTTCTTTCAAACACCTTTCAAATCGCAGACATTCTTCTTCACCAATTCATTTGAAACATGATTCGTTTTTTTAATTTTTTTTGGGGGGAGGGAATACTCATAGACTATTTTCACCTGTTTGATTGACTTTTTTTTTTTAAATTCTGGGGGGTTCAAAGGTCAAATAAAAACACACACACACACACACACACACACACACATTAGGGGATCTACGCTCCTGTTTGTACATGGAGACCATTTTGTATTCCCTTATAAATGTTGCCAGTCTTTAATTACGTGTATCTTTCCCTCCCTCCATCCTTCTCTTCCTCCCTCTTTCCCTTCCTGTCCTCCTCCGTTAACCACTTCCGCTCTCAGTCCTTCTTTCTTCTTTCTTTTCATTCAATCATTCCTTCTCTCCCTATCCCACCTCTTTCCATCATCTCCTCTTTCCATACTTTTTTCCCTTCTTTCTCTCCCTTCCTCCTTCTATTCCTCCCTTTCTCATTCTCCCTTCTTTCGTCACTCTCTCCCTCCGTGCTTCCTTTCCTCTCCCTTCTCCTTTCTTTTCTATCCATCACTCCTTCTCTCCCTATCCCACCTCTTTCCATCATCCCCTCTTATTTTCCCCTCCTTTCTCTTACTCTCCCTTCCTCCTTCTATTCCTCCCTTTCTCATTCTCTCCCTTCTTTCGTCACTCTCTCCCTCCGTGCTTCCTTTCCTCTCGTCCTCCTTTCTTTTCTTTTTCACATGTTAATAACTCACATGAATTGGCTCTTTTGTTACTTCCACCCTTCCAATACCTCGTTCTTTTCGCTCTCTCTCTCTCTCTCTCTCTCTCTCTCTCCCCCTCCGCCTTTCTTTCTTTCTTATGTCTCCTTCTCCATTGTATTCTTCATTTCCTCCTCCTCCTCCTCTCCTTTCATTTCCCTCTCTGCTCATTTTTCTCCCGGAACATAACTGATTTTCAACTTCTGATCTCTCTCTCTCTCTCTCTCTCTCTCTCTCTCTCTCTCTCTCTCTCTCTCTTTTAAATCCTCTATATCTTCTAATCAGTCTAAACTTTTCGTACACTCCATCTCATCCTTGTTGCCTCTCTCTCTCTCTCTCTCTCTCTCTCTCTCTCTCAGGCTCATAATAATTCCTGCCTGATCAAAGGTGAAAAAAAGGGCACTATCGCTCCTCATGAAAGATACAGGAAGGATGACAATGAGGGAGAGGAAGGGAAGGGAGAGAGGGAAAGAGGAAGGGGAAACATGGGAGGGAAAGGAGGAAGAAGGGAGGGAGAATGTGTGAGCAGGAGGGAAGAGAATAGGGGAGAGGAGGGGAAAGGAGAGAACGAAGAAAGGAGAGGAGGAGGAAACAAGAGGAGTAGAAAGCAGGAGAAGAAAGGAATGGAAGGAAGAGAGAGTGGGATGAGGGGGAGGAAAAGGAGGAGGAGAGAAAGGAGAAGGATGGAGAAAAGGAAAGAGGAAAGAACGGAGAGATGGAAGGGGGGGAAGGAGAAAAATGGAAAAGATGGGAGGGAGAATATGGAGGTGGAAGGAGGGAGAAAAACGGAGAAAAAGATAGTGAGAGAAGAAGGGAGAGATGCAAGGAAGGAGGGAGGATATAGGAGAAGAATACAGTAGGGGTGGAAGGAAGGAGAAAAGGAAGGGAGGAGGAAGAATTGTGGGAGTAAAGAAGGAATGACGTAGACTGATGGAAGGAAGGAAGGATGGAGAAAGATAATGGAAAGGAAGGAGGAGGAAGGAAGAAAGACGGAGAGAAGGAAGGAGGGAGGGAGAATAATGGAGGGAAGGAAAGAGGGAAGAAGAAAAATATTTTGAAGGAAGAAGGGAGGGAGAATATGGGAAGAGAGATGAAATTATAGGAACAGGGGTTATGATAAATGTGTAAGGGAGGAAAGGGAGAAGGAGGGAGAGAGAGGAGGGAGGGAGAATAGGGGAGAGCAGGAGGAAGGGGAGAAAGGAGGGAGGGACAATAAGGAGGTGAAGGAGGAGGAAGGGAGAGACGTAGGGAGGAAGAAATAAGGGAGGGAACGTGGAGAAAGGGAGGAGAGGAGGGATGAAGGAATGGAAATGGGAGACTAAGAAATGCGAGATGGAGGAAAGGAAATGGTGGAAGAAATTAAGAGGAAAGAGGAGGAAGGACGACAATCACACCGATAGAAGAGGGAGGGAAAAGAACTTCAGAGAGAGAGAGAGAGAGAGAGAGAGAGAGAGAGAGAGAGAGAGTTAAAATGGTTACAGTACCTTTATCCTTGCATGGCAGCATCAAAGATCTCTGCCACTGTAAGGCATGAATGTAATTAAAGCAAGAGGGAGGGAGGGAGGAGGAGGGAAGGAGGGGGAGGAAGAGAGAGGAAGGGAGGGAATGGAAGAGGAAGGGGCGGAAGGAAGGAGGGAGACCACGGGAGAGGAGGAAGGAAGGGAGAGAAAAACGGAGCGAATGTGTCAGAACAAAGGAGAGGAGGGAGGGGAAACAAGGGAGAGGAGAGAGGGAGAGGGAGGGAGGGAAGGAGAGAGAGAGAAGGAAGAAGGGAGAAAAAAAGAAGGAAGAATAAAGGCGGGCTAGATATTTTGAACTTGTTATTTTGCACATATATATCCTTCATTTATAACAGGAATTCTAAACTAGTCATACTGTACGGGAAATAAAACCTACCTGTGTAAAAATTATTATACATTCATTACAGGTAAATGAAATATGACGTATGTTGAAGGTGACTTGGGGTTAATTTCCTGCTTAACGTGAAATCCATTACATAAACAATGACTTCTACTCAAAACTGTATCATTCTTTGCTACTGAGGTCTGAGGTGTGAAGGCAGGACTGAGTAGGGTTGAATGCCCCCAAGTAATGAGTTCTTGTGGTCAAAGGCTAGTTGAAATAATAATAATAATAATAATAAGAAGAAGAAGAAGAAGAAGAATGAGAAGATGAAGAAGAAGACGAAGAGGAAGAAATCGGGATACTGCTGTTTATGCTTTTGCTTGTTAGGACTGTGGTTTAGCTACTTTAGGAGATATTTTAAGGATAGACAAGCAGAAGGAAGAAGGCTGGATGCTTCACGACATAATACCTACGTGTTTGTGAGTTAAAAAGGATTATATCTGTTAAGGCTGAGGGGCGTGTCAAGGAGAAAAGTGATGGATATTCCGTAAGTGTGAAGTATAGACGGAGTAAAAGTGGGCAAACTTTTGTCCGACACTGTACATTCGCCAAAATCTAATCAGACGATGTGCAAATATATCCACATCCCTCCCCTCCTGTAACTCCCTCATCCCCTCCATACACAGTCACATCAGGGGGTGCCACAGAGAGTAAAAGAGGAGGGAGAGAAGAAGAGGAGGAGGAGGAGGAGGAACCACGGAAAATGAGAGGAAGAGGAAAAAAAAAAGGAGAAGAGGAGAGACGAAACTAGATGAGAAGAAAATGTGGAAAAGAACTGAAAAGGAAGAACAGCGAGGAGCGTGGAATAGAAGAAGAGGGGGCGAAGAGTAGAGAAGATAGTGCATAAGTAAAAGGAGTAGAAAAAGAAGGGCAAGAGAGAAAGAAAACGAAGAGATACTAGAGAAGAAAGGAAAAGTGAGACGTGGATGAGGA
>NC_137063.1:37644845-37684845 GCF_032717465.1 Coenobita brevimanus
CTAGTGTAAACCTTTTCCTGATTCACTTAAGAATTTTATTTACCTTGACATTGCATGGATTAGTTCAGTCCTGAGAAATCCTAGAAATTCATGGGCTACAGTGTTTGGCGCAGGATAAATCGCTAAGTGAAATGTGCCAAGGAGACTCCCAGGGCCACGAGAATACGGCCTGCTTGATCTAGTTCCTTCAAGTTGCGAGGCTAAATCAGCATAAGGGATTGAGACGGGGGTGTGGGGGTGGGGGGAGGCTGTGTGGGGGGGGAGATGCTGGGGGTGTGAGGTGGGGGTGGTGGAGAGGGGTGGGTAGGATGGAGTTGAGAGGAAGTTTGACCGGCTAACAACTTCCACACAAGCCCAACAAACTTCTTATTACAAACCTAATTATATATGCAGGCTCTCCTTCATCTCCCCTCTTACCCTCCTCCTTCCTCACTCCCCTCCCTTTACCTCATTCCTATCTACCCCCTCCACGCCCACTTCTCTTTCCCTATTTCACCGCCACACACTTCTGATTTCTAGTTCGTAATCTAAGCCAGTTGTATATCTGAGTTCTAGCCTTACCTCTTTCCCTCTCCCCCTTCCTTCCCCCTCCATGCTCATTTCCGCCTCCTCCCCCCTTTCTCAGTACTTCAAACTTGCTCCAATTAGCCTACCAAGTTTTAAATGTAAACTTACTTTTACATGCAGATCTTCGCTATCCTTCTTCCCCCCCCCATCCCCCCCTCTCCACGCCAGCTCCCGCACAACTCCCCCTAACTACCTCAATACCCTTCTCACTCTCACTCTTTAATTTTCAGTCCAATCCCACCCACTCTCAAGAGCTGTAGCTAAGAAAGAGACACTGGGTGAAGCGGTTGGTGAGGACAGCGATGAAGAGGATGCTGAAGGGAATGTTGAAGAAAAAGTTGGTGAGAATGTAATAAGAATGTTGAACTTAATGCTGGAAGGAATGATGAGCAGAATGTCAAAGAGAACGTTAGTGAATGTTAAAAAAAAAAAACTTCGAGAATGATGAAGAGAATGTTAAAAACTCCTGAAGAATGTTGATGAGAATATGGAAAAATGTCGAAGAGTGCCGGAGGGTGATCATAAGTGTTGAAGAGGTGGTTGGTATACAGCAGTCGCTTGGTAGTCGAATGGCTAGTTAGAAGGGCTGCTACCGAGAAAAACACACGGCAGAGTCACACACAGGAATAAAACAAAAAACAAAAGAGAGTCACACACAGGAATAAAACAAAACACAAAAGATTTCTTGACTTATCCTGACTTCACACTGGGAGAAAAATAAGCTAAGTGAGCACGGAGGGTGAAGATGACGAAGAAGAAAGCCAAGATGCCGTAAAACATCTTGGCTAAAGTCAGGACACCGCCGAGGCCATTTTCAAGAACATCTGGCTTTCATCTGACTTACTGTATAATAAACAAACCTCGAACCGTCTCATTCGCGGGATTTTTTGTCTGTGTTGTGTTTAACCTCGACAATCCGACGACGTATTGTTTTTTTTTTTCATTTTTGCTGCCACTGTGTTGTTGCCAGCGTATGAGTTATTGTTTTTGTCTGTCTGTCATATTCAGGCCTTTTTTTTTTTGTCTCTTTTTTTCTATCTGTCTGTCTGTCTCGGTGTCTGTTTTTGTCACTTCTAGCATATTCCTCTGTGTCCTCGGGTCTTTGGTCAGAGGTGTGTGTATGTGGGGGGGGGGGGAATGATGTTTGCTTTTTACTCCATTTTTCCTCAACTTTTTTGCTTTCTCTGGATTCATTCAAATCTCTCTCTCTTTCTCTCTCTCTCTCTCTCTCTCTCTCTCTTTGGGGGTGAAATCTAATATTGTATAGAGAGAGAGAGAGAGAGAGAGAACAAGTCACACACAACCTAAGCACAGAAAAGAGACACAGATCCAATTACACAGAACACCAAACACAAACATCCCCCCTATTGACTCAGCAAGAAAGAAGTTTAGGGGGCCGAACACCCACAATGGATGAATTTTTAAAGCGAGTGAGAAAAAAAGAGCAATTAAAGAGAGAAAGGAGAGGAGGACGTGTGTGTGTGTGTGTGTGTGTGTGTGTGTGTGTGTGTGTGTGTGTGTGTGTGTGTGTGTGTGTGTGTGTGTGTGTGTGTGTGTGTGTGTGTGTGTGAGAGAGAGAGAGAGAGAGAGAGAGAGAGAGAGAGAGAGAGAGAGAACAATAACAAGAGGGGGAAGAGAAAAACTGGAAACAATATAAATGAAAACGAAAAATAAAATCGGAGAGGAACAGCTAAAAAAAAAAAAATATATGTGACGGAGGAAAGGAAAGAAGGAAAAAGGAGAGGCAGGAAGGAAGGAAGGACGGGAAGGAAGGAAAGAAGGAAGAAATGGAGGGAAATGAATGAATGAATGCAAGACGGTAGGAAGGAGGAACGGAAGGATGGAAAGATGGAACGAACGAAAGGAAGGATGGATGGACGGATAGATGTATTAAAAAAAAGTACGAAGGAAGGAAGGAAGAAAGGAAGAAGAAAAAGACAGAAAAACAAAGACAGAAAGAATAGAAAGACAGAAAGAAGGATGAAGGAAGAAAAATGGAAGGCAGGATGGAAGGGGAAACAACAAAGGAAAACCATAATCCGGTGCAATAAGTTGGGTGTGGGAAAATAAGACCCCGTATTGCAATTAGGCCAGTGGTGTATTGTGAGGAGGGGGAGAGAGTGGGAAGGAAGCAGAGGAAAGAGGGAGAAAGGGAAGGAGGTAGAGGAAGGAGGGAGAGAGGGAAGGAGGTAGAGGAAGGAGGGAGAGAGGGAAGGAGGCAGAGGATGGAGAGAAGGGAGGAGGAAGACAAAGGCAGAAAACAGAGGAAGGAGTAAGAGGAAGGCAGAGAGGGAAGGATGAAGATGGAAAGGAATAAAGGAAGGAGAGAAGGAATATAGGTGAGGAAGGAAGGGAAGAAATATAGAACAAGAAAAGAGGGAAAGAGGGAGATTAAGGAAAGAAAGAAGGAAGCTGAAGAACAAAAAGGAAAGAACGAGATAAAATGAAGACGGGTGAGAAGAAAGAGGAAGGAAGGAAGAAGGAAGGGAGTCCAGAAACGAAGAAGGAAGATGAAGGAAGAAAGAATAGGAAGAAGGAAAAGCAAAATAGGATGCAGTAATAAGGTGCGGGCATATAAGACCCCGTACTGGAATAAGAGGATAATGTGTTGTAAGATGGACGAAGAGAGGTAGGAGGAAGAAGAAGGAAAGGTTAGGAGAGGATAGACAGGAGGAAGACAGGAAGGAAAGAAAGAGAGAGAGGGGAAGAGGGAGTACAGGAGGGGGAGGGGGGCAAGCAAAGAAAGAATGGGAGGTATGGAGAGAAGAGGCAAAATAATAAAAAGACGAAGGATCCTCACCTCCACCCTTACGTCTCCACCCTCACACCTCACCCCAGTTCCAAACACCAATACTTTCACTGGGAGACACACGACTCAAATACTTCACCCCAAAACGACGCTATAAATCCAACACCACAATATACATTCTCACCTGTCACCTCCCATACCGCCTTCCCATCGCTCTTCTCATGTCCCCCACCTCCTCTCCCTCCTTCACCCTCCCCATCATCACCTGCCTCCCGTTTCTATGTCTCCTCGTCATTATCCGCCTCTTTATTTCCCCTCCTCATTCCCATTTCTCCTCTCACTCCCACTTCCCACCCTTCCTTGACCTACACTCCCCATCTCCTCTTCATCCCTCCACTTAAATCCTCTCCCCCTCCATCCAATCCCTCCCCACTACCCTCCCAACCTACCTACCTCTCTCTCTCCTATCCCTTCCTTTTCTCCCCATCTTTCTATCTTACCTCCTACCTCCCTCTCTTTCTCTCCTATCGCTTCCTTTCCTCTCATCCCTCTGTCTTACCTCTTCTTTCCGTCTCGCTAAGCACACTGCCCTCCCCTAATTCATTTTTATCCAGCCCGTCCTTCCCCTCATCGCCTCTCACTACCATCTGACAATCTTTTTCGTAAGCCATCAATAAATCCCTCTTATCGACATTTTCACCTACCCATATCTGTACATTTATCAAACTTTAACAGATCACTTACCGTTAGTATTCAATAATTCCATCTATTTATTCCCCCCCCCTCTCTATCTGTCTCTACCTTCCTACCTAACTATCTATCTACCTATCTATTGATCTATTTATGTATCTATATCCACTGATCTATATGTTCATTTATCAAGCTTTAATATATCCTTATCCTTATCATTCAGTTTCTTGATAAGTTAATTTCTCTCTCTCTCTCTCTCTCTCTCTCTCTCGTAGCTCTATTCCCCCTGAGTCTCAAGTTTTTCAGTACTCTAATTAATATTCTGTAAATAGTGGTCTTGATTACGTACTAATTCCCGTCATGGCAACTTTGGCCGGAAAAATGGAGAGAGAGAGAGAGAGAGAGAGAGAGAGAGAGAGAGAGAGAGAGAGAGAGAGAGAGATTGTATACATAAGAGTGTGTATGGAAATCTTCTCATGAATAAGGTAAGAATGTCTCAGTAGATGTACACCTGTGTATTTGTGTGTGTATGTATAATAATTTTTCTGTGTGCGTATGTGTATGTGTGTGTGTGTACGTGTGCTCTTTCATGCCAAGATTACCTCACTTAAGGGTCTTCCCCCCCCCCCGCTCTCTCTCTCTCTCTCTTATACACATTCACCTAATCCTTTACTGTGCTTGTGTATCCGTCTCTCTCTCTCTCTTTCTCTCTCTCTCAGGGGGAAACTTGTCCACTCTACTAATTGGCATGTCTTCAATGTTTCGACTTTTCCCTGCCACTTTTTTTAAGCATTTTTTTTTTTTCCCCAGGCGGTAGTCTGGGTGTGGGGAAAAAAAAAAAAGACTTACAAGAGTATCAAAAGGAAAGTCGAGAGCAACTACGTGTAATACGGATATGAGTGTACCGATGATGATGATGATGATGATGATGATGATGATGATGAAAGAGAGAAAATGAACAACTGCATATAACAGTATGAATCTTCCAATGATGATGATGATGATGATGATGATGATGATGGTGGTGGTATAGAGAAAGGAAAAAATACAGAACAATTGCATTCTTGGGTTTTCCGATGATGATGATGATGATGATGATGTAAAGAAATAAAAAAGGGAAAAATAATACCACTTCATATCTGCCTTTCTCGATGATGATGATGATGATGATGATGATGATAACGATGATAAGCAATGATATAAACACTGCACACATGAACTTACTGGCACCTATTGTCATGATAACATATGATAGTACTTATAATAATGTTAGTATTGTGTATTATGTAATATTTAATGTCACAGATTAACCACTTCATTACGGTGGCATTTTCCTCAGTCTATTACTCCTACTGCCAGACTATATATTAAAAAAAAAAAAAACACCAAATAGGAATAAACAAAACTCCAACCAAACGTAAGGTATTTATAAACTGGTCCAAATATCACACTAACAGGCTATGTGAGGGGTAGGCGACAACTCAAGCCTGAAATAAAAGCAATATATATGACTTATGGTGCGGTCCCCTCCTGTAAGATTCCACGCTACAGCAGTCACATATATATTCCAGTAGCTACGTGTGTGTGTGTGTGTGTGTGTGTGTGTGTGTGTGTGTGTGTGTGTGTGTGTGTGTGTGTGTGTGTGTGTGTGGAGAATGCAGTGTAAGTGTTTGAGTACACATGAGATCCACAGAGGGGAGACTATAAGAGAAACACGGCCTTCATTGTTATGGTAATGGTATCCAACGAGACACTCCTACTGAGTCTCTTTTGTATGGGGAGAAAGGAAGGCTTCTGTGGACTCTACATACATACATACATACAGTACATACATACATACCCCTATAAAACCAGGAATACATAAAAACATACATACCTACAGAACCGGTACATAAACATACACATTCATGCATACATACTTAGGTCCATTCATCCATCCATCTATCCATGGAACTGGAATTAACAGGGGAAGTGACTGACGAGGGGAATGGGGTGAAGTGAGGGGAGAGGAAAGGGGAGGCGGGGGCACATGAGGACAAAAGGAGGAGGAGGAGGAGGAGGAGGAGGGAAGGGGAAGAGAAGTGAAAAGACACGGTGGGGAAGGGTGGGAAGAGGGAGTGTTTAGGGACTGGAGAGGAAAGGGAGAGGGAGGAAGGGAGGGAACGAGTGGGGGGTGGCTGAGAATAGGGGGGGAGGGGAAGGGTGGGGAAGTGAAGGAATGTAAACCATATGAAGTGCCAGGACAGGGAAGAGAAGGAGGGTGAAGGGAGGAGGGGGCGTTTGAAGACAAGAAAGGGGCGGGAGGTAGAAGAGAAGGAGCGGTGAAGGAAGAGGAGGGAATAGAAGAAGAGAAGAGAGGAGGGAATAGAAGAAGGAGAGGAGATAGGGGAGATGACAATAAAAGGTGGATAGAGGGGAGAAAGCTTAGAAGCAGACATGACAGTGAAAGGAAGGAAGGGGCGGAGGGAAGGTGGTGTTTGGGTATTAGAAGAGAGGGGAGGGGGGACAAGAGGATGAGGGGAATGGGGGAGGGGAATTGGTGGGGGGAACTGATTTACGACGGGATAAATCACACGTCGTCCAGGCCAGTACGGACTTTATGAGGATGGAATGACGGCACGAGATCGCATGGAAAAAAAATAGGAAAAAAAAAATAGACAAGGCTATATTTGGGTCCATGGGTATAATTTAGGCGGTGGAGGTTCGTGGAAGGTGATTAGAATTGGAGTTAATGCGGTGTGAAATGACCTGCTCTGTGACATTACCAAGCACTATCATCATCGCCTTCATCAACACGACAGTACGAGACACCACCATCATCATCGGTATCATCATCTGCATTACCAGTCTCATCATCGGTACTGTAAGCTTCAGTTCACGTCAATTGTATTCCATGCATGAGAAACTCGCTGATATTGAAGTTTAAAGTGACATGAGGAAAATGAATGTTGTTCTTTTATCATCCTGGCACTGAGCAAATGACCAAGCCATACTGGATAATTGACCGTGTATTTTAAACTCTTCTGATTTATCTCAAGATTATGTCCTCTCTATGGGGTCACTTTAAGAGAAGAAAATATAAAAAACAAGCTTCGGACACTTGATAGGCTAAAGGAAACTCTTTTAGGCGAAGGACCAAGCAATCTGACTACTTTGCATCAAAAATATACTACTGTGGAACACCGGGTTCAGTTATGTATAAACGCTGAATGGGACGGCTGTCACGGCTTGATGTAACTGTGGAAAAACTGTTAAGAAGTGAAAAAACGGAGTGCCTAATTACCTTAAATCAGTTCAGCAATAAGGAAAATATTGCAATTACTCTACATTGCAATTACTCTATCTCCATCTCGTGCTGCCATGTGATGTATAGGCATTATAAATCGTGCATCAGGAAACACCGAGGACCCCAGGCCGTGGCAGTACATGTGTCGCAAGAAATCCTGTCACTAAGATGGGACAAGAGGCTATATATCTAAGAAAATGTCACTGCTAAACAAAGAGTTTTCTACTTCACTTCGACACACTTTCTTAACACTCACGGGACTGCCAGCTATTAAACAAGTTGCTTGCCTCAGTACAGTGCATTCATGGCTGGCGTCAGAGACAGATTAAACTTGATTAGACTCATAAAACAGTAAGAACCCAGCTATCTCACCTCTCTTTAACTGTGGTCACTACCTATATCATGGAGGTGTAATAACTCCCACAAAGCTAAGACACGCTAAGAGAGAGAGAGAGAGAGAGAGAGAGAGAGAGAGAGAGAGAGTTCCTAAGGAGATTACGTGGAGGAATGAGAGACGCTACCTACGACGTCGACTCAGCGGCACTACCAACAAATCTACACGACAGACATATTGACGGATAGATGGGCAAATAGACACAGGGGAATGGAAGCTGGGGCAGAAGGGTAGAAGACTGACAGACAGACAGACAGACACATTGTACCACCACCAGCCGACTCCGCTCTTTCTTTGCCCCTGCACAATTGTTGACTCTATACAGGGGTTTTATCCGCCCCTGTGTGGAGTACAACTCTCATGTGTGGGGAGGCTCCCCACATACAGCTCTTCTCAATAGGGTGGAGTCAAAGGCTTTTCGTCTCATTAACTCTCCTCCTCTTACTGACTCCCTTCAACCTCTGTCTCTTCGCCGCACTGTTGCATCTTTATCTCTTTTCTATCGCTACTTTAATGGTCACTGCTCCTCTGAACTGTCTGCTTGCATTCCTCCACCTCTACGACGGGCGCGTAGCACCCGTCTGGCAGCAAACTCTCATCCCTTTTCTGTCCAACTCTCTAATGCAAGAGTTAACCGTTACTCCCAGTCTTTCATTTATGCAACAGGTCAACTCTGGAACTGTCTACCTCTATCTGTATTTCCTGCTGCCTATGATCTCCAGTCTTTCAAACGCAGTGTGTCCAGGCATCTCAAAATGATCAGATCTTGAATTTGGCACTCTATTGTATTTTGTTTTTCTCTTAGAGGGAACTGTTACTGCGGGCTCATGGCCTTTGGTTCCTTCTTCCTCGCATAAAAAAAAAAAAACACTTAAAATACCAAGAAAAAAAAAACACTATGAGCAACAAAATATCACCACCACCACCACCACCACCACCACCACCACCATGAACAACAGTAACAACATCAACCACAACTATTACCACCACCATCACCACTACTACCACCACCACCACCACCACCACCACCACCATGAACAACAGCAGCATCAACCACAGCCATTACCACCACCATCGTTACCAACAATGAAGAAAAACAACCATAACACAGCAGAGGATATGAATCATCCTAAGCCTCGTCTTCTCTTTCCAAATCAATCTTGATGACAGTCGTACCTGCTGACCCTTGACCTCGATGGCTTACGCAGGTGACCGTGTGTGTGTGTGTGTGTGTGTGTGTGTGTGTGTGTGTGTGTGTTCTGTGAGAGTATCCTATGGTGCGTAAATTATAGTAAGCGTGTATGCTGTGTAAAGTATAAGCTGTGGTAGGAAATTCATAAAAAAGAAAACTGCAGCATAAAAGCATATCACGAAACGATATGCTATGAAAAGGACATGTTGTAATTACGAGTATACGCTGTGAAATGTCTGCTGTGCTGTGAGAGGTATGCTGTGTGATGTATGCTGTGAGGTATGTTAAAGCCTCTCTTATAAGGCCTTAAATGTGGAGCAACTAATGAGATGGATGGATGGATGAGTAGCAAGGGTCACGAATTACTGCTTGATCAGTGTATACATGAATGAATGAGCGAATGAATGAATGAGACGATGAATGGCTGGCTGGCTGGCTGGCTGGCTGGCTGGCTGGCTGGCTGACTGACTGAATGACTGGCTGGCTGGATGGATGAATGGATGAATGAACAGACTGACTTGCCATTGATTTGTGGATGGATGGGTGGATGAAAAATGGAACAAGGGGACAGAGAAATGATACGCAGATGAATGTAGGCAAAACAAGAATACAGTTTACTCTTTCAATATACTGCGATACTTTTTTACACACACACACACACACACACACACACACACACACACACACACACACACACACACACACACACACACACACACAACCGATGAAGACGAACAAGGGTCTATCCGGCACATATCCGACCCTAATATTCAGGATCAGTATCTCTCTCTCTCTCTCTCTCTCCTAAATCCGTGGGTAGAAGGGATTGGCCTACCATCAAAAGCTCCTCTCTCTCTCTCACTCTCTCTCGTAATCTATCAGTTTCTGCGCTCCCTCTTTCTTCTCTCCGTTCCCCCCCTTCCTTCTTCACACCCACCCACCCACCCACCCACTCTCTCTCTCTCTCTCTCTCTCTCTCTCGTAATCTATCAGTTCCTGCGCTCTCTTTTCCTCTCTCCGTTCCCCTCTCCTTCTCTGTTCCCACCCACCTTTCTCTCTCTCTCTCTCCTGACGTTCATTCAGCACAGCATAACTATACAAAACAAACAACGGATCAACAGAAGGCAATTTTACCCCTCTCATGATCGGGGAAACTCTCTCAGTGTATTCCAATTACAGGCAGACGATTTTCTTCAACTGAGTCATAGAGTATTATCACTGCCGCCATCAACCCTCTATTCAAGGTATAGGTAGACGATTTGATTAAGCTGAAAGTGAGTTATAGGAGCCAGAGTCCTTACCTCCACTAAATTATACTGGATTACTAAAATAGGAGGAGGTAGAGGCACTTACATTAACAGATTTCACTAAGTATAACATGTCTTACGGTATTTAAATTAAAATCAAGTTATTATTCTAGACCTCGTTTATCAAGCCAGCAATATGGAGTCAGTCTGTTTTCATCTGAGGGGCCTGGGTCATCCTACACACTGAATAATAAGCCTTGGTTGCATTAAATTCACCTATGTCATGACGTACGATTAATCTCCTTGGTTAGTGGTCAAATCAACACTCTAAACTGATCATACCTGGCCATCACCTGGACTAAAAGGGGCTGGGAATCTTGGTCACGTAAGAATAAAGGCAGTATAGTTACCAGCACCTGGCCTGATAAACATATTGTAAACTGCAACGATGAAGAGGAGAGATCGGGTGCACAATTTACAACATGACCTCTTGTCATTTCACTACGATATATAACAAAATAGTGATCAATTACGTACGATAGCCAGTGAAACGATCACTGGATTCCAACACTCTTTTGACACTAATATGTAAAGTTTTATAGACGTTGGACTAAAAAATGGACGCTCATTATTGTTCATGACTGTACAACAAATCTTCCCTATACACAATACACGATTAAATGGTCAAGAAAGAACGCCCATATCCTCACAATGATGTATAAGTAACAGAAAGCAAATAAAGTCCTTTGATCTCTCAAATCACGCAATTACCACCTTGCTTTAGCCTCCCCCATAGGCGAATTTATTGTCTGCATTTATCAGAGGACGGAGAATTTACTACTGTCTACTGTGTGGCATTATTTGCTTCAGTTTCTTCAATTAAAAAAAAAAAGGTTTCTGTTAACATTAAAGCCTGATTACCTAGCAAAGATCGTATGGTTTGTGTGGTGTCTGTACGTATGTAACCTGTTTGTCTCTCTAAAGGTCTGTGTCAACTATAAACTCTCTCTCTCTCTCTCTCTCTCTCTCTCTCTCTCTCTAATATCAAGGGTAATCCAGCCCTCCTTGTGAGTCTTCTCCCTTTCCCCAAGTCAATCGAGCCCTCTAAGCCATTTCACTGCAGTTATAGGTAGTTTTGGTGATATGATTAATGGGGAGACAGATGGAGTGAATGGGGTGGGGAGAAAGAGGAGATTAAGCTAGGATTGTTGGAAGTAGAAGATAGGGAGAAGATAAAGGGGGAGGATGGGGAGGAATAGAAGGAAAGGATGGGGGAGAAAGGAGGTGGGGAAGGGTAAGGGGTAGGACGAGAGGAAGGAGAATGAAGGATTATGTAGAGGGAGGTTGAGGGCGGTAGGTGGGGAGAGGGAGGGATGAGGATGATGGAAAAGAGAGGAAGAGGTGTGAGGAAAGGGGTGGATGTGGGAAAAGAGGGAAGAGAGGAGAAGAGGGACTAAACGAAAGAAGACCGGGGTAAGGAATGAGGAAAAGGGGGAGGGGGAGGAGAGGGGGTTAGGGGGGTGAAAAATGAACATGACAGAAGGAAGAAATATGAAGGCTAAGGTGGGTGGGCGGGTGGGTGGGTGAGTAAAAGGGTGGGGAGGGGTAGGCGGGTGGAGAGGGTGCGGAAGGCGGAGTTAGGAGTACGTGGGTGAAAAGTGGGTGGGGGATGAATCACGGAGGTGGGAGAATTAACCCCTTCACTACTGCGTCGTCTCTTTTACCTGTTCTTGTCATCTCGAGACGATTTTATTCAGGTTATGAGAGATTTCGTACAGAAGGGGCTGGATAATGCCTTCATAGCTCCATCCCGAGAGGCCCTTCCTAAGCTAATAAAATCATCTAGGTGCAGCAAGAACTAGAGGGGCCCTCAGTGAAGCGCATCTCCCCGACAAAAGCAACGTAATTTCCAAACCACGCTTCATAATGGGTTAGGTTTTCTCATCACTGACTAGAGTTTCGAAAAAGTGTTTTCCGGATCCAGAATCTGTAATACGTTCCGGATCAGTCCCAAATGTTAATCGATTGTTCCCTGGGACATGGGCTATCTACCCACCAAATTTGGTTCAAATCTCTCTTTGAGTTTTTGAGTGATCCTGCTAACAAAGAAACAAACTAACACACATCGGTCGCAAAAGTTAACCAATTGTTCCCTGGGACATGGGCTATCTACCCACAATCACAGTTCAGTACACACACCCTGTAGGGATACAGCATCCTACTGTGGTCGACAGGCCAGGTGTCTAATCATGGTTCTTCCTACAGCGCTGTGTGGGGAAATATGAGGTTACGCTAAAGGGTTAAATGTGGGGGATTGTGGGGAAAGGGGAGGGGGGATTTAAAACTGACTGGTGGGATTGGAACCTATGAAGGGCAGTTATAGGTGCCTTGATAAAATGCAGAGTAGTTTTAATTCTAAGGTGCGGGTGAGGGAGGGTGGGATAGGCTGGCAGGTGTGGCGGATCGGTA
Source organism: Coenobita brevimanus (assembly GCF_032717465.1). NCBI lineage: Eukaryota > Metazoa > Arthropoda > Malacostraca > Decapoda > Coenobitidae > Coenobita > Coenobita brevimanus. Next base: position 37,657,440 of record NC_137063.1, read on the forward strand.
ACGTGTGCGGGCAGGATGTGAGGTGACGGGAGGTGGATGGTAAGGGACGGAAGATCGATGCCCGGAGAGACGTGACGGGGGGAGGGAGGGGCTGGAGAGGAGGATAGGATAGAAGTGGATAGGATAAGGAGAGAGAGAGAGAGAGAGAGAACCAAAAAGGATAGAAGAGAGGGTGAAGGAAAAAGGGGAGGGAAAGGAAGAGAATTATAGACGAGGAGAGGAGGGGAGGGGAGGGTGAAGGAAAGAGGGGAGAGAGAGGAAGAGAGGGAGAATATAGACGAGGAGGGAAGAGTGAAGGGGAGAGGGGAGGGAAAGGAAGAGACGGAGAATACAGACGAGGAGGGGAGGGGAGAGTGAAGGGGAGAGGGGAGTGAAGGAGAGAGGGGATGAATGGGAGAGGGGAGGGAAGAGTAACGTGAACACATCCATTAACAAAACCTGAATGAGTAAGGCATCTAATTAAAGTGGTATTTACGGTACTGGACTGAACACTAATTGCGGTTGTTTAGTTTATATTGCCTAATTAAGGGCAGGAAAACTTTAGCACTGTGTGATTTTGGAAATGGGGAACATAATAATAATAATAATAGTACTAATAATGATTATGATGATAATAATAAAAATAACAATAATAATAATAATAATAATAATAATAATAATAATAATAAAAGCAGAAAGAATGGGACAAAGTCAAGCGAGTAATGAAAATAAAATATGAATAAAAACTATATATATATATATATATATATATATATATATATATATATATATATATATATATATATATATATATATATATATAAATAATATATATATATATATATATATATATATATATATTTATATATTTATATATATATATATTTATATATATATATATATATATATATATATATATATATGTATATATGTATATATATATATATATATATATATATATATATATATATATATATGTATATATGTATATATATATATATATATATATATATATATATATATATATATATATATATATATATATATCCAGTAAAATGCAAATAAATATATACAACTAACACAAACATGAATGAAAGTTAAGCAAAAATCACGAAGGAAAAAAAGGGTAAAAATCTTAAAAATAAAAATAATAAAAATAAAAAACTAGTAACTCATAAGACCGAGTAAGATGCAGAAGGGTGGACGACACGAAATAGTCACCAAAGGAATGTGTAATAAGAACGAGTGCAAAATGAAATAAGGAAAGCAGTCAAAATCATGAGTAACACCAATCCTCCAAAGAAAAAAAAAACGTGAAAATTATAAGTAAAAATCACACACCAAAAAATGCATTTATTGATGAAGATGCAGAAATCTAAAAGAAAACCGATAAAACAGATAATAATATTTAAAAAAATCTCCCCCCAAAATATAAAAAAGATGAGTAACTCACCAGACCAATGAAGATACAGAAGAGCTGGATGACATCGGTGTAGGCGACGGAGTAGAGGCCGCCGAAGAGGGTGTACACCACGGCTATGGCTGCAGACACGATGATGGATACCGTGTTGCCAATGTCCAAGATCACGGCAAGGGTGGAGCCTGAGGAAGGAGATAACTGGTGAACTTGTATGTTGAACTGAATGAAAGAACGGATTGGTGAGCTAATACGGTGAAATGAATGGAAGAAGGGATTGGTGAGCTCGTTACGAGCGAGCGAAGCGTTGTTTATGCTCACCTGAGAAATGAGCATCCCGACACGACACGGTCCGACCGCATTGGTTTTCAGAGATTAATAACTTTTCAGCTATGTGAGACAGAGAAGAGATTCTGTCAGCAGGTAGTAGATACATTCAGCAAATTTTGTTATTAGCTATATATTTATTAATAAAACCAAAGAAACCCCAAGGAATCTCAGCTTTCCAAGGGCTTCAACTGACATGCTTCACAATGAAACTGAATTTCAAAAAATTTCATGTTGTAACACTATGTTTTCTTGCATGAATTCAAACAATATCTGATATTACACTCAAAATTTTACATGAACATTTTCTCTATCTTTAAGGGGTGAAATCTGCAAGGATAATCGCCCCACTTCTGGGTTTTATCATTCGATCAATAACCAAGCGTTTATCATCGCAGTTCTTTGACACGGCAAGTCGGGAGCAAAGAAACGAACATAGCGCGTGTGATAAATGCTGCGGCGCCTCACTATACGCACACTCGGAGAGAAAACGTGAGAAAATAAAAATTTCAGCTCAACTATTCTCCTGTTATTGTTAGCCTGCCTCACAAAAAAATTATGATGAACATTAACACATTCACGCTCCTATGGTTAAATCTCGACTGAAGAAAATCGTCGTGCATCAGAAAAAAACAGACAAGCACTCTGGCTTATGCTTGCCCTGCTTGACGAAGACTCACGAAAGTGGCCACGACACCACCTCCCGGGACATGAAATTGAACTAAACTTGGAATGTCAGTTGCTGGACCTCCAGTGGCTGTGGGTGCGAAGTTTCGTTGCATACATACATACATAAATACTTACACACACACATACATACAAACAAACATACATTCAACTCAAAGTCAATAACATGGCTGATGATACTAGAACTGTCCCGACCATGAGAGGGTTAAGGGTAACTGTCAACACTCTCAGACCTCAGACTCACCCTAATCTGAATACAATAATCTGGCGTTAGCTGGAATGGAGTATGAGAGCTGTCCCGATCATGAAAGAGCTGGGAAAACAATGGAGAAACGAAGGAAATATATGAGCATCTCTTGACTTTCTCATAAGGCAATCTTTTATTGACTTTACTGTCAGAACTTTGACAGATTCTCTAAGTTTGTTCCGCCACCCTTCCCTTCCCCCCCCCTCCATGTGGCCCTGCGATGAGATAAAGTTTCTCTCTCTCTCTCTCTCTCTCTCTCTCTCTCAGTAATTATCACAGGTGCTTCCTATCCCACCGACACACCTGTTTACACCCCTCATCGGGTCCAATATCTCGCCCTCCTGAATCTCATCAACACCCAGCAATTAAGGCGCTATAAAGCTTTGACTTGTTAATTTCACTGTTACCGCCGCACTCATCTGGCTGGGTAATTTTTCAGGGTCTACGCCTGATGCGATTTCGTGAGCGTCCAGAAAACTAGGATCTGTTCAATGTTAAAGTCACTAGAAAAATGTTAATTGTAATAATTCTTCATATTTATCGACATCAGCACCATGTTATCAGTATCATTCTCATCTCTTTTCATAATCACAATCCCATCATAAAATCCAAACTACCGGTAAGTAATGTGGTAGGGAGGGTTCCACATTGAAAAAACAGTATAAAATTAAAACTGTCAAATAGCGTGGCCAATGAAATGCGCTACAAAGTCATTTACACATAATATCACCATCTCACATGCAAAGGCTGCCCGCAACCTTCATTATTCGTTGTAAATGTTCCTTATATCCACCTGTAGGACAGCTGTTCCGTCAAGCATCAATATACACATCAAAACTACGCAGCCCCACTACACAGGAGACTCCCTGGGGCCCGGCAACGCCTCCCCCTCCCTCTGTGGAAAAACAAGGTGTCTGGCCCACTCTTATAAAGGAGTGAAACCTTTGTCACATCCAAACGAGGTTGTTCTATCAATTCGATCCTTTTTCAAGTCCTTCTTCACTTTCCATACCACACTTTTTGACCCATGCACTTTCAAATTTCATTCATTTTCTTCTTGGCCTACCACTTTTTAATCTCATTTTTCTCTGGACTTGCAAATTCTGATTCTTTCTGTATTGAAAATAGAAATTAAAACCTCACTCACACGGTCGATTCAACCCCCTGACTCCGAATGCCTCAATAATAATGCTCCTTTGACTTACCCAAGGCCCCTAAGATGGAGGCGGACCACAGCGTTTCCCCAGCCAACGCAGGGAAGAAGAGCATGGCGCCCCAGAACCGTCCAAAACACTCCTGCAGAGGGTCTAGCATCGTCACGTAGCACGCGTCCCTCATCTTACGGGCGAAGAACAGGCCGCCTGGGGAAGAGAGAGGGCCAGGTGTATAGTAATTTGAGTAGTCATGTATATAGTCAGCTGTGTAGTCAGGTGTGTAGTTAGTTGTGTAGTCAGGTGTGTAGTTAGCTGTGCAGTCAGGTGTGTAGTCAACTGTACAGTTAGTTGTACTATCAGGTGTGTAGCCAGTTGTACAGTCAGGTGTCTAGTCAGATGTATATTCCGGTATTTGGGCAGGTGTGTTGTCAGGTGTGAGGGGCCAGGTGTATTACCATGTATAGAGTCGGGAATGCAGTCAGGTGTATAGTCAGATGCACAATCAGGTGTGTAGTCAAGTGTATAATAAGGCGTGTAGTCAGTCGTGTACTCAGGTGCGTACTCAGGTATATAGCCAGGTATGTAGTCAGGTGCATAGGCAGGTGCTGTCAGGTGTAAAGCCATGTGCATAGTCAGTTGTATAGTTATGTGTGCAGTCAACTGTGTAATCAGGTGTGTAGTCAGCTGTATAGTCAGGTGTGTAGTCAGATGTACAGTCAGGTGTGTAGTCAGGTGTATAGTCAGGTATATGGTCAGGTTTATAGTCACATGTACAGTCAGGCGTGTACTGAGGTGTGTAGTCATTCGTAAAGTCAGGTGTGGCAAGGTGCATAGTCAGGTGTGTAGTCATGCGTAAAGTCAGGTGTGGCAAGGTGCATAGCCAGGTGTAAGGGACCAGCAGCAGCAGGATGGTCATCCGGGGTTCGTGTCAAGTGGCAATAACCTATGACTGAGGTATTGATATATAGGGGGAAGGGGAGAGAAGGGAAGGGGAGAGGTGGGGAGGAGAGGGGAAGGGTGGGGACAGGAGGGGAATGGTGGCGAGGGGAGGGTAAGGAGAGATGAGAGGGGAAGGGAAGAAAAAGGGAATGGGAAGGTGAGTGGGAGGTGAAACGTGGAGAGGAAAGAGGGGGCTAAGAGGGAGTGGGGGAGAGGAAGAGTAAGGGGATGTGGAAAGGAAGGGGAAAATGAGGGGGAGGGTATGGGGAGAGGGAGTGGGTAACGTCTGGGGTGGAGGGAGAGTGAGACGCTGAGGGGAAAAGCTAAAGGTTGAGGAGGATATAGGTTTACTGATACATGTCCGTTTGTGCTTATTTTCACATCACATCTATGCTTGTCTGATTTCACCTCTACCTACCTACCTGCTTACCTACCTATCTACCTACCTACCTGTTAGCTTAAATCATGATGCATACCCGTACACCACAAAGTACAAGGACGAACTTGGTCACTTGCGAGCTTTGTGCCACAAGGAAGTTGAAAATATCGACAATAATAATTTTTCTCAGTACTGGCACAAATCGTCGGGTGAGAATATCTTTGACATAATATCAAGTACATGGTGAACAATGCTGTACTTGGACCAAACCGTAAATAAGGAGGGTGTACAATATAAAAAACCGTCCATCTTTCAACGGTGTTTAAGAAAGTGCTTTTATTTTCCATATTACATAGCAAGTACTTGATATTACGTCAAAGTTATTTTTACACAATATTTATCTATTTTAACCTCAATCTACGCTAATACAACCAGGAATGCCCAATGGAGGAAAGGTGAGTGTCATTAAAGTAGTTTTTTCAATTCCGTGATACTTTTCATTACATTCTTGCTAATTCATGACAATTTAGTTTTGGATATACTGTACCATTTGTAATATCGAGGACAGAACAGTCTTCACTAACCCAGTCACAGTCTAAGCTTTACAAACCCGTTCACAATCTTCACTAATCTAGGCAACTCCAAGATGTATTTCAAACTCTAATCAGTTCATAACAAGACGATTTTCCTCTCCCTCTATCCTGTTCCCTTTAACCTGACTGAGATTTTCGTCCCTGTGCAGCTTATGGGAAAATACCGTCGGCTCTACATCCTTTCCACGGCACTTCTTCGTGACTAGGACCATATTCAAGGATTAATCTCTTGCTATAACTCCGCATTCAAGATGGAGAGAGAATAATTTTACGCCAAGATAAACTGAACAGAGTATAGGAAGGAGCTTAAATACCGAAAAGGCTAATGGAGATAAAATCGAACCACACTCGTTAGGATTTCAAACCCCTTCCAAAATTAAACAAAATGTTTCTCTCTCTCTCTCTCTCTCTCTCTCTCTCTCTCTTACCAATTCCTGGCCACCCACATATTTTCACCCTTTCCCTCTCCCTCCTTGTACTCTATTCAATTTACAGGCTTCTGTGGTGCTACTCTGCCTTTTGAATCCACTCTCACTCTTTACCAGGCTCCCTCTCTCTCTTCGTCCTTCCTTTCTTTTCACCTTCCTCCCCTCCCATCCCATCCCCTGTCTGTTTCTCTCACCTTTTCTCTCTCTTTCTCTCACACTCTCCCTCCCTCTCTCGTCTCTCTCCTGTCCTATTTGTCTTCCTGTTTTCTTTCATTCCAAAATCATCGCCCTTCCTCGACCTTGTGTTCTTTTTTTATTCTCTCTCTCTCTCTCTCACTATCCCCTTCCTCATTTGCTACTCGTATCACCACTCCTTTCTCTCCATCTCTTCTCTCCCTCTTTCCCTCATTTCCCCTCCTCTCTCTCCCCTCTCCTTCCCCTCGTCTTCAATTAAGCCCTTCCCTCCCCCCCATTACAAGGCGTGACCAGAATGAGGGAAAATGATAAAAGATCTCACAGTGTATCTCATATTGCTGTCTGTCTGTCTGTCTTACTCATTCTAGCTCTCCTGCATCCCCCCCCTCTCTCTCTCTCTCTCTCTCTCTCTCCCTCCAGCGATCATACCCTGGGCAAAGCACTTGATCGTGACTGATGTGAGGATTTCCAAGCTTATTTCTTGATTAACACACACACACACACACACACACACACACACACACACACACACACACACACACACACACACACACACAAGCAGCATATGCAGTATATGTATTTATCCTATGTATGTATGTATGTTCAGTATGTATGAATATATATGTATGTATGTAGCTATGTATGTGTATATACGTATGTATGTATGTATGTGTCTATGTATGTATGTATGTGTTTATGTATGTATGCATGTATGTATATGTGTGTATGTATATACGGATTTATGAATGCATGTATGTATGTATGTGTGTATGAATATATGAATGTATGTATGTATGTACGTACTTATGTATGTATGTATGTATAAAGGCATTCATTTACACGAATACACAATATAATAACTGATTTTCGTACAACACTTTATTGCGATATAAAAGATGCAAATGTACTTATTTTAGGTCCAATTAATTACGCTAGAAATCAGTGTGCTTTACCTCGCCAACAAACATAAATTTTAATTAGTTACTACTGCAATCCTCTTGCCTGACAATGGAACACTTTCACGGTCTCACAAAGTCAATTAATTTTACGGCCTTAGCCAGGCCTACCGCACAGTCTCAGAGAGTGTATACCTCCACCAACGCTAATAAGATATAGATCCATCCCTACAGCAGAATCAGGATCCACCTCAAAATCTAATGGACTCTTCCTTGACGCCGTGCCCACCGATTCGCCAGATTTCACTAAGAACAAATCACAACCATTTTCAGATATCTTACACATTAGCCGATACACAGACACGGGAGAATACATATCCCCGTTCACAGTTTGTTAACGGAAGTAAAAAAAAAAAAAAAAAAAAAAAAAGGGCAACTGCTATATTTTAAAATCTATTGACCGGCTTTCACTTCAATTTTCCATAACTCTCACTACAGATCCCTCAGGCACTAGAGCCGTGAAAGGTGTTACTTCTCCCTATTTTCCTGTACGTCTTAGGATCAGAAGGGTGGGAGAGCCTACAGTTTTCCTATTCTATTGTAATGCTTAGTAATCTGAGGGTAAGGTTTCTTGTTAGGAGTATAGGAGGGACCGCTTAGAAAGACCAGTAAGGACTGTGTGGTCTGTGTAACTTAACAATATTCTCTCTCTCTCTCTCTCAAACCTTCATAAAGCTTTCATGAATCATTTCATTACCGTAATAAGAGCAAGAAAAATACTGAGACAAGTTTTTAAATCGAGAGAGAGAGAGAAAGAGAGAGAGAGAGAGAGAGAGAGGGGGGGGGAGTAACAGCCACGTCCCTTCCAAACCATTACCCTTAACACAATGTCCTAACCTGACCACCATGCTACTATAACTACCATCTCTCTCTCTCTCTCTCTCTCTGACAAGCAATATCTCCCTCTCTCACACGCACACCAATCCCACACAGTTTGTACCTAGACGCGAAATTCAGTCTGACATCTAATAACACTGCCAGATGCCACTCCCGTCCTTCTCACTATCTCATTTTTTACTGTACTCTCTCTCTCTCTCCCCCTCTCTCTCTCTCTCTCTCTCTCTCTCTCTCTCTCTCTCTCTCCTATCTCGCCTAATGAAGGAACAAGGACGGATGAAGAGGGATGGGATGGGCCACAGAGGAAACACACACACACACACACACACACACACACACACACACACACACACACACACACACACACACACACACACACACACCGAAAAATAATGGAAAAACACTAACAAACAGAGATCGAGGGAAAACGATAAAGGATGGATAGAAAGAGAGAAAAAACACCCAGACGATGGAAGAGGAAATTAAGAAGAAAAAATTCGTCAAAAAAAAAAAAAAAAACGCACTTGGATGTGATGCAAAGGGAAAAATCGAAGAAGAACATGATGATTTTACGCACACACACACACACACACACACACACACACACACACACACACACACACACAGAGGAGAGAGAGAGAGAGAGAGAGAGAGAGAAGAGAGAGAGAGAGCTAATGAGAAAATATCACGAACCTAGAAGTATAAAACAGAAACAAGAGAAGACAGTTAATAGGAAATAGGGAAATGGGAAACTAAGGAGTGTGAGAAAATAGGATTACAGAAAAGCACCTGGAACTGGAAGAAGGGAGTGACAGAAAAAAAAAAAAAAATCGAAGTGTGAATGGGAACATAACGAGGCCACCAAAATAAACAAAAACAAAAAGGAATCAAGAAACAGGACACGTAAACAATGGACGAAGTAAGAAAAGGAAAAATACCAAGCGAACTCCGCGGGAAAGGAAGGAAATACGCAGGGATTCTGGAAGAGAGAGGAAAACAGGAAGCACCACCAGAGAGCACCAGCAAGGAAAGAAAAATTAATTACGAGGACGGAGAAGACAAAGGCAGAGAGAAAGAAGAAAACACAAAGATTAAGGAGAAAAAAAAAAAACAAGAAACGGCCAAAACTTTCATTTCTTCGTATATTCTCATTTTTCATTTTTTATACTTTTCCATTTCTCAATTTTTTTATTAATTCCCTTTCAATGTTTTTATTTTTATTTTTTTCCTCAAGCCCGAAGCATAAAGTGAATGCTTCCTTGTGGCTTCTTTCATCTGGACGGTATTGTGGGGCCTGAGCCAGGGGAAGGGGGAGGGAGGGGAAGAAGGGGAGAGGGAAGACTGTTGGGAGAAGAGGGGAGAGGACAACTGTGAGATGGGGAAGCAAGACGGGGGCAGATACGAGGGGAAAAGGGGAGATGTAGAAGGAGCCAGGTGCAAATACGAGGGGAAGATGACAATGAACTGAGGAAAAGGGAAAGGGGGAGAAGACAAGAGGGGCAGGTTGGAGGGGGAGGCTGTGGGAGAAAGGGAGAACGAAAACAGGGGGATGGAGATTGTGGGGAAGGGGAAGTGGGGTGGGAGAGTGGGGAAAAGGACTATTGAGGGAGAGATGGGAGAGGGAAAATTGTTTGGGGGAAAGGAGGTCTGATGGGATAGAAAGAGAGGGAGGGAGGGAGGGGCAGGAAGATTGAAAGTTGGAGATAATACAGCAACAAGAAAAACAACAACAATAACATCGGAACCACCACCACCACCACCACCTCTACTACTACCACCACCACCACTACTACGACTACTACTGTTATTATTACTACTACCAACAACAACAACAGTAATAAAAGTGGTAACCTATTTATCTATCATCTCATCTTTATTGATTTATCATGTGCGCAAGAACCCGGGGCTAGGCTACTCAGTCCTGACATTTTAGGCAAGGATGACCAGCCTCGCTAACCCCTGAGTGGCACTGCATGAACAATACAGTACTACCACTTCTAAGGAAACCTCTACTATGTTTCCTATCCGATTGGGACACCCTGACCCGCTAGGCCACCAGGCTTCCCTTTGGTCATATGGTTACCACCCAACGCAGTAAATGGTTTCCTGGATTAGAGGAAATTATTTGGCTTGTAATTCGGAGTCGAGACACCTAAAGGCTGCACTACATCGAGTGGATGGACGGTGGGTGTCCTTACCTATCAAACAACAGTAATACAGGTAATAATAATAAATGATGATGATGATGATGATGATGATGATGATGCTCTTGTGTATTCCTTTCGATTTAATTCAGTTTTGGGAAGACCTCTCGTACTGAAGGGGTTACAGGAGACGATAAGGACATGGTCAGGTCAAGTCGTCCGTAGAACAGGCATCAGGTGGACGAATAAGGGAAAAGGTAAACAGAGGATATTTAAGGTACAGAAGCAACAGGTAACAAAGGCCCAACAAGGGTAATAGATTTAACAGGTACCGGAAAAATAATTAACAAATCAGGTGTAACAGGCAACAGATGCATAACTAAGCTAAAACATGTATCAGGTAACAAGCATAATTAAGCTAACGGATGTAACAGGTAACAGACGCAGGTATTAGGTAAGAAAATGACAATCTAGAAATGGAGTAAGAAGTATGCTGAGACTGAGTGAGAGGAAGAGGTAGGCAGAGATGGAGCGAAAGGAAGAGGTATACAGAGATGGAGAGAGTGGAGGCAGCAAGCAGAGACGGAGTGCGAGGAGGAAGCAGGTAGAGAACAAGCATGAAGGATGGTCTTACGCGGAGCTGGAAAGAAACAGGCTAACGACCCATTACTCTGAGTGGAGAAAGCTTGGGGAACTTCCATCATGCAAGAGAGCGATGCGGCTTTGGAGACTGATGATGATGATGATGATGATGATGATGATAATAATAATGATGAAAAGACCGGTTTCACAGTAGAGCACAAACCCCTGCCATGACATGCTTAGCGAGTCCTGGGTTTAAAGTTACTATTGGGTAATAATTCTCTTCTGAAATACTCTCATCAAAACAGAATAACAATAATATAATAACTTTTCCTTGGCTCACTATCCTCTGACCACTTAAAGCTTGTCTAAAACTGCCATTTCTTCATCGTAACTGCAGAACTGAAAGAAGAGATTAATACTAAAACACGGCGCTAGTTACGAAAAGGCGTCACGGAAAGACAGTACAGCCGTCGTACTGCTGTCACTGAGCTACGGGAAATAGGCTACGGAATGACGAAAATATTGGCCAAGTTAAGGTGGACGAAGTAGAGTAACATTATCCAAAATTTTCATCATGATTCTCACACTATCGCCATTTCGTCGAGACTTTCAAAGCTAAAATCATCTTAACTTGTACTTGACTTGAACATGGGAGTTTCCTAGTGATCTTGTTCAAGTGGTAATATCCGTCTGTGTTAGTTTCCAGGCTGAAAATCATCGAAGTCGAGGGAAATGAAACATGATACATTCCGTAATCAGACCCACGGATAAGACTGCTTGAAGTTTTATTTACAAACTGAAAATTAAACTCAAAAGTCAAGTGCGATCCAAGAGGAAGTTGCGATATTTCAGAAGCTATCTTAACTTTGCTCAAGATTTCCTGACTTTAATCCTGAGTTTCCGTCCTCGCTCGAAGGGATTTTTCGTCCATAAGTCAAGGTTCCTCAAGAAATCTTAATCTATAGTCTCACAAAAAAACATGCCTTAAAGTTTCTGCTATCTAGTGGACACACAGACAAACACAAACACCAGACAGATGGATACGGGAGAAAACATTACCCCCTGCTCACTTCACACTAGGCTGGAATCTAGTTTTATTCTTGCTGTATTCCAGGCGACTTTATTTAGCTTAGAAAAGGCCTCTTGTACTGGACGGGTTAGAAACAAATGTTGTGAACACTTCCTATACATGGTGCTTTGTTTTTTGTTTTTCATTTTGATGCCACCAGACGATTCTGTTCAACTTTGAGGAGCTCTCTCGTAGTAACAGCCAACACACACACACACACACACACACACACACACACACACACACACACACACACACACGCACGCCAGGAAAAAACAAGTTAGCATGTGAGAGGAAAACCCGCAAACAGCATCGCCAGCATAATTCCAAGCACGCACACACACCTCCCCCTCCCCCTCATATCAGTTTCTTCCACTCCTCCTTTCAGCCCCCCCCCCCTTTTCCTCTCCACTGCCCCAGTCCCCTTCCCACTGCCCTTTCTCCTTCCTGTTACCCTCTTCCATACCCATTTCATCCATCTGCTTCCCTCAATCATCCTCTCTTCCTTCCCTCTATCCTTTGCCTTACCCCTACCCTCCCTCCAGTTCTCCCTCTCATCCTTCCAGTTTCTCTCTCTCTCTCTCTCTTTCTTTTCCCCTCTCTTCCCTCTCCTTGTCTCTCTCACCCTTCCCTCTTCCCCCTCCTGTCCTCTTCTCCTCACCACCTCTTTCCTTACTCCTGTTTTATTTCAGTTTACTACCCATCTCACTCCTTCTCTCTCCCACTCCCCTCCCCTCCCCTCCCCTCCCCTCCCCCTCCCCTTCCCCCTCTGTTGAAAGCACTACAAATGATCTCTTGTTTGTTTGATCCACGCACGAAGGTTATAAAAAACAACGCCGAAAGCAGCTATGTAATTCCCTAGACTAAAAGAGAGAGAGAGAGAGAGAGAGAGTGTGTGTGTGTGTGTGTGTGTGTGTGTGTGTGTGTGTGTGTGTGTGTGTGTGTGTGTGTGTGTGTGTGTGTGTGCTCAGAATTTAAAGCATCATACCAATCACCAAAAACACAGAGAAAGGCCACAGAAAAATAAAAATAAAGAAAAAATGCCAAGTAAGTATAGAAGTAAAAAATACAATATATAAATTAAAATTATAAATACACAAAATATATAAAAATAAAGATTAATAAAGGGTAAGTTAATGAAAAAATAAAGGACTGAAGGAAGGACAGATGTGAAATATGCAGGATAAGGAGGCGCCCACACAAAGAACAGAGGAAGGAGGGAAGGAAGGAAGGAGGAAGGGAAGGAAGGAGGAAGGGAGGGAGGGAAGGAAGGAAGAAAGGAAGGAGGGAAGGAAGGAAGGATGGAAGAAAGGAAGGCGGGAAGGAAGGAAGGAGGAAGGGAAGGAAGGAAGAAAGGAAGGAAGGAAGGAAGGCAGGAAGGAGGTTCAGGTAAGGACCCTACTCACGTATGGGAGAGAGAGGCCACTTGGGTAAAAGTTGCTTATGTAGGTCTCTCTCTCACTCTCTCTCTCTCTCTCTCTCTCTCTCTCTTCCTTCAGGTGCCCATAGCAATCGCCTGTTCAGTCTTCGCCAACATCAGAAAGAAATGGACATTATTAGGTCACTAACACTCAGCATTCGTTTCCTCCTTTCCTCCTCTCTTCCATCTACCTTTCCTCCACCTCCATTCTCGCCTCATTCCTCCCTCTCCTCCCTTCTCCCCTCCTTCCTCCCTCTCTCCTTTTCCTCCCGCTCTCTCTTTCCCTCCTCTCCCTTAACTTTTTCCTCTTTTTACTCCCCCCCCCTCTCCCTTCCTTCCTCCCTTTCCCAATTTCCCTTATTCCTCCCCATCTCCATATTCTCCCTCTTTCCCTTGCTATTTCTCTCCCCCTTCTCTCTCCCTCTCTTTCTCCGCTTCTTTCCCTGCCTTCTCTTCGTTAATCGTCCTCCTCTCTTTCCCATGAATTTATCTTCCTCTCTCTTCCCCTCCTTCCTTTCCCTTTACATTTCTCTTCCTGTTTCCTTCCCACCTTCTTCCTCACCTCCCTCACCCAACCCTCACTTTCCCCCCCCCCTCTATTCCCCTCACCACCTACTATCTCCCCTCGCTTCTCCCTTCATCCCACCTTCTCTTCACCTTCATTCTTCCTCCCTCTTTCTCTTTTCTTCCACTTCTGTCTCTCTCCCCCATTCAGCCCCCTCCTGCCTCTCCCCATCTTCCTCCAACAAGTCCCCCCCTTTTCCTCCCCTCTCCCCCCTCCCCTCCCCATTTTGTGACCTTTTCATTAATGACCCTTTATAATTGCAGGAGGAATTAACTGACCCCGAGTTCCAGTTTGGAGGTTAATTAGCTTAATGATCTATCTCCTAATTACCCAGGCAGGTGTGTGTGTGAGAGAGAGAGAGAGAGAGAGAGAAAGAGAGAGAGAGAGAGAGATTATATAGTGCCCTGTGCTACTTAGAGATAATAACGATAATAATAACAATGAATATTAACGCAGGAACTCCACAACTCCTCCCTTACACTGTCGACCAGCCACCAACGCAACCCATTCACCCAAGGCACACACCACTCCTGCAGAAGGCGGGGTAGAGGTGGCCACAGTTTAAGGCTGTTTGGGGGCAGTTTAAGGCAGTTTAGAGAGGCGATGTGCCCACTGTCCTGAGGTTAATGACCGTAGAGTTTATGGGACGAATGGGCTTGAATCTGCTGGCTAATATTTAGATATGCACATGCACCTCAAATACCTTCCCCAAATACACACATAAGTTGGTTAATGGTGCACAGAGCTGGGCATACACATAAATACATACACACACACACACACACACACACACACACACACACACGGTTAGTATAACGACAGTGTGTGTGCTATGTTGCTCCATAATTACATACATAAGCACATACACCCTTCCTGGCCTTGAATACTTTCCCAAACTACACACACACACACACACACACACACACACACACACACACACACACACACACACACACGCACGCACGCGAGCGTTTTCTTTATGGCGCATATCAAGCCGTACATGCGCGCACACACACTTGATTATACATGCTGACGTGTACGTAAACATAATCGGCAGTCATGTATAAAGAAGTTAGGTTTATAATACACCACATCTGAACCTGGGGCAACTTCAGCGTCTGGCGGAGGTCTGGTGGTTGGAATGCACAGTCAAAGGCTAAAGTTTGTTCATCTCTCGTGCCTCCCTTTCAACACTGGGTTCATGAGGCTTGAATGTGGCGCACTGGAATGAGGTGCAACTGTCGGGATAATATGGACCTTTAGCCAATGCGTCGAACCCGAGCATCTATTATTACTGCGATGAACGGGGCATGGGAGGCCAGCAGACATCTTTAATGGACCGAAAGATCACGGGGATAAATTCAATAATTCCCTCCTAGTGCTGTGTCCTGCCTTCTGTATTTCTCAGTCCTCCACAACCGAGAGAGAGCATCCATCCGTCTCAGACTTTATGGCTGTGTACTTCATATTGCTCGGATCTTAAATTCATGTAACACCTTCCACTGCCACAGCCCATAGAGAAGTGTGGACTAACTTTGGCTCAGGGCTGTACAGTCAAATAAAGAGTCTGTTCGCTTGACACACACCTCTCATCTAGGAGTCAGAGACCAAGACCGAGAAAGGTTGTTTACTGATATATCTTTCCCCATTTTCTGTTGCCAGATAATGGAACACAATCTCCTCATGACAGATGAGAGAGAGAGAGAGAGAGAGAGAGAGAGAGAGAGAGAGAGAGAGAGAGAGAGAGAGAGAGAGAGAGAGATTTTTAATTGTCAGCTGCATGATCCTATTTAAATTGGCTTCAATCGTCCTGAGTTTGTAAAAAAAAAAAAAAAAAAAAGTCTACGGAAATGGTAAACATGGATTTCACTGTCTCTCACAATGTATGTATGTACAGTATGTTTAGTGTGTGTGTGTGTGTGTGTGTGTGTGTGTGTGTGTGTGTGTGTGTGTGTGTGTGTGTGTGTGTGTGTGTGTGTGTGTGTGTGTGTGTGTGTGTGTACAAAGAGAAGGTTTACACAGCATACAGTAATCTGATACAGTTATGGGTTTACATGAACATTCTTCTCACGGATTCAGGTAACAGACAGACAACCCCATTAATACATGATCAGTGTCTCTCTCTCTCTCTCTCTCTCTCTCTCTCTGTAATGCAAGGTGTTAATCGCCGCGTCACGCCCTTGTTTACTTGGATTAATTACATTACTGACGCCCCCTTCCCCTTCACGCCTTACAAGCATCCCCTTCACAAGCACATCACTTATATTTTATTCTAATATCTTTTTTATTCAGCTTTAGAGTAACTTTTCGAATCAGGGGGTTAGATGAAGCTTTCCCTGACTCCTTCACCACAAAATTTCCCCAAGACGATGAATAAAATAGTCTGGAGATAAGAAGTCAACAGAATACATCACCTTAAACCCTTCAATTCGAGGTCGTTTATTCTACTTTATCTTTGTTATTTCCAGACGGTTTTTCCCCCCAGCTTAGGAGAGGCTTTTCGAGCTGAAGGGCGTTTGATACAGCCTTCATTAACCCCTTCATTGGTTGGGAGCTCTCCTCAACCGAACTGAATAAAATCGTCTGGTGGTAGCAAGCACAAAAGAAAAAATAAATAAATAAAAATAAAGGTCATGGTACTGAAAGAGTTAAGCTCCCTGGTAGTAGACGTGGCAAGGTGTTAGAAAAGGTAAGCTGTTGTTTGTTGAGTCAATTTAGCTGTCGTTCGTCGAGTCAATGTAGCCGTTGTTCGTGGAGTCAATTTAGCTGTCGTTCGTAGAGTCAATGTAGCCGTTGTTCGTGGAGTCAATTTAGTCGTTGTTCGTGGAGTCAATTTAGCTGTCGTTCGTAGAGTCAATTTAGCTGTCGTTTGTAGAGTCAATTTTGCTGTTTTTCGTAGAGTCAATTTAGCTGTTGTTCGTAGAGTCGGTTTAGCTGTTTTTCGTTGAGTCGATTTAGCTGTTGTTCGTAGAGTCAATTTAGCTGTTGTTCGTAGAGTCAATTTTGCTGTCGGTCGTAGAGTCAATTTTGCTGTTTTTCGTTGAGTCAATTTAGCTGTTGTTCGTAGAGTCAGTTTAGCTGTTGTTCGTAGAGTCAATTTAGCTGTTGTTCGTAGAGTCAATTTAGCTGCTGTTTGTAGAGACAATTTAGCTGTCATTCGTAGAGTCACTTTCATATCTGTTCGCTTTATGGATTATTTTTGGTACCCTATTTCCGCGTGCTTAACCCTCTCGTACTTTATTCCAGCTGACGCAAGACAATTTTATTCAGTTGATATAGTGTGTCGTAGCAGCCTGGGAGTGTTAATACTGTCACCATCAACCCTCTCGTAGTCGGAATAACTCCAGTATTAAAATCTAGCTAACATTAGATAACTCCAATCAGCTAGAAGTGAGTACGGGAGCCTGAGGGTGTTAAGTCCCTTGTTGGGTTTGTGAGGCAGACTCATATTATCGTACATAGTGTGAGATTACTATAATTTTTGCATCTGGTGTAATTTACGATCTTATTTATCTTCATTGGCCTCTATACCCTATAAATAAGCCCTCTGGTGGTAGGTGAGGCACGCTGTTAATACTGTACGTTTACAGGTGTGGAGTCCCTATAATTTGTTCACCTGGTATTATTTATGCTGTTGTTTTCCAAACTATCCAAGCCTCTTGAGGAAAACTTGTTACTGTTGTCGTGGAACCGTCTAACCTTTAACATCTTCTACCTGCCACGTTTCTATGCTAGCTAATATTCCTGTAAGAGAGAAGTTCGGGACTTTTCATTGCACAAATAATTCTAACATGAAGGGAAGAGACGGACATGGCCTAAATGTGAAGCAGACGCAGTGGAATAATAGGCAAGCATTTTTCCCACGACCGTACAGTCGATCAAAAAAGTAGCAGTATACACCTGGCATGAAACAATGTAGCACCACGGATGCTGGCTACTATAGTCGTTTTGTTTTCATCTGACACAGTTCCGTAACTCCTTTCAGCAAGGCGTGATAACCAGGGGTCGTCGGATCAGATGTGTCTAACCAGTTACCAAGGTGTTTCACTTTTACCTCATAATTACGGCTCATCGAATTCCATGCCATAACAACTTGGTGCTGAAGTAGCGGACGTAGCCTAACTCCGTGATATAAAAACAAACCAGCTGTAGATAATGCTCAACTTTTTTTTTTTTTTTCGCACGCAGGTGATTCAGCTTACATTACGATGCCACTGCATGCCTGTGATAGTATGTAATCACCACTGGTATTGTATGAATATTAAGATGATAACAAATTAAAGTTCTGAGAACCACCACAGATTATACTGATCATTTCGGATATCATCGTACCCTACTGCGCGTTATCTTTAGACTGTGTGGGTTAGTGTGAAGCGCCAGTATTTTGGTCGTCTGGTATTATTCACACAACTGTCTATATCCATTAACAATACGCCCAACAGTTAGGCCTTCTGGTGATGGGGAGGGCAAACTGGTACCAGGCAACGGTAAGGTTACGCCGCATCCTTACTGTATATATGTCAGTACTTCTTCACACGAGCGGGATTAAGTATTATGACTCTATTTGTTGTTTAAGCAATTAGTTATCTAATTTGCACCCTTCCCAACATTTAAGCCCTCTGGGAGTGCGAAGGGTAAGAGTATATCTATTTACTTTCAGATGTGTCACGCCCTTAAGGAAATCTTACACAAAAAAGCTACGCGAGTCACACTACGCATGTGTACTGTGAAGGACTTGCAGCTAAGCCTCATCACAAAGGTAACCCAGTAGAAACTATGCTACGTGGCATACTTACGTAGTTTCTTACTTGAGTTTCCTCACTAGTTAAACTCTATTGTTATTCAAAGACAAGTAACTGTTGGTGGTAGACTGTCTTTACCCTACGGTCCACTGGCGGTGGTTAAGGCAAGCTCGTTTATTCCCTTTTCACTCTTCGTCTCCTGTTGCTTTCACCGTGGGTACGCACCACGCAATATGTTGTGATGGGTGTGACGTCATTGCCTGCTACTTAGAGCCAATTGTGAGGTTGCCATGGATACGGTGAATGTGAGTGGTGACGCACTACGGATACAGTGTCTGGCGTGAATAATGGCTTTACCCCTTTACCACGATTACATGTGCTTACTTTATTCCCGCTGCCGCCACACTGTTTTTTCAACTAAGGAAAGACCATTAATCTTTGGGTGCTGGGACGTCATACTTATTTCTTATACATCCACACAAATGTATCCTGCATAGGAGAGAATTTCGAACAGGAAGGATTAGTGGAAATTAACCCCTTCGCCATCAGAAGTCCTTCTTCAGTTTAGTAAAATCGTCTGGGGGTAGGAACACTGAAAAACATACCACCTCACCGTCCAGTAGGGGTTAATGGCGTACTGAACACCATATGCCATCGCTGCAGTTTGAAAAATCGCTCAACACTGATTTCGTATACAAACCGTTGCAAGAATGAGTGTGTATCATGAACTGCGTCTGTCCTAGCCAAACGAACTAACCCTTTCACACGCACGCTCCACCATATAAGTAAAACAGTCAACTACCAGGCATTTGGTATATATTAAACGTACACATGCCTTACTGTTCTTAATAATGTGTGTGTGTGTGTGTGTGTGTGTGTGTGTGTGTGTGTGTGTGTGTGTGTGTGTGTGTGTGTGTGTGTGTGTGTGTGTGTGTGTGTGTGTGTGTGTGTGTGTGTGTGTGTGTGTGTACTACTTGAAACTCATAAACTAGTAACAGCATAAGGCGCAGTCATAAAGTTCTCCAGTCGCCATCTTTGTTTACAGCTACTACGGCGCTCCCAATCACACGGCACTGCGGCTCGTAACTCCGTAGCGGCTGTGAACACTTGCCACTACGGGGGCGTTCTCCTGAAAAAGTAGCACTAAAAAGTTTACGAAGCGCGGAAATGAACGCACCCACTTTTTTCCATTATCCTTCCTTCTGCATTCCCTCCTTTTTTTTGCAGTTCTTTATCCCTCTCCCTTCCCACTTCTTCCCCCACCTCCTCATTTTCCCCTCCCTTTCCTTTTTCCCTTCCCTCCTCCTCCCCTTTACTGTCTTCGCCCTCCCCTCTTCTCTACAATTATCATCTCTCGTTCATTCTCATGCAGTCAGTACTTAAATCTCCCCTTTCCGCACTCCCCCTCCTCTTTCCTCTCTCTCCCATCCTGTCTCCCCTTCCCCTCCCCTCTCTTTCCTTCTTTGGGTTCTTCAGCCTCCCTCATCCTCCTTCACATTCCGTCGCATCCCGTGTTTTCCCCTCTTACCCCTCATTTCTTCTGTACTAGTTTCTACCTTCCCTTGCCTTCTCTTTCCTCTCTTTCCCTCTTCACCCTTTTCCTGTCTTTCCCCCTTCCCTTCTCTTTCCCCTTCCCCTTCCCCCCCCTCTTCACCTCTGTTCCCCTTCACCTACCCTCCTCCTTCCCCTTTCCCCTTCCTCCTCTACAGTTTGCTTCTTATCGTTTCCCTTCCTTACTCTTACTGCAGCTTTCACTCCCTCCTTCCTTTCATTTCCCTCCCTCTCCTCTCAGTCCTCCCCCCTCCCCTCTCCTGCAGCCTCTCTCTTCTCCCCTATCTTTTAGAACCTCCTCTTTTCCCTCTGTTTCTCCCTTTCCCTCTCTTTCCTCTCTCCCATCCTTTATATCCCTCCTTCACCTCTCTCTCGTCCCCCCTCCTCCTTCCTTCACCATTCTCTCCTCCCCCCTCCTCCTTCCTTCCTTCCTTCGCCTTTCTCTCCTCCCCCCTCCTCCTTCCTTCCTTTCCCGACCCTCCCCCCGAGCCAGCCAGCCCACAAGCCCTCTACAAGCGCCACAATCGTCTGCCCGCAAATCTCCAGTACGCGAGATCGTAACCCGGCTACCAAGCCACGTTGCCAACTTTACGGTCCATCCTTTGGCTAGTATCGCAAGTAGCCCCGTAGCTCCTCTGACCACAAGCATTATAAGCATCCCCTGACGAGAGGTGTTACAAGCATTTCCCTAGCTCACACGCCGTCAAAAATTACAAGCATTCTCTTAGCTCATATGGTGACAATTATTGCAAACATTCCCGCACTCGTATGACTACAAGCGTATTACAAGTACTAAGTCAATTCGTATGCCAAGTTCCACAAGCATCCTCGTGCCTCATGCGACCACTAGAACTTCGTGGAGGAATATTTTGTGTGGGAAGATGGAATTGTGCTGGGAAATACCAAGAGATTTATGTGTTCACCAACCCCTCATGGTTTGGTAGGTAAAATAAGTATCGATAACATTTTTGAGACCTAAGCTTGATATACTGAACTATGTTGTGGTCTTGCATTTTACGATGGTGTGTGCAAAATCAGCCACAGACTCAAGGGTCTGCGTTACTGAAATGGACACCGCAGCTGGGCGCCTTATGCCGTCTGCCTCCACCTTTACCTTTACTCGTACTAAAACATTTGGCTCAGTGGGTTAGAGCGCTCCTCTCTGACCGAAGGGTCGGAGGATCGAATCCACCCAAGGGTCATTGGTAGACATCAGGAAGGGCATCCGGTCATAAAATGCAACACGCTCCAGTCCAAAAGTCCTCGTCCCAGGGGCAACGCCTTAGCCCTTCGGGGATATCTGGCGTAAAACCAAATTATTTTTTATTTATTTATTTTTTTAAAACATGGACACACATAAAAACATACAATCACATACCTGTTACACACACACACACACACACACACACACACACACACGCACGCACGCACGCACGCACGCACGCACACACACACACACACACACACACACACACACACACACACACACACACACACACACACACACACACACACACACACACACAGGAGGCAAGGGCTGCACACGAGAGTAATTACGTGAAGGAATGTTCATCCCCCCTACTGTGCGTGGGGGGTGAAGGAAATAGGTTACCAGGGACGGGGAAAGGGGACCTGGGGGGAGAGAGGCTCAGAGGCGATGAAAGGGACTAAGGGAAGGAAGGAGATATGACAGGAGAGGAGAGGAGAGATATACAAGGGAGCACATTGAGCACACTGGAAGTACAGGTAACAGAAGGTCTATTTGGCCAAACGAGGATGTCTTTAGGGAAACATTAATTTTACTAATACCCTAAACAACGTCTGTGAGAAAAGCAAAGGCATGATAATGGAGAGGGAATAGAAGAGGAGACTGTTATGTGGGAGAGAGAGGAGAGGGAGGATCGAGAGGAGAGGGAAAGGATGATTAGGGAGGCCAAGGCAGGGGAAGGTGAGAGAAAGCAAGGCAAGGAAAGACAAGGCAAGGAAAAAGAAGAGAACAGAAGTAAGGGAAGGGAAGGGAAGGGAAGGGAAGGTAAAGGAAGGGAAGAGAAGGGAAGGCATATGATGGGAGGGCAACACAAAGAGAGAGAAGGCAAAGGAAGGGAGGGGACCACAAAAGACGAGAAGGGATGAAAAACTAGGAAAAGGCATGGGAAGGAAAGGCTGAGGGGAAAAGAGAAAGGAAAATGAAATGGAAAGTGAAGAAAAGGATCAGAGGATATGCAACGTGAGATAAGAGGAAAGAAAGGAGAGGTGGAAGGGCAAGAAAGAGGAGGGGAGGAGGGGGTGGGAGGGAAGGAGGGAGATAGATGGATAACTGAAGGAAAGAAAAAGAGTAGAGGAAAATCAATGTATATTACGTGGAAAATGTGGACGACAAATAAAAGGAAATGTAAAGCAGAGAGAGAGAGAGAGAGAGAGAGAGAGAGAGAGATCCCTGACTCAGTACCAGATAAAAACTTCATCCAAAGAAGAAATTAAGGAGAAGGAGGAGTTGGAGGACGAGAAGGGGGAAAAGAAAATGATGATGATGATGATGATGATGATGATGATGATGATGATGATGGTGATAAAGTAGACGACGAACATGATGGGAATAAAAACTGGGATGATGAGTATATTAATGGCGATGAGGATGAGACACAGAAAACCCGATAAAATGAAAGTCCAAAACATTAGAAAGAAGAGAATGACATTAAAGAATTCCTCATCCCTTCTAAGCAATTCAAATCAGTCCCACGCCAGCCCCCGTGCCCTGTGCTAGGCCTGGTGTGGGAGCCCTTTACCAGCCCTCATTGGTAGTCGCCTCACTCTCTTCCTGTCTCCCAGCTATGACGCTTTAGTGGGAAGAAATTCAATAAAAGTCTCTACCTCTATTTTACACTCTTTGATGATTGGAACTCTTTTAGACACCTCCAATTCAATGACTACTTGATTACATGTGAATACGAAATGTGTACTATGTCTGAAGCAAGAAAATGCAATAAAATCTTTTACTCGTTCTTCTTTACTTTGATCAATTACAGGTATTTACATAAATAAACGTGTAAATAAATAAAAGAATATACGGTCCATGTATATATATATATATATATATATATATATATATATATATATATATATATATATGTATATATATATATATATATATATGTATATATGTATATATATATATATATATATATATATATATATATATATATATATATATATATATATATATAATGTATCTATAAAGGCTGAAACATATTTAATAATGTTTATAGCTTTCTATATTTCATGGCAATATCATACAATCATAATAATAAATGGAGACAATTTCGAGAGAGTGAGCTGTATTTAGACGGACAGAACTGCAGATAACCTCAGGGAGATGAAACAGGTAAAAAAAAAAATGTGTGTGTGTAATTCACTGGGTCGGTCAGGATCACTTGATGGTCGTGATCGTCAGCTTTTACCCTCCCGGAAGGGAGCTGAGAGCTCATATAGTCCGATCTAAGGGCAAGGCTGTGACCTTCACACACGCACACACCCGTCCCCTTGCTCAAGGGGGACAGTAACCACCCACTTCGTCAGTGAAACTTTTCGCAACCTGAGCGAGGCGCGAACTCCCGTCCACCAGTTGGCAAGCGAGAACGTTACCACTGCACCAGCGAGCGGTGTGTAAAAGTGTGTGTGTGTGTGTGTGTGTGTGTGTGTGTGTGTGTGTGTGTGTGTGTGTGTGTGTGTGTGTGTGTGTGTGTGTGTGTGTGTGTGTGTGTGTGTGTGTGTGTGTGTGTGTGTGAGAGAGAGAGAGAGAGAGAGAGAGAGAGAGAGAGAGAGAGAGAGAGAGAGAGAGAGACAGAGAGAGAGACAGAGAGAAAGAGAGAGAGAGAGAGAGAGAGAGAGAGCCGATGTAGTGTGAGGTTTACCAGGGCATACTAAAGTTGTATGGCCATGCGGAGAGAAAGAGTGATGAGGATGATAGAGAGGATTTACTAATCAGAAGAAGGAGCGAGAGGAAAAATAAAACCAAGAAGGAGGTGTAGGGCTGGTGTGAGGAACCAACGAGGCCTGAGCGTCCTGGTATGGAACCCAGCAAATTGGTATAAACTGGTATAAAGGAGGGGGTATGACTCGCAAGATGATGATGATGATGATGATGATGATGGTGGTGGTGGTGGTGGTGGTGGTGGTGACATTCAGAATGACGCTGATCACAAAACCAAAGAAAAAAAAAAAATCCAGTAAAACGTCACAGAAGGAAACCATCCAAAAGAAAACGAGCGTCATAAGCAAGTAGATTAAAGGGGGAACACAAAAAGAAACCCCCACTCTGCACTCCGCCTAGGTTTTCAATAGAGGAGAGAGGAAGGGAGAGACGATGCTGAGTGAGCGAGCGGGATGCAGTGTGTCTGGGTCTCAAAAGCCGGGTTAATGATGGTAATGTCTTGGGAGAATGGCGGGGAGGTGGGCCGTGACGTCATTTCCGGGGTGTGAGAAAGGTGTAGGTAGTCACACGTATCCTGGGGCTTTAGGATCTGATGGGGAATTCAGTACCATATTATCCAGGTATATTCTGCGGTGATTAATATTCTTCTTTTCTTTTAGTTTCTCTCTCTCTCTGGTGGGAACGGGACAATGTTTGTATCTAATGGTTTGGTGAAGAACAAGAATGATGACTATGGTGATAAGTCCAAATCTTTGCCATAATCACATTTCACACCGTTTTTTTTTTTTTTTTTCGAGGTTCAGGTGAGACTGGGGGAGGGAGGTAACATAATGGTATATATTATTTTAGAGTAAAGGCAGGTGGAGAGTCAGTATATACAAATGAGTAAGTAAACACTAACAGGATTCCCCAGTAAATTAATTCCTATCCAGTGAAAGCAACATCGGTCGAATCACATCCTCTGAAAGGCGAGCTCACGGGGATAAACGTAAATGTGTAGGGCATGTGGACACGATCTGCAGGTACTCCCATCAGCAAAACTTCACCGACCTTTCTCCGACGGTCGTGGCAAAGGAAGGTGTGACGTGAGCTGTTTTAACGTGACAGCAATGCAAAATACTCAACAAAAGAGCATAAGATTGAAGAATACTCTCTGTCGTTCGGCAGGAATGAGAAGTATAGACGGTAGGAAACAACGCTGCCAGAGGATTGTCGGTCAACTTCTGCTCATGGGTGTACGTTTATGGGTAACAAATGCAGAAAGGGTGTGTGTGTGTGTAGGAAGGTGAGCGTTATGAATTTTTTTTTAATGCAGTCACCTTCAACTGGTATACATGCGAGTCCAAGGAGAAGTGTTGGTAATGAAATCTCAATGCTGCATCATAAAGTGGAATTTTACCCTTCTGATTGATATCAAACCTTGTGATGCGGGTTGAAGAGAGATGTTTACATGATGGTCTGTCCTTTGGCTGCTAAGATAGACGATTCTCGGGTGAATCAGAGTGAGGCAAATTGGTGCCGTCAGGGTTGTTTCAATTCCCACTTGTCAGCTACATGAGTTAGGCCTAGACATGTGGAAGCACATGCTAATAAAGAATACGAAGGACAGTGATGTGTTCTGAGAGGTGACTGATACAGCATCAGGAAAAGACACACACAACGACAAACAATTCAACGAACTAATACCCCATAGGTTGTGGTGGTCAAGTGGTTAGGGGAAAAAAAAAGCGAGCTCGATCCCTGGCTTGGACAAGGAACAGGCTGATGATACGAATATCGCTAAAACAGGCATTAACAATTTTCCATAGGCTCCACCGACATGTTAAAAATAAAACACACACACACACACACGCTAACACCATTACACCAGTAAGTTGCCCTAGCGTATAATCAATCTGGCTGAGGGTAATTAGCACCGAAATAGTGACATGTGAAGGCGTATGGTAGCAGGGGGATGGTGGGGACTCTGGGAACGGGCTATCAAGACTATATACAGAATCGGACTCATAACAAAAGCCTCAACTGCTACTTGTTGCGAAATATGATACTCGTTGCCTCCCTCAGTGGGCAGGAAAGTGAGTCAGGCTTTGTGTTGCGCATACTAAAACACCACAATTTGGCTAACAGGACAGTAAAACTCTTTGCAGTCATTTTACCCGGCGGAAAAGGGGCGGGGTGGCGGGGGTGTGGAAAAGAGATGCTGCGGGGGCAGAAAGGGCGCCTAAATGAAGTGCTGGATGTGAACGGATACTAAACAACCTTGCTTAAGAACACGAACCATCCACCTTTACGAAAATCACTAAAATGAATTGCCTGGCACTAGTCAGAATAAAGAAAATAAAATGCAACCCAATTCCTGAAGAAGCTAAGAAACAACACGAGAAGTCAAATCCACAAACAATTCAATAACTTTATCCCAAATGAGGTTTCGACGGTAAAAAAAAAAAAAAAAATCTATACTGTACTTTTATTATGCCATCCAGCAAAAGCCCCACAAGTCGGCACTAACAAAGGCCGCGTGAAGCCGACACCACAAACTATTCTATTCCACAGCCTGGCCCGAAAGCCGCGTAAAATATGTGTGAAATTCTGTGACGGAGTGGGGACGGAGAGGGAAGGGCGGAATCACGCCCCCATTCAGGCCGTGACGCCTCCACATCATGAGGGGAGGCTTTGAAATGGGCCTAAAATATCCTTAAATTTGAGAGAGAGAGAGAGAGAGAGAGAGAGAGAGAGAGAGAGAGAGAGAGAGAGAGAGAGAGAGAGAGAGAGAGAGAGAGAGAGAGAGAGGTGGGAGGGTATGCATTTATTTTCAACAGCACGAGAGAAAATAAAATGAAAGAGACTGACAGGGCGGAGAGTGGCGGAAGAGAAACAACAAACAATTTTGTAAAAGAACTAAACAAAATAAGCAAGACATTATATAACTCTCTCAGTGCGATGATGTCCTTTCCCCATCTCTTCTCGCTGCCTCCAGACGATTTTATTCAACTTAGGAATGATATTTTTAGCGAAGAAAAAATGGCGAAAAAAAAATCTACCACACAACCCTCCAGTTCAAAAGCTCTCCCTTAATAAAATCGTCTTGTGCGGGAGAAAAAATGTCTCCACCACAGCGAGAGACCCAAGTTTTAAGCCATTCTCAAAAAATAAAATCAAGTAAATAAGTAAACTGATAAACGACGAGGTAAAAAAATGGGGAAAAAAGAAAAAGGAAAATAAAAAAAGAAGAAACCCAGGGAATATTTGACCGCCTCCTCG
>NC_137063.1:37689845-37712345 GCF_032717465.1 Coenobita brevimanus
GAACAGGGCGACTTGGAGGCGATTTGTTTGTGGCCACCCCAAACGGGATTGAGGCGTCTGGCAATAGATAGATAGATAGATAGATAGTGTCTTTAGGTGTGTGTGTGTGTGTGTGTGTGTGTGTGTGTGTGTGTGTGTGTGTGTGTGTGTGTGTGTGTATTTGCAAACGTTTCTTCCTAATTTAGGTAACTTACCTGGATTTGAAATAAAAATAAAAATATTTATCATATTCTCTTACAGTCTACGGAGATTGCCACCCAGATTTCAATACATACAGAAAATAGTATTTGACATTATATGTTCTTAAAGTCTACGGAGACTGCCACCCAGATTTCAATACATACAGAAGTACGAAGCTAAGGTGCTTCTTGGAATTCCTTTAGCTGGGTGGAAGGGAGGTGTGTGGAAAGGACTGAGTCAGTGGACGGGACGGAAGACTAGTGGAGCGAAGGGATGGGAATGTGGAGGCGGATGAGGGTGGAGTGAGTTGATGAAGTGGTTAAGGTGGAGTATGGTGAAGAAGAAATAAGTGAGGGTAGAGTAAGGGGTGGATTTATAAGTTGTATGTGGATGAGGTGTGGGAGGGGAGTTCATAATGGTGAAGTGTTGGGGTGGAGTATAAGGGTGGGGTGAATGGGTGGACTGAGAAGGTGAGGTATGAGAGCGCAGTGACAGAGTAGATTATGAGAGTGGAGTGTAGGAGTAAAATATGAGGCTGGAGTGAGGGGATGGAGTACGAGAGTAGAGTAAGGGAGTGGTGTAAGAGGCTGGAGTGCTAGTGTGGTGACGAGGTGGAATGAGGGGGTGGAGTGACAGGGTGGAGTATGGGAGTGGAGGGACGGGTGAAGTGTGAAGGTGAAATGTGAGAATGTTGTGTGAGAGCAGAGTAAGAAGGCATTTGAGAAATGAATGGAGATGGAGTGAGTGGAGTACTGCTTGCCATGCTTCTCCTCTCACATGAATGACCGTCTTTTTGCGTTAGGCAGGAAACTAACGCATACGTATTTAAATGCGAGGCAGAGACAGCAGAATAGTACATGAGTTTTTGTTCCTGGATGTGCATAACCCCTTCAGTTCAAAGTCTCCCTAAAGGTGAATAAAATCGCGGAGATACAAAAGATTGAAAGTAAGTGTATGTCACCGAAAATGCTTACAGAAAATCAGTGTAATATTCAGCGCTAATAAATACACAATGCATTAATCCCACTGAAAGCTACTGTGCTTAATTACTGTGCAATGTCAATTAAAATAAGTGCACTGTAACATGTTCTTTTTTACGCTGATCACGGGTTATTGTTGCACTACATTAGGATCGTAAAGGCCATACGAAAATTACATTAGCGAAACCATAAGTTCTAATTGCGTGTGTATTGTGTATATGTGTGTGTGTGTGTGTGTGTGTGTGTGTGTGTGTGTGTGTGTGTGTGTGAAGGGCAAACATTCTAGTTTTAGGGGAAGGTGGGACGGGGAATAAACTGCAGGAAAAATATCACGCATCCTTACCACAGGCTCTCCAGAATGGCTTGGTGTATATAGGGAGGAAGACCAAACAGTGCTGTACAAATTACCCTTCCAGAAACCCCTCCAGAACCCCTCTACAACCCCACAACAACCTCTACACAAGGTCAAATCATAACTAACCCACAACCCTTCCACAACTCCTTCCACAATCCCTCCACAGATAGTTCCATAAGACCCTCCACACGACAATTCTTTCTTAAACTCTTCACAAAGCCTTCAGCAATCCCTCCACAACCCCTCCTCTCTCTCTCTCTCTCTCTCTCTCTCTCTCTCTCTCTCAATTTAACTTCGTGAAGCACATTATCCCTCCTTCATTTCCCTTTCTTAATTCTCTTCCTTCCTTCCTTCACTTTCCTCCATGTCTCTTTAGTGGGTTCTTCTTAATATAAATTCTTGGAGCAAATTCCAGAACTTATTAATATTTATGTTTCTTCTTTCTTTTTTTTGGTTATTCCCTTCTAATCCACCTCCCCACCATGTCTCTCTCTCTCTCTCTCTCTCTCTCTCTCTTTCTTTCTCAAACGTCCCTCACATTTCCTTCAGCAATTTCCTTTTCCTTCTTCTGCACTATTCTCCTCCCCCTCCACCTCCTCTTCCCCTCCCTATCCTTTCCTTGGCCCCCCCTCCTCCCTTCCCCCACCTTATACTTTTCTCCTCCACTTCTCCCTCTCCTCCCACTCCCTTCCCCCACCCTCCCCTCCCCTTCCTTTCAAGTAATACTCACATTGCGCCATTCCATTTCCCAGATCACTTCTCGTTTATTTGGCTGATGTTTTATACGCTATGGAATCACACTCCCAAAAAATACTGCACATTTTTTCTTCCGCCACTTCACATAAAACCACTTTTTATTTGCCGTTTTACATATACTTTTTACTTCAGTTATTGTTTCGCTTTTTGTTTGTCACTCCACCACAACACCCCATCACCACCACCCTCACTCCACCACAACACCCCATCACCACCAACCTCACTCCACCACAACACCCCATCACCACCACCCTCACTCCATCACAACACCCCATCACCACCACCCTCACTCCACCACAACACCCCATCACCACCACCCTCACTCCACCACAACACCCCATCACCACCACCCTAAAACCCCAACTCCACTACAACATCACCACAACATCACTCACAACAACTCCATTCGGTCAAAGAGATTTATTATTATTTTTAGCAACACCATAAATGAATCAACGAATATTCTGGCAGTAATATTAAAAAACAATGACGTTAATTAATTATTTCATGAAAGGGTAATTATTTCCATACTAATTATAAGAGTATGTTTAATGATCTGCCTTTTTTCCGACTCCTATTTCGGGCAAAGGACTAAAAAGTGATGGATTATGACAAAGGCTTTTTTAACGGGAAAATACTGAGATTATTTTTATCACTGGATACTTGAAGGTTTGGGCTTTTTCTGCATCTATCTTCTATCTATCTGTCTATCTAGTACTTATCTATCTGTCTATATATCTACTCACCTTCGTTGCTTATGTTTTCTCTTAATTTAATTTCTACCTATGAATTCAACCATCCCTCCATCTATCTGCTTACCTATCTACCTGTCCCAATGCACACTCCAGAATTATTCCTTTAAGGTTATGTCTATCTATCTATCTATCTATCTGTCTTTCTACTTATTTATTTATCTACTTAATACATACACCACCCCATTCTTTTCATATACAAAACACACACAATGTGTCTGCGCGCACACATTATTTTCACACACACACACACACACACACACACACACACACACACACACACACACACACACACACACACACACACACACACACACACACCCTATGTACTGCACAGATGACTTTTCAAACCAATCAAGTAATATACTAACCAAAACGAAAATGTTTGCACTGCGCTGCCAGGTGTATAATTGAGTACAGGCATCCATAGGCAGTAGTACTCGTTTGAATATACCGTACTGCATGAAATATGGATGTGCGTTTATTTGTTCTGCAGGCACGTGTATCTATGCAGATTTGTACGAATGCAGTCCTATATACATTTTTATTTAGAGAGAATGGGATCAGAGACAATAATGTAACAATCGTATACAAGCTCCGATGTCTAGATACAAAGACAGATAAAAGGACAGACAGACACATACAACAGGTAGATGGACAGATGAATAAACAGACACAGAGTTACACAGGAATAGAAACAGGAAGATACATAAAAATGAAACTCAACAAAACTCGGCCTACGAGTCTGGTTTCAAACTTCACTTGCCTATACGAAGGTTGTAAACTTCGAATGCCAGGTTAAACTGCTGTGACAATCACCCTATTATGCAGACGCCAAGATTACAAAGAGTATTAATTCAACAAACATAAGCCCATTATCACTACTCCTACCAATCAATAACTGATAGCAAACAAAAACATAATGAAATCTTGCCATAATTCCACACAACACCAAATTACAAAAGCATCAAAAGCCCTGTCCCCTTTCCTACTTCCGTCTCCACCGACATCAAACCCAGTGTGGCGAACCAATAGCAACCAACAGTGATGCTTTACCTAACTACAAATCAGTGTCATCCGTTGCTTTGGATTCACGAAGCTGATTTTCACAGTCCATGGAGAGAGAAGCAGGAGAAACGGAGAAGCGACAAGACCTGGGCCGACTGACAAATAACAGAGGGCAATTCCTGGACAAACATAACAGTCCAGGAAAATATTCTGACTCATTTTTACCCTTTGACCGTGAAACATCTAGCCCAATCTTTAATTCCTACTGACGCCAAACAGTTATACGTTGATTAGGAGAGATCTAGGACATAAATAATGTTAACCCACACGCTTGTTATCAAACTGGGGCAGAAAATTGAAAAAAAAAAAAAAAAAAAAAAAAAAAAATCGAATCTTTTATCGTCGACATGAATACGATGTGGAAAAGACAGCCAGGGCACGAACAATGTCAAAAACCATCACGATTAAAGTTTTGTCATACTAACAACTTCGTATTTCACTGAAAGTAATAACAGAAGACTTTATTTGACGGGTAACGTGTTTGCTGAAAGAAATGGAAGAATGGGAAATGTTATGCACGAGGCGGACACAGGAATAAATAAAGAGGGAAGGGAAATTCTGAGAGAGAGAGAGAGAGAGAGAGAGAGAGAGAGAGAGAGAGAGAGAAGGAAGAGGAGGTAACATATACAAGAGGCAGACGATGAATGAGAAGGGAAGGCAGGCAAACAACACTGTAAACAAGATCCCTCACTGATTGCCCTGAACCTACACACACACACACACACACACACACACACACACACACACACACACACACACACACACACACATTTACCCTGTGTCGCTACTAGGACGAAAAGCTGGAATTGTGACCGTCTGCCTGATTCCTGAGCGGCGCAAGATATACTCACCAAGACTAAGACTGATGGCGTATCCGAAGGGCGCCTGGCACCAGATAAGGCCTGAAGTAAATATCGCCTCGGCAGATCCATTGATGTACCCGCCACCCACCCACGTCGCTGCAGGGGTAAACCAGACACAAGGCGTTAATGCTGATCGTTAGGACACCATTATAGGTCGTCATCATCATCATCATCATCATCATCATCACCATCCTTATGATTTTTTCCATAGAGAGTGGGACATCAATACAGAGGCACATCAATATCATCATGTTTGTCACTATAGGGGTACATCATCATCATCATCATCATCAACATCATGATCATTATCATCATCATCATCCTATTTCCCACTAGCAGAAGGGAGTAGTAAAACAAAATAAAGAACATTAAGACGTCGGCAAAGAAGTCAATAACACAGATACATCAAAATACAGATAATTTAATAAAGTGACAGTGCGTATTAGTGCCCAAGCTGCGGCCTATGAAGGTGATCGGACCTCTGTGACTGTCAACCTCGGAAAATTCATAACATCTAAATAAAGTACCATAAATAAATAAAAATAAATAAATAAAACAAAATAGTAGGTTGGTTTGGCCCGTGACAAAGATGAATATTTTTAGTGGATAAGTAGAGGTTTAACAAGATTCTCTCTCTCTCTCTCTCTCTCTCTCTCTCTCTCTCTCTCTCTCTCTCCTAGCAAACACGATTTCCCTGTGATTGGAAACCAGAATACACCAGAGGAACTTAACCGACTCTCTCTCTCTCTCTCTCTCTCTGACAAACACACGCTCAACAGATTTTCGCTTTGTACGTCCCTGATGCCACACACACACACACACACACACACATACACAGCCTACATGGAAGTCCAAGGTTTAACTCAGACCTCTCGCACATCGTTCTCTCTCCCCGTGTGTGTGTGTGTGTGTGTGTGTGTGTGTGTGTGTGTGTGTGTGTGTGTGTGTGTGTGTGTGTGTACGGTGAGTGACAAACGGTAATGCCGGTAACAGGGCCGTAACCGTAAAAGGCAACATGGCCGGACCCAGTTAAAACTGCCCAGATTTGTTCAGACGCTTCCGGATAACGGAGAACATTTTCCTTATCCGGATGTGCGATAACGAAGGCAAGGCCCGATAACGGAACTTTCGCTCTTAGACTAAATCGTTACATCCGTTTTAGCGGTTTTCTTTCCGGGGCACATCGTTGACCCGGTTTAGTGAACGCCTTCTTCTGGATTATATCGTTAACCCCACGTTTACTGGGTTTACTTGCGGACAATTTCGCTAAGCTTTGTGAAGAGAAGGTTTATTATTATTATTATTATTATTATTATTATTATTGTTGTTGTTGTTATTGTTGTTATTACTATTATTATTTTATTTACTAATTTTTTTGCGGATGAAGGAACGTCGAATCATTTCATTTCTCTCCATCTAACAGTTTTTCATGCAGATACTACGAGGTTCCTGGGACTCATTTTCATCACGTAAAATCACCTGGAGTTACCTGTAATAAAATTTTAGACTTGTTAGGCCATGAATGACTTAGTTCACTGAGCCATCTATCAATAGTTTTAGACATCGGTATTATATTTCTTGAGAGAGAGAGAGAGAGAGAGAGAGAGAGAGAGAATACATGATCTAAGCGAAGAAAAAAATAAAGAAGGACTAAGAAAAGGAAAGAAGGCGAAAGTGAAGCGGATGTTAAAAAGAATGAAAGCAATAAATGAAGAGAGAGGGAGGAAGAGAAGAAAACTAGATGAGGGAAGAGAAAGAGGAAGGTCTGTTGAAAACCCCCCAAGTACGAGAAATGTTATCGATAAGAAGAACAACTAGAGGAGAAGGAGGAGGAGGAGGAGGAGGAGGAGGAAGAGGAGTAGAAGTGGTGGTGGTGCAAATGCAGTAGGTCTCCGTCGCGGTGTAGAGACCAAAAGAGACTAAATCTGTTTCCCAGTCAAGCTAATGTTAGAGCTGGAACAAACAGGAAACCCCCCCAAGCCAGGCTCCACTACAAATACTGCCGACCTGCTAACCTGGTGGCAGAAGGACCTCACTGCAGTCCAACACCAAATTCTTCAACTATTTTACTACAATGAGGTCTTTTTCCATTAAATTTTCTATGTTACCAGATTACTCTTCAACTTTCCTGAGCCTCTTAGTGGAGAAGTTAATGAAGACTATATTAAACCCCCTCCACCCCAAAAGAAAAAATATCTCTCAGTCTAAATAAAACCGTCAGAGAGTATAAAGAATTAAAATAGATGTGGCTGCATTGAAGGCGTCACGAGAAGTCCCAGACCAACAACAAAACCTTTGCCCAGTCAAACTCTTTTACCTACGTTCGAGTCTTTGCATTCGAATAGTTTACTCATTCAGTTCTTTTTAAGTGTATTTCAGGTTTTTCAAATGAATTATTTTCTAAATTTTGCGTCTACCTCTAGGTTCTTTTTATTTTTTTTTCTCTTCACACGAATCATTTTAGTATAATTCTAACATTTTTTGTTCTCATCAGATTCTGCATCTTAATCTTTTATCTGAATCTTCCATCCAAATGTTTTACTCCCATTCGAATGTTTTACTCTCGTTCAAATCTGTTTCCCTTCGTGATATTGTTTTACACACATCCAGATCCATTCACCTGTATCCATATTTCTTTACCCCAATCCTAATCTACACATTAAAGTTTTTTGTTAGCATCCAAAAATCATTAACCGGGCCTTTTTACTCACATTTCTCTCATTCCATCCAGATCTTTTACTGGTACTCGAATCTTTCCATCCCAAATTAGCAATCTCATCCATACATTTCCATATGACTGTTTGGCCCGTATTTGATTATACTTAATATTTTCACTGAATTAACCTTGCCATTCGAATCCTCTTGATCTCCTTCAAATCTTTCCATTAAAAAATAAAAAATCCCCGAATATAGGCCACATCTCTTCACACTTTTTTCTTTTTCCTGAATGACCCGATGACGACAAAATAGTGCTTTTATCCGGAACGAAGCCTCGAAGCGGACGGATTCTGTTTTCGCTCCGGTTCGCTCGCATTACCGTCGAAACAAGATCACTCGTCGGTGAGATACGTGACTTGTTTCTCGCTGTCCGGATGCTTTGCTTTTCCCTTCCACTCTCTTTTTCTCGTATTTTGTGTTCTGGGGGTGGGGTGGGGGAATGGTGGGAGAGTGGGTGATGGCGGGGAGTGTGGGTGATGGTGTGGGGGGAGGGGAGGACTGGAAAGATGGAATGTGCTGTTTCGCTTTTTGTTGTTGTGGTAGTGGTAGTGGTGGTCATGCGGGAGGGGGATGATGGAGATTGCTGGGATTATTTCTCTTTTTCCTCTTTCTTTTCATTCGCTCTATTTCGATTTTCGGGGTGGGAAATGGGGGGAAGAGAGGGAGAGTAGGTGACAATGGTGCTTGGCGTCTGTTGTTGAAGCAGTGCTGGTGGTGATGGGGTGGGGGTTGTGCTGATTTTATCTCTAAGTTTTCTTTTCTATTTCGTCTTTTTTTTTTTTTTTTTGGGGGGGAGAGTAAGTTGGTGACAGTGATAGAGCAGACTGTGGTGTTTCGCGGTCTGTTATTGTGGTGGTAATGTGAAAGTTGTCGTGTATTCTCCTCCTTCCTTCGACTTTTTTTCTGTTTCGACATCTAGGTGTTGGGAAATGGAAAGAGAATACGTAGCAAATGGTGGTGGTGGAGATGGTGGTGGAGGAAATGATGGTGGTGGTGACTGTGAATGTTTCGCCTTTTGTAGTTGTGGTGGTGGACGGTAGTGTTGGTATTTTCTTTTTCTTCTGGACTAGCCTTTTTTTTTTTTTCCTATTTCGAATTCAGGGTGGAAAAGAGACGGTGCAGTGGTGAACGAGAGGACTGTAGTGTTTCGTAATATACTGTTGCGGTAGTGATGGTGATGGGGACAGGGATGTGACTATCTTTTTCCTGTTCTTTCGGGTCTTTTTTTCCATTTTTTTTTTCTTGGGGGGGGGGGGTAGGTGGCGGAGGTAGAAATATGGTGTGTCGAGTTTTCTTCTGGTAGTGGTAGAGGTGGGGGTGGGGGATCACGGGTGGGGAATGGTGGCGGGGGGGGGTAATTGTGGTGTGGGTGGTGGTGGAGGTGTGGGAATGAGCGTAGAAAGGGGTGGTGGTAGAGTACCGGGTTTTGTTACTGTGGTGGTGGTAGTTGGGTAGCGACGACAGAGAAGTGGAAGATTGGTTAGGGTTGAGTGTGTGTGTGTGTGTGTGTGTGTGTGTGTGTGTGTGTGTGTGTGTGTGTGTGTGTGTGTGTGTGTGTGTGTGTGTGTGTGTGTGCGTTTAGCTGAAGGAAGTGTGTCATCCTCCCCTGTCTAATTCGAGTATTAATCCGCACCTTGAAATTTTGGGAAGAGTCACTTAACTTACACCTACTGCTTTCCATACACCTTTCAACGATGTGCCACGGTCCGCTGTAGTTCCTTTGATGTTCGAAGTAATTGAATCTTGGTGCTCTCAAACTGATGCTTCTTTGAATTTTCAGTAACGCAGTGGCGATTTTTTTATAGTCACTGAGGCCACTCCTGTTACTTGCTTCATAAGACTGCCAATGGTGTGTGTTTATCCTCTGCACCTGAATAGTCTCCATTTCAACGCTGTATTGGTGTTTTTTTTTTTTCAGTATTATTATGGTGAATTTTTGATCCGTCCCTTAAACAACACATATTACTGTTTTATAAGTTTCCACAACAGTGTGTAAAGCGACTCTGTGTCTTTAATAGAAGCTGGGATAACACAATTTTGGTGCTGTGCGTGCTGTGCTATCCTGCTTTATGTGTGATTGTGTTAGCGGCGACTCACATAACACCTAACTGTTTGCTGATGCTGTTGTTGTGTGTGTGTGTGTGTGTGTGTGTGTGTGTGTGAGAGAGAGAGAGAGAGAGAGAGAGAGAGAGAGAGAGAGAGAGAGAGAGAGAGAGAGAGAGAGAGAGAGAGAGAGAGAGCGAGCAAAAAGGGTGAAAGACTTTGCTCAACAGAATCATTCAAAATATTACGGCCCTAAATCCATTCCTCTCCCACTGGACCACCACCGCAACCCCTCAACCATAAAAACAAACTCCATGCTGCAAACTGAGTGGTGAGTTGGTGTGGTGAACCGCTGTGGTGGTGATGAGAGATGAAAATGGTAAATGGGGTGGTGAAAATTATGTAATGGGGAGGCGATGTTGATGATGGTGGTGACCAATGATGATGACTATGATGAACATTTGAGTGATGATTACGGTAAAAGAGATGATTATGATGAAGGACGATTATGGAACTGAGGTGTTAATGATGATGATGATGATGAACGTTTGGTCATGCGGACGCGGAGGAAAAGAGAAAGTGATAATATGGGTGAAGGACAGGTGACCGTGGAGCAGTTCCCTTCTGCACACAAACACTAAAACACACACACACACACACACACACACACACACACACACACACACACACACACACACACACGCTAACAAGTGAAATCCCTCCCATTTTTTTCTTCTTCCCCACACCAAATAATACAGCAACTGATAAATAAAGATAATAAAAATATAAGAAGTACAAACACACACACACACACACACACACACACACACACACACACACACAATCTATCTATCTATCTATCCACAAACCCGAGTCTCCTTCCCTATCATATATAATTATCTCTCTCTATATATTATCAGACGCCTTAATTCTGTAAGGGGCGAACACAGATAAATCGCTTCCACGTCGCCTTGTTTTCTGTTACTTGGTTGCCCTCCTTTCAACCCCACCCCTCTCTCATATATCTCTCCATTCCACCCCTCAGTCTCATTCTTGGTCTCCCTCTCCACCTCTCCCATGTCACATACACCATTCTAGTGTATTAGTATAAATGTGAATCAATAATGCTCAGTCAGAACACCTTTTCTTCCCCCGCCCTTCCCGCGAAATAAGTAACCTGCATAAATAAAACGAAACACAGAGAATACGTCCTCTTTCCTCCCCGTCCCGTCCGTAAATGAAATGCACACAAAAAGTCAAATTACGGCCCAATATCGCACGGGGCAATGTTTATTTCAGTCCGGGACAAAAAACCTCGAATTAATCTAACTTGCTGCGAACAAACGATCACGCCGCTGCCATTTGCAACATCCGTGAAAGCCGACACTGCGCGCCGCTTGCAAACTACACCTTGATTTATTATTTATCGGGAAACCTGCTGTAACAAATACCTTCATCCATTACAGCAAAAATAATGAATAAATAACAGGAATCTAGATAAAAATCGACAGCTGTGTCATACTTTGGGGGAATGCTAAGAGCCTACCGTGTCAGTCTTACAAATACTTATCAGAAATTTGGGGTTTTTCTTTGCCAGATATGCCATTACGCACTGACATTAGTAAAAAAAAGAAAACGTGGGTTGCCAGTTTGAGTCATACCGTCAAATGGGAAGTTCGATTTCTTGGCACATTTTCTCCCTTCTCATCCTCACAAGGCGTTTTTAATTCTTGTCTAAAACAATACCCAAATTAATCGGTCAGAAAGACTGAAAGAATGACAATGGCGTTGCTATTTCCACCACCCCTGAAGGCTAACACTGCACCACTGCACACTGATTGCAAAATACATTACAATAAATTTTTCTCCCTGGAAGTGTGCAATGGCTAATAAAACATAATGGCTAAAAGAAAACTGAACGGCTCTAATGCTGTTGATAGTTACAATCCTAGTTCATAGCCATAATCCTCCTCCTCTTCCTCTTCCTCCTCCTCCTCCTTCTCCTTTTGCTCTTCCTCCTCCTCCTCCTTCTCCTTTTGCTCTTCCTCCTCCTCCTCCTCCTCCTCCTCCAAACGAGACCAACCGGGCTGCTCCGTTTCCTCCTTTTCACCAATCAACATTTTTTTTTCTGTTCTTCTTTTATCCACACTTTCAATCAGTTCCAACTCTTACTCTTAACAGTTTCAGTATTTCTCTCCTCTCTTCCTCTTTCCACATATACAAAAAAGATTATAATATTATAGATCAGAAATTTTAAAAAATGGGGAAAAGCAACAACTGAGGATATTTTCTCTCACATTATTACGACATTTTCATAATTAAATTAAATCATCTGGCGGTATCTGCAATAAAAAATGCTGCTAGCGTCCACACCACGACCGAGGTAATAGTGGTAGCAATAGCACTCACCTTCATAAAATCGTCTGACGTTAGCAAGAAAAAAGAAAGAACAGTACAGACAACGCAATCATGTGACAGCTAACTAGAAACAGCATAATACTTTAAGTTCATATCTAGTCTCACAGCAAAAAAGGAAAAGCGATGAAAGTCTGCGGATTCATCAACCCACGTTTCATTATCACGCCAATTCGCTGTTTCTGTGGGATTTGTTCGAGGCCACAAAAACTGAGGATTCTGGTCAGCAATTATCTACATACTTTTTCTATGTCTCTTTTCTACCTTCTCTTTTGTTATTCATCTTTCCTCTCAGGCATTAACCCTTTCATGGTCTTGTGTACCTTTGTATTTCATTCCAGCGGCTGAGTCATAAGAGCCGGAGAGTTAATACTGATGCCGTAAACTCTCTCAAGATCAAGAAAAGTCTTATGAGATACTTGTGTTTGCCCCAGACAAGTTTATTAAGTTGGGAGTGAGCGAAATGTGCCTGTGTGTTGAGTGTGGCCTGTTGAGACTCAAATGATTTAGGGA
This sequence comes from Coenobita brevimanus, assembly GCF_032717465.1. NCBI lineage: Eukaryota > Metazoa > Arthropoda > Malacostraca > Decapoda > Coenobitidae > Coenobita > Coenobita brevimanus. The sequence continues at coordinate 37,702,489 of NC_137063.1, forward strand.
TTCTGGTAAAAACAGTTTCATTTTTTCTGTCTAAATGCTGTCTTTCTTTTTAATGGCCATTGTTTGCTATCCACTTCTCGTCTTGGATTTGTGACGGACCATTAAACAATGAGACAGGCATACATTAGCGTAATAAATTGGGATTATGGTCAGCCATGGTGTGTGTGTGTGTGTGTGTGTGTGTGTGTGTGTGTGTGTGTGTGTGTGTGTGTGTGTGTGTGTGTGTGTGTGTGTGTGTGCTCGCGCGCGTCCTGTGTGTGGGTCTCATAAGTCAATAACCTGAACGTACATCCCTCCACAACACCTCCATATATCCGGGTCAGGTGGCAAGGCCTCAAGATAGCGCAGGCGGCCACTCAAGCAGCTTTACACGACACACACAAACAACTCAAGTGTTCTCTACGAATCCCCTCAACCACTCAAACCCTGCTTAACCCTTTGGGTCTCTGTGTAGGGTAAGGTCCAAATATATCTCACTTTGCCCTGTATCCTTGATTTTCGATGGATTTCTCTCAAAATTTAATTCCGACATTCGTGCTACAAACTTAGTCCTTCCAATACGTTTCAATAGAATCAAAAGTACTTTGTGACTTTGACGTTTGACCTAATGTTCTTAAAATCGGACATCATTGACCCTCCTTCCTTTCACCAAAGCTTATCCATTTTGAATTCAATTCTTTAAGAAAAACAAACATGTGACCTTGCCTTGTTGCTTTGACCTCTGATGAATCGTTCTCATTCAGCCTTGCTTTACCCTTAACCCCTTCACAAAGTTTGGTCTGCCCAGTTGAAGCTGATCAAGTTCATCTTTCCATGTGACCTTGACCTTCGGCAAATTATTTTCAAAAACAATACGGCAACCCCATGACTGACCATCAACACTTGCCTCACCCCACTACCCATTTCTTTTACCCATTTACCTTTCTGATGTTATGTAAGGTCAACAGAGGTCTGGGAAGAGGCTAAAACAGTTGGGTCATCCGCCTTAAGGTCATCGGGGAGCCGATTATTTCTGGCTTAGGGAGGGATGTGCTTGAGAGAGAGAAAGAGAGAGAGAGAGAGGGGGGGGAGTCAAAGGAGGACGTCAGAGAGAGAGACAATGAAGGCATGACACGTGACTCATTTGGTTATATGCATGGCTGCTTCCACATTCTCTCTCTCTCTCTCTCTCTCTCTCTCTCTCTATCAGTTTATATTTATCCTTCTTCAAATATTTTATCTATCGTCCTTTTCTTTCACCGATCATTCCTCTCTCTCTCTCTCTCTCTCTCTCTCTCTCTCTCTCTGTGCCTCTTATCTTTTAGTTACAGAACTGACACCCAGACACCCACACAACTCTCAGCCCCGTTCTTATCCCCCCCCCCTCTCTCTCTCTCTCTCTCTCTCTCAAAAGTAATTCTCCACCAACGTTATGACTGTAATATTCAGGGTTCCGCAATAAATGAAAAACAAGAGAAGTAAACATGAAGTGGGTGATATATATACATCAAATTCCAAGTCACAAAAAAATACACGGACTGGCGTAAATAACTGAGGGTATAAATCAAACCTGTGAAATATTGAAAGCACTAAAAATGCACAAACCTTGATCAACACCAGTACAATTTATGATCTGTGGCTGTAATTTTTCATTTCCTACCAGACGTATACTTTTACGGTCTCACACAGTCAAACAATTCTATGGTCTTAGTCTGCCCTTTTAAACTATCTCAGGTAGCGTTTACCTCCTCTAATGTCAATAATTTTTTTTTTACTTATTCTTGCATCTGTATCCGAATCCAGATCCGGAGCCATATAAAAAATTAATATAAACGACTCTTACTTGACCCAATGCCCACCTATCCATCAGTTTTCATTGAATTCTGATATATATATATATCTATATATATATATATATATATATATATATATATATACATATATATATATACTGTATATATATATATATATATATATATATATATATATATATATATATATATATATATATATATATATATATATATATATATATATATATATATATATATATATATATATATATATATATATATATATATATATATATAATAAAAGGATTTGATTTGAGAAGACTCAGTCGGGGGTCACGGTCAGAGGGGAGAGATCAAATGTCAAGGTCACGGAGAAAGGTCAACTTGAACAGTTTTCATCTGATCTGAACCAAACTCAGTTGAAGGGCTAATGGTTGAGTGTGCATTTTCCAAACAGGAGGAATGAGATGTACCCTTCATTGTCCACTTCATTATTATGCTGCCCTCTTAGGCGAAAAAAAAAAAAATGCCTCGAAGTAACAAGATACGAGAACCTGCTGGGCCTCGGGGAACGTACTGTTAAATATGCACACACACACACACACACACACACACACACACACACACACACACACACACACACACACACACACACGTAGAAATTCCACTAAACGATATGACAGGCGCAAACGTGTCAAAAAGTTTAGTACCATTCTCGCATGGTTCGTTGGAGTGACGCGAAATTCCATTAAAACACGTCCCTTTGACTTTTTGTTCAATACGCCTACGAACGGAAAATGAAAGGTGCACCCACGCCAGTATATATGCGAGAGAGAGAGAGAGAGAGAGAGAGAGAGAGAGAGAGAGAGAGAGAGAGAGAGGGGGGGGGAGGGGGTGATGAGACTGCCTCCTCAACGAACCTAATTTCCATGCCACCATCACCATTATTCTTCCTTGTGCATCTTTCCCAGTCTCTCTCTCTCTCTCTCTCTCTCTTCCTCCATACGTCACTCAGTTCCACCTACTCCAAACACACCTTTTCACATAACAGGCCCTTCACAATTTTCTCACATTACTCTCTTTACATCCTTCTTTTCACACCACTTTCGCTTCCCCAAATCGGGTCTTCTAACTGCACACTCTCCTTTTACACTCTTCACACCCTCATTTCATCACACTCTTACTTCACACACTCACATTCATCTCTTCACAGCATTTACTCCTCTCAACGTACTTGTCCTAATTTAAGTACATCTCCAAAATAATATACTGTGCCTGCTTCACTAATTTGCAGCCTCTCTCACTCTCTCTCTCTCTCTCTCTCTCTCTCTCTCTCTCCAGACAAACACACCAGGCCTTTCCACTACCCACTCGCCTCACTAACTTCTCTCCGCCATGAATATTCCCGCCAACTATTTCCCCGGCATCGTCCAAAACACACAGCACATTTTTACTCGCGACCTTGTGCCAATTAGTATAAACTTCTTCTCAGACTTTTATGCCACATTTCATTATAAAGTTTATCCCGTTATTATGATCATGGGTGTTTTTTTTTGTTTTGTTTTTTAATTCTTTTCCCATCCCTGTGTTTCTGTTTATCTGAAGGAAAGACGTTTAGAGTTGGAGAGGTTGGATATAGTTTTCATTGTGTGTGTGTGTGTGTGTGTGTGTGTGTGTGTGTGTAATTCACCGGGTTGGTCAGGATCACTTGATGGTCGTGATCGTCAGCTTTTACCCTCCCGGAAGGGAGCTGAGAGCTCATATAGTCCGATCTAAGGGCAAGGCTGTGACCTTCACACACGCACACACCCGTCCCCTTGCTCAAGGGGGACAGTAACCACCCACTTCGTCAGTGAAACGCAACCTGAGCGAGGCGCGAACTCCCGTCCGCCAGTTGGCAAGCGAGAGCGTTACCACTGCACCAGCGAGCGGTGTGTGTGTGTGTGTGTGTGTGTGTGTGTGTGTGTGTGTGTGTGTGTGTGTGTGTGTGTGTGTGTGTGTGTGTGTGTGTGAGAGAGAGAGAGAGAGAGAGAGAGAGAAGACTGGTGAAGAGAGGTTAGCAAGAAACTCCCTTAACCCCTTTAGTACGAGAGGTTTTTTCCCCAAGCAGAATAAAATCGTCTGGAGGCAACCAAAGCAGAAATGAAAAAAAAATAGGTCATCAAACGGAAGAGGTCAAGATGTACTATGGGCACTAACTGCTAAAGTATATGTGCTAGAAATGTACTACACAGAAGTAATACGCAAAATTAATCGCTAAAAATAATGCCCCAAGAAAGCCTCAGTAATCCCGCGAGAATTTCAACCGCAGTTTACTCAGCGTTTTGGTATGTGTGTAGGCGGCTTCGTCAGTTAAGGGGTCCGTCCTGTGTGTGTGTGTGTGTGTGTGTGTGTGTGTGTGTGTGTGTGTGTGTGTGTGTGTGTGTGTGTGTGTGTGTGTGTGTGTGTGTGTGTGTGTGTGTGTGTGTGTGTGTGTGTGTGTGTGTGTGTGTGTGTGTGTGTGTGTGTGTGTGTGTGTGTGTGTGTGTGTGTGTGTGTGTGTGTGTGTGTGTGTGTGTGTGTGTGTGTGTGTGTGTGTGTGTGTGTGTGTGTGTGTGTGTGTGTGTGTGTGTGTGTGTGTGTGTGTGTGTGTGTGTGTGTGTGTGTGTGTGTGTGTGTGTGTGTGTGTGTGTGTGTGTGTGTGTGTGTGTGTGTGTGTGTGTGTGTGTGTGTGTGTGTGTGTGTGTGTGTGTGTGTGTGTGTGTGTGTGTGTGTGTGTGTGTGTGTGTGTGTGTGTGTGTGTGTGTGTGTGTGTGTGTGTGTGTGTGTGTGTGTGTGTGTGTGTGTGTGTGTGTGTGTGTGTGTGTGTGTGTGTGTGTGTGTGTGTGTGTGTGTGTGTGTGTGTGTGTGTGTGTGTGTGTGTGTGTGTGTGTGTGTGTGTGTGTGTGTGTGTTTCTTCGTCAGCAAAGGGATGACGAGGAAGATACTGGGTCCGTATTTGCATTTGCTCTCTCTCTCTCTCTCTCTCTCTCTCTCTCTCTCTCTCTCTCTCTCTCTCTCTCAGGAAACTTGTAATTAACGAGGCTGTCCCCTAGTTTATCTCAGCCTTGCTCTGTCTTGCTCCCGACCACTCAGCTCAGTTTTGCTTGACAAGACACAACTGTGAGGGATGGATTACTGGGAAGGATAACGAGATAAAACGTATGGTTAATCAGTGACTTGGATAACCTGGGGGTTTGGATTGCGGGATAAATAGCTTGGGTTAATTACTGATGTGGATAATTAGCTGGTTGGATAATGGAGTCAACTGCCAATTTGGGTCAACTTGTCATGCTAGGTTATAGAGCAAAACAGACAGGGCTCAACGTTTCCATGGAGGTTAAAGCTGAACTACAAAGCGTCTGGTGGTGGTAAGAATGGCCATCTCATCCAAGTGAAGGGGTTTAGAGCTGAATAAAGGCCTTCGGATGACAGAACAAAAACAAGTGCCATCATCATAGTGAAGGGGTTAAGGATTAAAAAGTATATGTGTCTGTCTGTAGTGTGAAGTAGGAGTTGAAAAAAGTGTCTCTAATCTTTAAACTACAAGAGAACTTCCATAAGTTGAATAAAATCGTCTGGTAGAAGCAAGAATCAAACAATCAGAAAAGCGATCGCACTAAAGGCGTCTAAGGAGCCTCCCCCAACCTTACGACAGTGAGTGTGGCAGCGTGGGCGAGGTCTTACGAGGCGAGACGGGACGGTGTCAGAGTCAACAAGGGCTCAGCCGGGAAAATTACTTGGTCAACACGGTCCCCTCGTTAATAATGGCGGCAGAATGGGGGCAAGGGGTAAGGGGAAGGGGGATAAGGGAAAGGGGATAAGGGGAGGGGGGACAAGGGGAAGAGGGTATGGAGAGAGGGGACGTGGTATGGGACTGTCAGGAATGGCGTCTGGCGTCTGGGATGCGGGAGAAGAAACGGAATGAGGTGGTTAATATTTGGAAATGGAGTGAAGGAATGGGGATGGGGATATGGAATGGGAATGATGATGATACTGAGGTTCGGAGTGGAGGATGAGATGGTATGGGGTTCTTCATAATGGGGGACGGATTGGAGAATATGGGGGGAGAACATAGTATTGGGGAAGTTGGCGTGAGGGGGGGGATGAGAGAGAGGACATGTTATGGGGTCGTTCATAATGGGGGTGGGAGTTGGGGGAGGGCGGAGAAGACTGGGTAATGGACAGATAGTAATGAGGGTTTGAAATGGGCAAGGGGAGAGGGGACATAGTAAGGGGTCATTAATAATGGGGAAATGGGGAGGACATGATATGGGGTTGTTAATAATAGGAGTCAAAGTGGGGGGGATGGGGGAAGACGACATCGGCACGACCCAATCCCATGCTAGCCCCAAAGGATATATAAATGAAAGAAACCATAAGAAAAAAGAAAAAAAATATGAGGGAGCCAATTTGGAGATACGAGACGGGACAAAAGGATTGGGAGATAAGAGTGGTAACGTACAGGGGACAGAAGTTCACCCAATATTTAACTACTTCTCATACAGATGGCGTATATTCCTAAGCTGAGACAGGCTTGGTACTTTCTCCTATCCGAAGTTGATTCTCTTGATACTATGATTTGTCGCACAGGAGAATGACGAACGTGCCCCGGAGTGTGAAGCAGACTCATCATAACTGTAATCATATTTTAACGCTGAGTAAACCTGTGGATGGTGATTAAGGTGTGTGTGTGTGTGAGTGTAAAGGCTTGAGAAGTAAGAGAGGCGGGTACACACACTTCGCTCCTCAGATCAAAGATTGGGTACAGAGAGGGTCGGGTGTACAAAGGTTGTGCGCCAGAAGTAAACTGCAGGGCTCTAAGGAAAACTGGAAGAACTTTGTATACAGTATACACTGCAAGGGTTGATGTTAAGCTTTATATTGACGCTTTACGTTTAGAAACACTAACACTACTTGCCTGTGTATAGTACCTCGGTCTTTTCAATTGACGGCAGCTCTCAATGTGTAGCAATTATCCTGCGCACCTAGGAACTAGTGTGGATTAGAGAGAGAGAGAGAGAGACAGAGAGAGAGAGAGAGAGAGACAGACAGACAGACAGACAGGCAGAGAAAGAGACAGACAGACAGACAGATAGATGGATAGATAGATAGGTAGATAGACAGACAGAAAGATAGACAGATAGACAGACAGATAGATAGACAGACATATAGATATAGATATAAATATAGATAGGTAGATAAGACAGATATAGATATATAGGTAGAGAGATAGATAGGTATATACTGATAGATAGACACAGATAAAGATTGATACAGAACGATATAGAAATACAGACAGCAAGAAATAGATGCCATAACTAAGATGTACAATTTCGGTATATAATGAACAAGAACATGTATGGTTTCGTAATCAGGGAGTATGATTACCGTAGGTGCAGGGTATTCCTCAACACACACCTAATACCTGTTACCTTGTTAATTATAAGTTAGTGATGCAACACGCCTTCGCAAAAATAAATACTCGTACATATATACATTCATACATGTATACAAATATTCATGATTACATATAAGCACATAAAAGACGGACACACACACACACACACACACACACACACACACACACACACACACACACACATAGGCATACACTAACGTATGCAAATTATATTCTGTGAACTAACAAACCAACATATACAAAATAAAAGTGAGGAAGTGTACTCAAATGGGTCAGAAAGTGAGAGAGAATGGAGTTACTTTTTTGATGCGTGAAGGCTTGATTGAAACACTTGCTATGGCTTCCACTCTCCCCGCCTCCACATCAATCACCTTCACCAGTTTCCCTATCCTGACATCAACCACTTTCATCAGTCTTTTTCTTTACTTCCCACCCCTACAGCAAGCATCAACATCAATTTCTCCCTTTTACCCCCACCCCTATATCAACCACCATCAACAATATTTCCTCACTCTCACCCGCACATCAAATTACTCTCCACAATCACTTCACTACTACTACTACGATATGCCAAGCTCATTCCATCTCCCCCACGATGGATTTTCTCGGTTCACTCCTTTCACAGTTTGACTACTTTTGTTAAAACAGATTCTCTTGATTTTCCACACGACCCATCTGTCATAAAAACACCCCATTTAATACAACAATACCAGTCCTGAATGAGGCAACCCTAGTATGTATTCAGTATGGAAGATTGATATTAGTGCCCAAGTGGTAAAATGTGAAGCAATACAGCACGTAGGACACACACACCTACACTCGCCCACCCACCCACATACACCAACACCCTCCCACCCACCCACACACACACACACACACACACACACACACACACACACACACACACACACACACACACACACACCATCTTTTTATAATTAGATTCTCGTGGCTTATTTCGAATGCAAATTAGAAGGACCATTAAAAGAAAAAAGCAGATTAAAACGCATAAAAAATGGCAGATTAGGGCCCTGTTTTGTGATATATTTTTATGTTGCTTGTGAGGGGTCAGTGTATGCTTGTTTTCTGTTGCTAAATGTGGTTACTGTGTGTGTGTGTGTGTGTGTGTGTGTGTGTGTGTGTGTGTGTGTGTGTGTGTGTGTGTGTGTGTGTGTGAAACTTAGTAACTCAGCGACAAAGACGTTTCTAGAGCCAATCACTCAGTAACTCAGTGGCAAAAACGCTTCTAGGCCATATTACTCAGCAACACGGTGACAAAGGCGCTTCTAGGCTGGGCACTACGAGGGTTTGACAAGTAGTCTGGTGAAATCCTACGGCATATATCACACTTGTAGGGCCTACAAGACGATCAGCCGAGAAGCCATCAGTCCTCTCACTCTCCTGAACACTCCTTAAACTGAATTATATGAGACAGGGGTGTGTGAGTTGGGAGCAGAGCAATGAAATGGCGAGGGACAGGACGACATGGAGGCGATTTGTTTGTGGCCATCCCTTACGGGATTAAGGCGTCTGGCAATAGATAGATAGTGTTAGTCCAAGTGACACGCGGGATTTACCGTGACCAGGAGAGGGTTAAATCCTCTCTCTCTCTCTCTTTCTCTCCCTCTCTCTCTCTCTCTCAGGAAACAGACAGGCTTTCCAATTTACCACCAATGTAGTTACGTAGAATCAAGTTACCAGGATACAGGATAATACCAGCTCTCCTCAATCCTCTATATTTCTGGGAACTAATCTACCCACGAACGGGGCTAAGGGCTTCAGGGAACAGTAGAACAACCCCATCACGGTCTTCTCCTACGTTCAAGACAACACCAAACTATATTACTCAGGTGTTGGTGGGTCACAGGAGACTGGGATAGTTATATGATGGATTGTTATATGATCATAATATATGATTTATGGTTTATGATCCTAAGCTACAAGAGGACTGGTTATTTTCTCTGTCCGTAGATTATTTTCGGTGATATGATGCACCAGGGAGGAAGCTGGCCGACATGCTCTAAGTGTAAAGTGGAAGTGTGAAGTAAACTTTTGTCTCTGAGTGTAATGAATACTTGTTAGGCGTGTCTGAGAACGAGTGAGAAGCTACTTTTATGACAAACTGGTGGCTTTTGTGGAAGATCATTTAACTCTCTGACGATGACGTAAAATTTGAACTTTTTATTCCTCCTTCATCCATCTTTTTCAGTAGCCTTTTGTCGTGTATGGGTGTTACGTAAACGACACCCACTAACCCTCTGACGACATACATCTTTATTACAGGTATTTCATTCTTACTACCACCAGACGATTTTTTTCAGTTAAGTATTGCCCTAATGTCGTCGTTCTTATTAAGGAAGTTCAAGCCTCAAGCTGTTCTCTGACTCCAACCTTTACTGAGAAAAAAGGTGAGGAGAAGGAGGAGGAGGAGGAGGAGGAGGAGGAGGAGAAGGAGAAGGAGGAGGAGGACTGCATAATAGTTCAGTGCAATGTCCATTAATTCTGCAATGTGTATTCTAAATTTTATAAAGCGTAGAAAATTTCAACAAGGTGTATTTTTATATTGCAAAAAGTGAACAGCAATGTATTAATTTATATGAACATGACGTAAGCCGCACTCTCTGTTATTATTTGATATTTTTTGT
>NC_137063.1:37717345-37747345 GCF_032717465.1 Coenobita brevimanus
CTTCCACCTTCCCATCCACGGACTGAATTGGGTACGAAATTGGATGATCGAAGTTTAAGATTTCTTGGGCAATTTGATCCCTGCCCTCTCACACACACACACACACACACACACACACACACACACACACACACACACACACCGCTCGCTGGTGCAGTGGTAACGTTCCCGCTTGCCAACTGGTGGACGGGAGTTCGCGTCTCGCTCAAGTTGCGAAAAGTTTCACTGACGTAGTGGGTGGTCACTGTCCCCCTTGAGCAAGGAGACGGGTGTGTGCGTGTGTGAAGGTCACAGCCTTGCCCTTAGATCGGACTATATGAGCTCTCAGCTCCCTTCCGGGAGGGTAAAAGCTGACAATCACGACCATCAAGTGATCCTGACCGACCCAGTGAATTACACACACACACACACACACTCACACACTCTCACTCTCTCTCTCTCTCTCTGATGCGTCGCCTCCCTAAAGACCCACAAAACTCCCATTACACATTTTTCTGGATCCCTACGCTCCCCACGAGACGCCCTCATCCCCCACAGATTCCCACATCCCCAGACTCCCACATCTCCTAGACTCATATCCCCAGACTCCCCCGACTCCCATATCCCCAGACTCCCTTATCCTCTAAAATCACAACCCCATAGACACCCACATCCTCGAGACTCGAATCCCCTGAGACTCCCACATCTCCTAGACTCACATCCCACAGACTCTCACATACCCACAGACTCCCACATCCCTCAGACGCACATACCCAGAGATTCCTACGTACCCTAGACTCACATTCCCAGAGTCTCCCACACCCCCTAGACTCATTTTCCCACAGACCCTTACACACCCTAGACTCATATCAAAAGACTCCCACAACTTCCAGAGACTCCCACACACCCCAGAGACTTCCCCACAGCCTAGAGATCCCACACACCCCAGAGACTCCCACACACCCCAGAGACTCCCACACATCCCAGAGACTCCCACACACCCCAGAGACTCCTATACCCTGAGGGACAGCTTTCATTACAAGCGAGGCGAGTTTTTGCATCTTCCGCTAAACGCACAGTAATTCCCACACTCCTTTAAATACTCCCACACTCCCACACACACACTCAGACACTCCCACACTCACATTCACACCCCCAGAAACTCCCACACTCCCACCCACATCCCCATAAATTTCTAGACTCGCACCCACACCCCCAGAAACTCCCACACTGCCACCCACATCCCCACAAATTTCTAGACTCCCACCCACACCCCCAGAAACTCCCACACTCCCACCCACATCCCCAGAAATTTCTAGACTCCCACCCACATCCCCAGACACTCCCACACTCCCACCCACACCCCCCAAAACTCCCATACTCCCACCCACACCCCCACAAACTCCCACACTCCCACCCACAGCCCCACAAACTCCCACATCCCCACTCACACCCTCCCTCCCAGAATATCCCACACTCCCACCCACACTCTCAGACACTCCCACCCACACCCCCAGAAACTCCCACACTCCCACCCACACTCTCCCAGTAACTCCCTCCCTCAGAGACAGCCTTCATTACACAGGTGTCTTTTTGCCCTCACCGCTCCACCTCCGGTAATTACCAACGGGCAGTAAGGCTGATTGCTACCCTATTTTTACCGGGATTTCAACCCCTGTGGACGCCAACCCCGCACACGCACACGCACACGCACTCGATCGGGTTGGGGTAAGATTCACCAATTAAGATCGATTCGCTGGGTTAATTATGACTGTAACTTTAGGTTTGTAAAAGAAGGCATGAGAAGATCTTGTGCTCTTCCTATTCTTATCCTTCCTAGTAAAAAAACATAGATTACGGTCAAATCCACGTCGTATGGTGTAACCCCAGGCTGTACTTTCCTTTAGTTGTCCTTCCTGCAGAATAAATAGCTTACGATAGGGTTCTCGCGACCTAAGAATTCCATTTACATTAAGACCGACGGACAACGGAACATTCTGCTCACCTGCTGTCCTTCGTGTGAGAGAGAATCAAACTTAAGGAAATTAATCATGAACTTGTTTGTCAATCCGGGTCGCATTATTAGCCCAGGTGGAGGTGCGGTAAAGGAACAGGTATCATCATCATCATCATCATCATCAAATCTCCTATACACCTACAATATCTCACTCCATCTAATTAAACCCTTCAGGTACGTCTATCGACATCTCAACCCTTGCTTCTCATCACCACTCTTCCCTGTCCCCCAAACCCTAACCACTCGGTCCCTTATTATTTATCATATATATAAATGATCTAGACTTAGAAGTCAATAGCAGCATCAGCAAATTTGCCGACGATACAAAAATAGGGCGTATCATTAACTCGACTGACGATTGCCATAACTTACAGAAAGACCTCGATACACTGTCCAAATGGTCTAAAACTTGGCAAATGGAATTTAACGTTGAAAAATGTAAAGTACTTAACGTAGGCAAGACCATTGGAGATAATAAATACAGCTTAGATAACAAAGAAATTAGCAAATCGGAATGCGAGAGAGATCTAGGAGTTATGATTAGTAACGACCTTAAACCAAGGCAACAGTGCATTAATGCGAGAAATAAAGCAAATAGGGTCCTAGGATTTATTTCGAGAAGCGTGAGCAATAGATCATCTAAAGTAATACTAAAACTTTATCTAGCATTAGTAAGGCCACATTTAGACTACGCAGTACAATTCTGGTGTCCTTACTATAGAATGGATATTAATTCGTTAGAAAATGTACAGAGAAGAATGACTAAAATGATACATGACGTCCGGAACCTGTCATATGAAGACAGACTGAAAAGACTAAGTCTGCATTCGCTAGAGAGGCGTAGAGTAAGGGGAGACTTAATTGAGGTGTTTAAGTGGAGGAATGGTATAAATAAGGGAGATATTAGCAAGGTACTTAAAGTGAGCATTCAGGATAGAACTAGAAATAATGGTTTCAAACTAGAAAAATTCCGTTTCAGTAAGGAAATCGGTAGAAATTGGTTTGGTAATAGAGTAGTAGACGAATGGAATAAGCTACCTAGTAAAGTAGTTGCTGCCTCTTCCATTGAGAGTTTCAAGCATAGGCTAGATAAGCATATGACAAATAAGGGGTGGATATAGAATAAGGAAAATCTTATAACCAATACTAATTCAAAAATTTTTTCTTTTCAGGTTACACTATGATAGTCTCTATTCTCCTTTCACACTTTCCTGTAAAACGTCCACGCCAGTTTTTCTATACGGCGTGGTGTTCTTTCTGACTTTTTCCTGCCGGCTTCGGCTGGAGGGTTTGGAGGGCGGGGGAGAGCCTTCTTCTTTGCTATCCTTATCTCATTCTAGTAGTTCAGTTACTCTTCTAGGAGCTGCCTAGCATGGGCCAACCGGCCTGCTGCAGTTATCTTCTCTTCTTATATGTTCCTTTCTATATCCTTATCACTTATTTCTTACCATTTCCCCTCACTCCTCTTACCCATCTCTCTTGTCTCCTCACCCCTCACCCCTTCCCACCACGCCCTCATATTCCTTCCTCTTCACCTACTTCTCCTTTCCCTCTCCCTCCCACTACCTCCCAGCTAATCTTCTTATCCTTTACATTCTCACCTCTTCATATTTATACACCTTCCTTCTTACTCCTCCTTCCTCCTTCTCTCTCTCTCTCTCTCTCTCTCTCTCTCTCTCTCTCTCTCTCTCACCCGTCTCCTCAAAAAAGTAAATTAATAAAAAGATAAATAAATAAACCTAATATAGTTCCGTACCTCCCTCGCAATATTTCCACCCTGAAAGCCGTGAGAGATGAAACCCGGGATCAGATTTATTTACAAGTTTATTCACTTATAAACTAACTCACTTGTCCTAACTACCTGATTTAGTTGTGGAAAATTGGGTTGGGATGATGGTGGTGGTGATGATGATGATGATGATGATGGTAATTTAATCAGGTTGAAGTTTTTCGCATAGTGAGATATTGCTGACAGGATAGAATGCGCAGTTAAACTCTCTCTCTCTCTCTCTCTCTCTCTCTCTCTCCAACTAAAAACAAAATTCTTTCAAAGTCTTCAAACATTTCATCTCCCAATTCTCAGAACTTTCCACCAACTGTACGAAACAGATCTGGACCGTATCCTCGTGGTCTTAACGGGATCCCTGGCATCTCCTCCATAGCGAATTATTTAGCATTTTACACCATTAATTTTCTACTGCTATTTTCATCACCTTAACACCGACACAGTTTGCACAAATAAAGCGAAGGACAGCTAGTGGTATAATCTCTTTAATATTCCTGTGTACTCGAAACAATCACTTATTCAGAAAAGCAATATGTGGAGTGGAGGTACAGTCTGATGCAAAAGTCCGCTCGCCTCTCCTGCCTCTCTTTCATCCCTAGACTCACAGATGCTTGAAAGTGACTATAGTGGACTGAGGTGCAAATTATCATCCGTCTATGGGTGATAAAGAATAGTCTACTACGTCTCACTTCAGGGACTATGTATCCAGCAGTGAGATAAAGAGGATGGGGAGGTGAATGAACTTTGGTATTTGACTGTACTGTTAGGAAGTGGCTGGGATGGGCTGGGAAGGTGGTGGGGAACGCCGGGGGAAGGACAGTACACCCTGTGAAGAAAGGTGCTACAGATACGCCGGAAAAGAGCAAGTCAAAGGTGGGGAAGCAAAATATGGGTGGAGTGAGCAGGAAGGAGTGAAATGAGTGGGATAAACTGGTGGAGGATGGATACTAAGGCCGGGACGAGTACACCCTGTGAAGATGAACACTGCATGCAGGGCGGACTGGCGCTGGGAAAGATAAGGTCACATAATATACCTAAGCGGTTGAATATGGAGGGGAAGAAAAAGGGTGTGGTGGATGAAAAGAGTGGGGGAGATAATTGTGATGGTTTGGGAGGGGGCAAGACGCTGTGAAACTGGGCGTTGAAGATTCTCTCTCTCTCTATCTATCTATCTCTCATTTTTGCTTTTCCTTGCCCTACTTCCTTTTTCTACCTTCCTCTCTCTCTTTTTCTTCCTCCTTCAACTCCTCGTCTTTATTTCTTTCCTTACAATTTCCTCCATAAACTTTATTTTCTCTCTCTCTCTCTCTCTCTCTCTCTCTCTTCCACGATACGGCCATGGTCTCTAAAAGATTTTCACAGTTTGCCATTACCGATTCCTGCTGACCACCACCCCTTCACTCTCTTTACTCTTTCTCTCTCTCTCTCTCTCTACTTCTTCCTCCCTCCCTTCGTCTCTCCACTTATTTCTTCCGGATTCTTTGATTTTCGTCTCTTCTTTCTTTTCTTCCTCTCCTTTCCCATCTTCCCTCCCCTTCTGGCTTTCCTTTCCCCTCCCTCCTCTGAGTCTTCCTATCTTTCCTCTTCACTTCACTTCATGCCCGACTCTCTTCTCTCTCTCTCTCTCTCTCTCTCTCTCTCTCTCTCTCTCTCTCTCCTTTATTTCCGATTTTCCATCCCTTCCTTCTCTTCCTTTGCCTTCCTTCATCCCCTCCCTTATTTTCCCCTCTCCCTATTCCCTCCTCTTCTCCCCTTCTCCCCACTCTTTCACTCCCCACTTCTCCCCTCCCCCTCCCCCCTTTCCCATATCCATACTCCTTCACTCCCCACTCCTCCCTCTTCTCCTTCTCCTTCCTCAAGCACTTCCTTCTCCTCTCCTCCCTCCTTTTCCCCTCCTTTAGCCTGCATTTTTCTTCCCCCTTGAATGACTCAGCACTAATGCACCACCACCCTTCACGGAGGGAGGAAAGAAGCGTAGAAAGCAGAAAAATAGTATGAGAGAGAGAGAGAGAGAGAGAGAGAGAGAGAGTGTGTGTGTGTGTGTGTGTGTGTGTGTGTGTGTGTGTGTGTGTGTGTGTGTGTGTGTGTGTGTGTGTGTGTGTGTGTGTGTGTTCTAGTAACGAAAACGGGGTACCTAAACTAAATACTAAAAAAAATCATAAAAACAGAACGACCAATATCACAAAGTGGCCTGGGAAGGAAAAGGGGCCACACGTGCGTTCATTCTGGCCCTCCAAATAACCTGTCTCTGATTTTTTTAACCTTTCCCATTCCATCCAATTTGACAAGGCAAATTTGACTCCTACTGGACCCCGTTTTCAATTATGGTAAACAGGGAAGGTGGGTAGGAGGGGGGACTATTTTATTTTATCTGGGCCTGAACTATTACATTGCTCGGAATTTGAGTTATAATTTTTCTTTTAACGTGACAGCTGAAGTAGAGAAATATATTGCTTTTCTGCTGTCTTTCACATTGACGCAAAAGGCTGCTAGTAATTTTAAAATGAGGTTCCATGCTACTGCTGTGCCCGTAATCAGGCATCACATTAGAAATATTAACAACACCAATAAAAAAAATATATATATTTGGTTTCACAGTCGAGGATGAAAAACAGGTTACATTGACTTTATTTAGATTTATGTTAACCCTTTCAATACGATAACATTCTTTACATACGCATGTTCTTCCTACTGCCAGACGATTTTATTCAGCTGTAGGGAAATCTTTTGTACTGAGAGGGTCAAATTCCACCAACCCATTCCAAACCACTAAGTCTTATGCTTCATTCTTCCTACTGACAGACGGTTTTATTCACCCTCAGGAAGATCCCTCTCTCAGTGGAGATGTACAGAAGGAAGGATAATGGGCGATGTGATGAAGGAAGGATGTATCGAGATGTGAATGAAGGAAGGATGAAGACTGTGAATAAAGGATAAGTGAAGATATAACCTAAAGTAGGATGATGAAGGAAGGATGAATAACGATGTGAATGATCGAAGAATGAAGGGAGAGTGTGAAAAAAAAAATCGA
Organism: Coenobita brevimanus; assembly: GCF_032717465.1. Lineage (NCBI taxonomy): Eukaryota > Metazoa > Arthropoda > Malacostraca > Decapoda > Coenobitidae > Coenobita > Coenobita brevimanus. The sequence goes on from NC_137063.1 coordinate 37,724,159, forward strand.
TGATATGGATATGGGTGAATGAAGAGTGAAGGAAGCGAGCTAGATTGGTATGAATGAAACCAATGAATACCTAACTATAAACCATGGAGGGAGGGAGGAAAGAATGCCGGAGGAGGGAGGGAGGAAGGGAAGGGAGAAGGAATAGAGAAAAGGAGGACAGGGAGGAAGGAAAGGAGGAGGGGAAAAGGGACGGAAGGACGGAGGGGAAGGAAAACTGTCGAGGGAAGTTATGAGGGTGAGAGGGAGGGAAAACTAACGAATGGAGGGAGGATACGACTACTGACGGGAAAAAGGAGAGAAAAAGGGAGGGAGAGAAACTAATGAAAGAGGGAAGGGGATAAAAATTCAGGAGGGTGGGAGGAAGCGACGGAAAACCTGAGGGAAAAAAGGAAGGAGAATTTGACTTTACAATAAAAATATTGATGACAGATGGCCTTTAACAAACCAAAACACTTATAAAGTTGATCAAAAGTTTCTAAATCACATCAAGCACTGTACAACAAAACTGTGGTGGCGACCATCATCCACTCACTTGATGTAGTACTGCCTATTTCTTCTATGGTAATCCTGGAAACCATTCGCAACGCTGGGTGGTCCCAAAAATAACGGGATGATGTGGAGTCTAGTATGGTGCCCCCTGTTAACTGGGTGGAGGAACCAAACCTACACACTCCTCTCTCTCTCTCTCTCACACACACACACACACACACACACACACACACACACACACACACACACACACACACACACACAAACCCCACTCATCTCCCTCTACTCACCAGTCATAGTCAGGATGCCCACAAACACGCCTATGTCCCTGCCAGCGAGCATGACCTCCTCGGTGCCCTGGGAGCCTCGTCGTCGCCAGGCCGCATACAGACCCACGCCCAGGATAGCCAAGTAGAAGACGATTATGCCCGCCAGACCCGCTACGTTGATGCCGCCGCCCGTGCTGTGGGGGAAGACGGAGGGGGTTGGTGAAGGAGGGGTGGACGAAGTAGTGGTGAGAGGGGGAGAAATTGGTGGGGGTGAGAGGGAGTGGTGGTGCGAGAGATACTGCTAGGGGAAGCGAGGGAAACTGCTGGAGGAGGAAGGGAAGGAAAGAAAATGTGAAGATCAAAGTGAAAGGGAGAAAGTACTGAATGAGGGAGGGAGAGAAACTACTAAAGGAGAGACGGAGAGATATTGGTGAAAGGGTGATGAAGGGAGCGATGTTGAGAGGGAGAAAACTGGTGCACGAGGATAGAGAGAAACTGCTGAAGGAAGGAGGAGAGGGGGAATGAAATTGGTGTTGGATGAAGGAAGGGAAAGAGGAGGAGGAGGAGGAGGAGGAGGAGGGGAAAGAAGGCTAACGATGGAGGGAGTGAGGGAGAGAGGGGAGGGGTGGGGAGAAAATCACTGAAGAGAGCGAGGAAGATAAGCTGATGAGGGAATGGGGGAATTGTGTTGATGGAGGGGGAGGGGAGGGAGGTAGGGAGGAAAACTGCTGAAGGAGTGAGAAGCCTTGCTAATGGGGGAGAGAGACGGAGATAAAAAGCGAGGGTAAACACTGCTGGAGGGGAGGAGGAGGAAAGGAGCTACTAAAAGCTGGAGGGAGACAGGACGAGGATCGACAGCAGGAAACAGAACTGCTGGAAAGGGAAAGAGGTAGAGAGGAAAATACTGACGAAGAAAGGAGACAAAAAAAATGTGTTGAAGGGACGAGGAATGAAAGCAGATAAGAGTGTCAATTTTTGAAGGATGGAGGGATAGTGAAGGATAGAGAGGGAAGCTGAATGATTTAACGGAGGACGAGAGGGAAATATACAGAAGAAAAACGAAAGGGAAAATAATACTGAAAAGAAAGAGGGGAGATTTTATATTAAAAAAAAAAAAAAAGAGGAAAAGGAGGGATGCTGATTAAAAAAAAAAAAAGAGGAAGGAGAAGCGAAGGACAGGAGAACCAGCGAAGGAAGGAAGGAAACTGGAGAAAGCGGGAGGGATAGAAGGAAAGGCAAAGAGGGTAAGGAGAGAGAAAAGTAAAGCAGGAGGCAGGAAGGAAGAGAATACTGATGAAGGAAGAAGAGAGAGGAAAAGCTAGGATCAAAGGAGGGAGGGAAGAGAACTAATGAAAGAAATATGAAAAGGATAGTGAGGGGAGGGAGAGGGAGAGAGAGGGAGAGAGAGAGAGAGAGAGAGAGAGAGAGAGAGAGAGAGAGAGAGAGAGAATGACAACATTTTTTTCATGAGAGAGAGAGAGAGAGAGAGAGAGAGAGAGAATGACAACATTTTTTTCATGAGAGAGAGAGAGAGAGAGAGAGAGAGAGAGAGAATGACAACATTTTTTTCATGAGAGAGAGAGAGAGAGAGAGAGAGAGAATGACAACATTTTTTTCATGAGAGAGAGAGAGAGAGAGAGAATGACAACATTTTTTTCATGAGAGAGAGAGAGAGAGAGAGAATGACAACATTTTTTTCATGAGAGAGAGAGAGAGAGAGAATGACAACATTTTTTTCATGAGAGAGAGAGAGAGAGAGAGAGAGAGAGAGAATGACAACATTTTTTTCATGAGAGAGAGAGAGAGAGAGAGAGAGAGAGAGAGAGAATGACAACATTTTTTTCATGAGAGAGAGAGAGAGAGAGAGAGAGAGAGAGAGAGAGAGAGAGAGAGAATGACAAAATTTTTTTAATGAGAGAGAGAGAGAGAGAGAGAGAGAATGACAACATTTTTTTCATGAGAGAGAGAGAGAGAGAGAGAGAGAGAGAGAGAATGACAACATTTTTTTCATGAGAGAGAGAGAGAGAGAGAGAGAGAGAATGACATTTTTTTCATGAGAGAGAGAGAGAGAGAGAGAGAGAGAGAGAGATAATCACAAAATTTTTTTATTTAGAGAGAGAGAGAGAGAGAGAGAGAGAGAGAGAGAGAGAGAGAGAGAGAGAGAGAGAGAGAGAATGACAACATTTTTTTCATGAGAGAGAGAGAGAGAGAGAGAGAGAGAATGACAACATTTTTTTCATGTCCCTGGCAAACCTTTTTTTTTTTTTTTTTTTCCCCGCTAAACTCAACCTTTTCTTGCTAAACTGATGTCAAATTAGCAAACTTCTAGCATATCCCGCCAAACTACGCTCCTAAAAGTTTCATTACGCAAAGTTACCGAAAAGGGCCATAAAAAAAAATACAAAATGATTTTCTAGCGTTTAATGGAACTAAATTGTGTAGCTGTTGAGAGAGAGAGAGAGAGAGAGAGAGAGAGAGAGAGAATCACCTCGCTCCCCAGCCACTCATTCCCACATTTCCCAGACTCCCCAAACAATTTTCTCATATAATCAGCCAGACAGGTTGATATATAAACTATCTTAACCTCTTTATTCTTGTGGCGCATTTTTAAGCCTTATTTTTTATATTTAAGGACGATTTTTCTCACCTAGGAAAATATATCTCGTATGGAGGAGGTTAAGTATGTTGTAGGTAACTCATAAAATTCTCTTAAGCTCAATAAAATCGTCTGGATGTAGCGGATATATATTAAAACATGTGCCACAGTATTCATGGGGTTTCAAAGGCTCTACACATACTTAAGAAACAGGAGTATTATATTTTAGTTCACACAATATTTACAACTGAAAGAAGAATGCTTAAATGGCCTACTGTTCTGCAAGAGGGATCATTCAGGCCGACATGGAATCACTTCAAAGTCCCACTCTTCCCCTAGAATACGATACGTTACCATCGACTTCAATCCGGGTTGCCAACCGTGTAGCAGAACAGGGAAAAGGGAAACAAGCTTTTTAGAGGGTCGTAGAAGCAACATAATAAGGAATTACTGAAGATCAAACGGTGTTCTGATATGGACCGACACTGAGATACGCCTGAGACTAAAATGTGAAAGAGCATCTAGTACAACTGCAACCTAAAAGTCTGACGGTCCCTGGGTCGCCCCGAATATGAGGGAGTTTGATACAGTGTAACAAACTTCAGGTTACTCAGCTTGCATAAAATATCTCCATGTTGGCCACTCAAGGATTAGAAAGCAGACTGAGCCAGGTCTTGCTCACACGTGTTCTACCTGCTCCCGGATCATATGTGCCATTGTTAGCGTCGTCACAGTCGTAGGAGGCACCCGAGCCAGTTGTAATGTCACCCTTTAGTATCGGGCTCCAAAGGATGTAAGTTAATGCTGGTCCACGTCCGTTCTCCTTCTCTGAATCCTCTTACGTCGATACCAAGCCGATACGAAAAATATACAGGAACATCGATGTGTAAAATGATAACGGAAGAAACTACAGCGAAGTCTACTATGCAAATAAGGGTTCGGGTCTAAGCTGCAGGGAACGAAGAGGATAATTAACGCAGTGTCAACAAATGCTTCTCGTGGGCCCAGGGCTTTATTGGCTACGTTTCCTGCAAGAACGGAATTATAAACAGGCCATCTGGGTAAAGGGGAAAACACATTAGCTGACCCGAAAAAGCAGCATGAACAGAAGCCTTTTGCATTCCCTTCGGCCAACAATGCCAGGAGTTCTTTGAGTTTACTATTCAAATGAGAGAACGAAGGTCTGAGCAAGAACCTAATATTTGACGATCATTTTCATATCAGTCGTAACCTGCCCCAACCTCCACTCTCCAACCCCAATCTTCCCAACCCCCAACTCCCCCCAGGACCGCTCCCCAACCTCCAGTCTCCCCAACCCCTACAGTCCCCAATCTCCATTATCCAACCCCACTCTTCCCAACCCCGCACTCCCCAACCCCCCACCCACTCCCCAAACCGCGCTCCTCAATCTACACTCTCCAACCCCACTCTTCCCAACCCCCCATTCGCCCCACCACCGCTGCCCAACCTACCGTCTCCCCAACCAGTGTACTCCCCAACTCCCCAGCCGTGCGCTCCCCAGGTAGAGCAGCACCTCCGGGCACTAATTGTTGCACTTAGCTGATAATTGAGCGGAAATTACTAATGCCAAACCAAAGGACGCTAAATGGTGCTGGAATTGTGGTGTTGGATAGACGGTGGATAGATACTGATAGACTGATAAATGGATAGATAGATAACATACAGACTGATAGACACACAGATAGATGGACGGATAAACAGATGGACAGACTGATAGACAATCCGGCAGACAGACATAGACATGAAAAGATGGACAAGGGTAGGTAGGTAGGTAGGTAGGTAAGTAGGTAGGTAGGTAAGTAGGTAGGTAGGAAGGCGGGTAGGTAAGTTGGCAGGTAGATAGATATATGAGTAGACCGATAGATAAAGGGATATAAAAAGACACAGGGAGAGATAGGCTGATAAAGGAAAACAGATGAAGAGGAAACAAGGGATGGAAAGGACGGACAGACGGACAGACACAGATAGATAGATATAGAAACAGGACCATAGATGAATGAACGTACTGTGTGTGTGTGTGTGTGTGAGAGAGAGAGAGAGAGAGAGAGAGAGAGAGAGAGAGAGAGAGAGAGAGAGAGAGAGAGCATGGTGGGGATGGGAAAGAGATTACAGGACTTTGGGAGGGTACGTCCTTGTCCTCCTCCTCCTCCTCCTCCTCCTCCTCTTCTCTCATCCTCACAATCGTCTTTTATCTCCCTATTTCGCGTGATTTCTTTCCTCCTCATCTCCATACCCTCCTCCCCCTTTCTCTCTTTCTTTTCGCCCCCCCCCCTAGTCTCTCTTCACATATCTTTTGTACCTTTTATCTCCCTCTGATCCACCCTTTGACCCTCCTGCCATGATCATCCTCTCAATCATCTCCCATCTATACCTATTCCCCCCTCTTCCTCCGTCTCCTTCTCCCTCCTCTTCTCTCTCTCTCTCTCTCTCTCTCTCTCTCTCTCTCTCTCTCTTGTGCCTCGTATCTTTTCGTCTCACTTCCCTCGTTCTATCTCTCCTCTTCCCCTGTCCATTGCAGTCAACTCTCTCTCTCTCTCTCTCTCTCTCTCTCTCTCTCTCTCTCTCTCAGGTTCATTAAACGATATTTCCTTTTTATTAACCTCTTCACTTCGATGACATCTCAATCACTTCCACTCTGACCTCCACTGCACAATTTAATTCACTTCAGGAAAGACCTCTAACACGTTATTTTTTTTCCCTAAACTCGTACACACAGACGATTTTCTGCCATTTTATTCAGCGTAAGAAAAGGCTCTCGTACTGAAGGGGCTAAAATCGTCTTCCCAACCTCCTGATATTGTAAGATATTTTCTCTAAGTTTATTCAAACTACCTTCAGGATTTTTTTTTCTTTTTCTTTTAATTCAGTAATGGCCTCTCCCAGTGCGAAGTTTAATCCAGGCACAAAAATTACTCATTCACCCATCAGCTCATCCGTCCACCTCCACCCATCCATCAGTTCATCCATCTCCACCCATCCATCAGTTCATTCATCCATCTCCACCCATCCATCAGTTCATTCATCCATCTCCACCCATCCATCAGTTCATCCATCCATCTCCACCCATCCATCGGTGTATCCATGCATGTTCACGCAACCATTTCCACCCATCCATCAGTTCACCCATCCATGCATCCACCCACATCCACACATCAATTTCCATCCATCCATCCATCCCACAATTTTACTCTGCCTGCAAGACTCCTCAAAATGAAGAAGTTGTAAATAGCCTCCATTTACCCCTTCAGTACGGAGGCTGTGGTTGAGATAAATGATGTCACGTGGAGGTAGTATCAGTAAACCAATACACGACGTCACCGTAGAAAGAAGACATCAAAAACCATAGAAAGAGACATCAGAAAGCGTCATCGTCCTGAAAGGGTTTGACAGTACCGTGCCATCTTCCATTCCAGTGTGAGGCATTTCGAATTTTTCAAGATCCTTCGTGTTTTTTTTTTCCCCCTTACGGTTTATGACAGTCGGGGGTTAGGGGAAGGGAAGAGAGACCAACTAAACACACACAGACACAGACACACAGACACACACACACACACACACACACACACACACACACACACACACACACACACACACACACACACACACAAAGGAAAATCGCTCCCCTTTCCTTTTTTTTTTTTTTTTAAATGTATCTGACTCGCTCACTATGTCAACAAGTTCCCTGAAACCTGCCATAAATAGTGCCACACACCTCATGTTACCACTTGAGCCCTAATTTCCACGGTCTGTCTCGCTCAGGACTCGTGTGACTGCAATAGAGGGATTTTATGACACTTTAACCCTCTCATGGTCAAGCAAACTCTAGTATTCCACTCCAGCGGACACCCGACGATTTTATTCAGCTGAGCCAGAGAAGCCTGAGAGTTGATACCGTGACTGACCCTCATATGATCGAAACAACTCCAGCATGCTATTCTCGCTTACACCAGACGATTTGATTCAGCTGAGAGTGAGTTAATGGAGGCTGCGAGACTCTTGTTTAACTACATTCAAATCCCCAAACCATTCCCTGCGCCAGTCTGGGTTCGATCTCTAATCTTTTCGGACTGCAGCTCACTCCACACGATCACCACTCCACACGATCACCACTCCACACCAACACCACTCCACACCAACAATACTCCACACCAACACCATCACCACTTTCCCTCCTAACTGCGCTGAATTGATCCTTTATCTCCAGGGCGTCACTGTAAACACACGTGTACCTCGAGGGGCTGATGTGTTTGGTTCGGTTTTCTGCCTTTCTTTCAGTGTGTCTACCTGTCTGTTTGTCAGTAAGAGTAATGAAAGTTACTGAACGCAACTACACCACATTTAAAACCATCTGAAGAACAATTGAATTCTGGCCGAAATAGGTCGTAGGTCAAAGCCAAGGTCAATATGAATAGTTTAGTTTCGGAATGATCTGACGTGGTGGGAGGTTGAGGATCATTATGCTAGGTGAAGAGGATTACCAGGTCTTCCCACGGGCAGATTATGACGTCAGCGGCAGTGGGATAGAAAGAGAAAACGGAGAATAAGAGAGAAAGAAAGAAAAATGAACTGCGCGAGATAATGTGATACTAAGTTTTTTTAATTTTTAAGACAAGGTTAAAAAATAAAAAATAAAAACCATTTACTTTATCGAATTTCATACAATGTTTGAAACTTGTGATGTCTAACAAACCGAGCATGAAGGGTTGTTAATAAAAATGGCAATGCACTCACCATCGTTGTATCGACACGAAACCAAAACCAAAAGGAGCATCTTTCAAATCTGCATCCAATAACATGCCTCATTACGTCAGGGGGGTCACCTCCCCACTTAGCGGCAAGGGGGTCGATGTCAGGTGGATCGGGCCTAAAAATTCAAATAGGCATCAAATTGTCACTTTTCACCCGAATTACTCCAAATCTGATAGTGACATCTCTGACTAGATATCCTGTTGTGTTTATACGTCAGCACTAAAATGACTGCCGGGGACGGGCTTGTTATGCTTTGGCACCGCTTCTTGTTTACTTATTCAACTACATATTTCTTGGTGGGGAAAGGTCTTGTACATTTCTCTCTCCGGGCTGGATTATCCCCCTGTGGTCCCAAGGGTCTGTGTGGGTATGCAGCTCACGTCTCCCTGTCTCTTCCCTTTCTCTCACCCTCACCCTCACCTTTCGATACTCGTCATTTCTCAGTTATCTTTCGTTGTCTCTTTTGCTTCTCCCCTTTCTCCTTTATCCTGCATCCCTCTCCTTTTTAATAGCCACTACTACGTTCTCTCTCTCTCTCTCTCTCTCTCTCTCTCTCTCTCTCTCTCTCTCTTTCTCCCACCATCTTGTGGAATGGACGAGTATTGAATGTGTCAAAAGGATTTATGTCTACTCTGTACCCTGCCACACGTCTCTCTCTCTCTCTCTCTCTCTCTCTCTCTCTCACACACACACACACACACACACACACACACACACACACACACACACACACACACACACACACACACATTTTTGGTAACCACTTCTCTGAACTGTTTCCATTCCTCTCTCATTACGACGGTCATGCAGCACCCGTCTAGCTGCATACTCTCACCCCTTTGCTGTCCACCTTTCTAATGCCAGAATTCACAGGTACTCTTAGGCATTCATATCTGCAACTGGTCAACTCAGGAACTGTTTTCTTCAATTATCCTTTCTCACTGACTATCACCTCCAGTCTTTAATCATAGTGTTCAGGCATCTCGAAATGAACAAACCTTGATTTTGGCTTCCTCTTTGTTCAGCTTCAAGGAACGCATTATGCACTGTGTCAACTTTAGGATACATTTTTGATAACCACAAACACATAAACAAGATACATTTGGAGATAAACAGGCAGACAGACGGATAAAAAACTGATAAAGCCATTAGCTAATATTGCCATTCTCACGTTTTTATTTTCTAGCGCAGCGGTACCCTATCCCAGTTTCCCTTTTATTAGAAGGACAAACCTTTATTCATTAAAAATATATATATGAGGTGGTCTGGCGCGGTAATGACCCTGTGCTGGTCCAAAGTTTATATATAGTAACTTTCATGGGTGGAAAATTAATTGTGGAAAAATTAAAAATTATAAAGTGTGGTGTGGGTAGGTTAGGTGTGGTGTGGTGTCAGGGTGTGTGTTGATGCAGGGGTGTGGGGGTGGGGCTTGAGTGAGTCTGAGAAGGTGTGAGGGAGTGCAGGGGAAATGTGACAGGGTGTGAGTGAGTGTAGACAAGTGTGGGTGGGTGTGGCACAGCGTGGGTGAGGTGTAAGTAGGTGTGGATGGACGTGAGATTCTGAGAGAAGGTGTGGGTGAGCAAAGGAAAAGTGTACGCTAGGTGGAGGTGTGGGTGAGGTGTGGGTAAGATGCTGGAGGGTGTATGAAGGCAAGCGTGAATGAGAAACTGTGAGTGTGTACAAGTGGCTATGAGTAGTGTACAGTATATTCCTGGTGGGATGTGGAACCATTACACTCAACTTCCTAAAACAGTTCCACATCCCACCAGGAACAGACACAACAGCAGGAGTAGATGTGAACGTGCCTGCATTATCATAGTAAGTTTCAGGCAAATTGGCCCTGAAATAAAGGAGTGAGGACGAGACAACGAGCGCAGGTGAGGAGAACAAGAACACCACAGAATAGCAAAATATTTTCTCTTTGGGAAATGTAGAAAAAAACGATGGAGAAAAAAGAAAGGAAGGACGAAAAAGGAAATAGGAACAAATAAAGTAAACAGAAAGAGGGAGATGGAAAATTGGATGGAGCATAAACACACACACACACACACACACACACACACACACACACACACACACACACACACAGATGGGAAAGCTGTAAGGAATCAACTGTCCATGAAGCAACACAAGGACTCTATTTGAACAAGAAGGGAGGTAGGCAGGAAAGTATCAGGCAGGAAGAAACTGAAGCACCAGGGAGGTAGGTAGGGATGTACCAGCGAGGTAGGCAGGAAAGTAGGAGGATAGCTGGCAGGAAAGTAGCAGGGAGGCTGGCAACAACGTGGCAGGGAGGTTGGTAAGAAAGTAGCAGGGAGGTAGGCAGGGAAGTTGCAGGGAGGCAGGTAGGGAGCTAATAAGAGGCAGGTAGGAAAGTAGCGGAAGGCAGGTGAGAAAGGAAGGAAGGAAGGAAGGACGGAGAGGGAAGGAGGGAAGGAAGAAAGGACCGGAGGGAGGGAGGAAGGCAAAGGGGGCAAGGGAGCAGGGAGACAGACAAAGAGAGGGAGAGAGGCAGAAAAAGCAATAAGGCCGGAAGTGAAAGAGTGAAAGAAACAATGCAGGTCATGGAGAGAGAGAGAGAGAGAGAGAGAGAGAGAGAGAGAGAGAGAGAAATGGCGAGTATGAAGACTAAATGAGAGACTCTTGATATAATTACCAAGTCTGATGGATATAAAATGCACTTTCAACCTCTTTCCGTCTCCTCCCCCTTTCCTCCCCACTCCCCCAATCCTCTCCCCTCACGTTCCCTTCCCCTTTTCACCCTCTCCTCATTCTCCCACTCGTTCTCTCTCCTCCCATCCACCCCGACGCCTCCTCTCCGCCCCATCATCTCCCAATCCCCACTCTTTCCCTCCCATATGTTTGCTTTCCTCTCACGCCTCTCTCCGCCTCCATCTTCCCCTTCTTCCCACTCTTTTCCCCTCATCCCCCCTCGCCTCTCTCTCTCTCTCTCTCTCTCTCTCTCTCTCTCTCTCTCTCTCTCACAAGTCCCAATGCTCTTATCTCGAATTTTTATAGTGCTCGTTTTCTGATTGTGTCATGCTCGAAATGTGTCATATTTTAGCATAACCCACCCTTTATCTGAGTGTGGTGTGTTGTGAGTGTGGTGTGTTGTGGGTGTGGTGTGGTGTGGGTGTGGTGTGTTGTGGGTGTGATGTGTTGTGGGTGCAGTGTTGTGGGTGTGGTGTGTTGTGGGTGTGGTGAGTTGTGGGTGTGATGAGTTGTGGGTGTAGTGTGCTGGGCGTGGTGTGTTGTGGGTGTGGTGTGTTGTGGGTGTGGTGTGTTGTGGGTGTGGTGTGTTATGTGGTGTGTTGTGGGTGTGGTGTGTTGTGGGTGTGGTGTGTTGTGGGTGTGGTGTGTTGTGGGTGTGGTGTGCTGTGGGTGTGGTGTGTTGGGGTGTGGTGTGTTGAGAGTATGGTGTGTTGTGAGTGTGGTGTGTTGTGGGTGTGGTGTGTTGTGGGTGTGGTGTGTTGTGGGTGTGGTGTGTTGTGGGTGTGGTGTGTTGTGGGTGTGGTGTGTTATGTGGTGTGTTGAGTGTGGTGTGTTGTGAGTATGGTGTGTGGTGTGTTGTGAGTGTGGTGTGTTGTAAGTGTGGTGTGTTGTGGGTGTGGTGTGTTGTGGGTGTGGTGTGTTGTGGGTGTGGTGTGCGGTGTGTTGTGGGTGTGGTGTGTTGTGAGTGTGGTGTCTACTAAGTGTGGTATCTACTAAGTGTGGTGTCTTCTAAGTGTGGTGTCTTCTAAGTGCTGGTGTTCTTAATGTTTCTGTGTTCTGAATGTCACTAACGATATTCCGAGTGAGGGTGCTCCGAATACATCCATGTTCTGAGTGTGTGTTCTAAATATCTGTGTTCTGAGTGTCTTTGCTCTGAACGTCCCTGTGTTCTGTGCTCTAGATGTTATTGTTATTCCCTCTGTGTTCTAGATGTTATTGTGTCTCCCCCTGGCAGTGTTCTCAATACTGTGTCGCGTCCCCTCTGACCTCTCAATGTCTCCTCGCCTATAATGGAGACTTTCTGAGGCAGCGGAGGCAGGCGGATGTAGGGAGAGGCAGAAGGTGAGGCAGAGTGAGGCAGAATGCGAGGCACGGTGACGCAGATGTGGGGAGAGGAAGAAGGTGAGGCAGAATGTGAGGCAGAATGTGAGGCACGGTGACGCAGGGAGAGAGAGAAGGTGAAGGGGGTGAGACAGGGAGAGTGTGTGGCAGGAAGAGACAAGGGATGGCAAAAGAATTACAGGACAAGGCAGGGAGAGACAGGGTGAGAAGTGAAACACAGGGTGAGGCAGGGTAGAAAACAGGAAAGCCGGGGCGAAATAGAGGCTGAGGCAGGATGAGTGGTTGGGGGAGGAAGAGGAAAGAAGGATGAAGAAACAGAGAGTGAAGCAGAGGAACAGAAAATTAAGAAAGAGTAAGACAGGGTGAGGGCGAGGTAGAGGGTGAGGGAGGTGAGGCAGGGTTAGGAAGAAGTGAGAAGAGCGAGGTAGGATGAGGCAGAGGGTGCGACAGGTGAGAAAAGTGAGGCAGGATAAGGCAGAGGTTGCCCCGCGATGTCGTATGATGCACAAGTGAGAGGCAGGAGCAAGAAAGGCGTGAAAATGGAGGAGAGAGGCGGCTGGATTTATGAGATAGGCAGGCTTGCTGAGGTGAGGGAGAGGTGGAGGGTGGACATACAGGGAGAAAGAGTAATGGAGGGAGATCCAGGGCTTAGCAGGGGTACGAGGGGTGAGGATGAGGAAGGAAGGGTGAAGTACAGGGTGTGGTTGAGTGGGAGAGGGAGGGTCAGTGGGGAAGATATACGGTAAGGCAGAACAGGTGAGGTAATAGTAAGGCAGATTAAGGTACAAGGTGATGCAGAGGGAGGCAGGGCAAGTAAGAGGTCAGGCAGGGTAAGGCAGAGGGGTAAGTAGAGTGACGCTTCTCGACTCAAGGTAAGGCAAGGCAGCTAAGACAAGAATGAAGCAAGGAAATACAAGGTGAGGCAGAGGGTGGCAGGGTATGGCAGAGTTAAGTAAAGTGAGGCAGTGAAAAACAAGGTGAAGCCAAGGGAGGAATGGTGATGAAGATACAAAAGAAGAATGTGGCAGGGTGAGGCAGAATAAGGTTGAGGGTGCGGTAGGGTGAGGCAGGGGGTGCGGTAGGGTGAGGCAGGGTAAGGCAGAGGGTAAGGTAAGGGTGAGGCAGAGAGATAGTGCGCCGGAAGCAAGAGTGTGGGAAGCAGGGTGAGGCTTGGGTGAGGGAGGTAGGATGAGAGGGTGAGACAGGGAGGGTGAGAGACGACGGGCAGGGTGAAGGAGAGAGAGGGAGAGAGGGTGAAGGAGGGAGGGTTACAGGATCGGCAGGGTGAGGTGTGGTGGTGGTGGTGGGGAGAGGGGGAGAGAGAGAGAGAGAGAGAGAGAGAGAGAGAGAGAGAGAGAGAGAGAGAGAGAGAGCAGGGTGAGGTGTGGTGGTGGTGGGGGGAGAGAGAGAGAGAGAGCAGGGTGAGGTGTGGTGGTGGTGGGGGGGGAGAGAGAGAGAGAGAGAGAGAGAGAGAGAGAGAGAGAGAGAGAGAGAGAGAGGCAATAAGACGAGTTAGAGGAACCTTAGCCGACAGTTCTATTAGGCAGACTCGTATTGACAGTCTCTCTCACCTGCCTACCTGCCTTCCTCATCTATCTACCTACCTGCCTCACCCATCTATCTACCTGCCTCACCCATCTATCTCCCTGCTTCACCTATCTATCTACCTGCCTCACCCGTCTAACTGCCTGCCTCACCTATCTACCTACCTGCCTCACCTATCTACCTACCTGCCTCACCTATCTACCCACCTGCCTCACCTATCTACCTACCTGCCTCACCTATCTACCCACCTGCCTCACCCATCCTCCTCTTCTCTCTCTCTCTCTCTCTCTCTCTCTCTCTCTCTCTCTCTCTCTCACACACACACACACACACACACACACACACACACACACACACACACACACACACACACACACACACACACACACACACACACACACACACACAGCGAGAGAGAGAGAGACAGAGAGAGAGAAAGAACTACACCACATCACAAATTCCATCACAAACTCCCACACAGACACCTAATTTCAGAGCTTCTCCATTCCAGACCAATAATATCCAGTTCCAGTATTTATTTCCAGCCCAATACACTGCAAACTGACACACGCATCGAGGTCTGAGTGTACCATTAAAGGCAAGAGATTAGAAGTGGTGAAACGGGAATATTGAGAGGGCTGTGTGTGTGTGTGTGTGTGTGTGTGTGTGTGTGTGTGTGTGTGTGTGTGTGTGTGTGTGTGTGTGTGTGTGTGTGTGTGTGTGTGTGTGTGTGTGTGTGTGTGTGTGTGTGTGTGTGTGTGTGTGAGATCAGAAGTGGTGAAACGGGAATACTGAGAGGGCTGTGTGTGTGTGTGTGTGTGTGTGTGTGTGTGTGTGTGTGTGTGTGTGTGTGTGTGTGTGTGTGTTTGGAGGGGGTAGCCTATATTGGTTTTGATGTCGATGGAGTGAAGGAGGGAAGACGATGGAAGGAGAGAGGTAAGGAATGAAGGAAAGATAGAAGGAGGGAAAGAAGGAAAGACAGAAGGAGGGAAGAAAGGAAGGAAGGAAGGAAGAAAGAAAGAAAGAAAGAAAGAAAGAAAGGAAGGAAGGAAGGAAGGATGGATGGATGGATAGATGGATGGATGGATGAATTAATGGAAAGAAGGAAGAAAGAAAGGAACGAACGAACGAACGAACGAACGAAGGAAGGAAGGGAAGGGAAGGGAAGGCAAGGAAAGGGAAGGGAAGGGAAGGGAAGGGAAGGCAAGGAAAGGGAAGGGAAGGCAAGGGAAGGAGGAAGGGAGGGAGGGAAAACAGGTGAGAGAAAAGACGATAAACAAAGGAAAGAAGGATAGGTGAAAAGATATACGAGTAAGAACGGATAGAAATATGGAATGAATGAATGAATGAATGACAGAAGGAAGGAAGCAAGGAAGGAAAGAAGGGGGAGGAAGGAGTGAAGTAAGGAAATGAAGATATAAGGAACGGGGAGGGAGGGAGGGAGGAAGTACGACAAGAGAGGAGGTAGGTTATTAGTTTGCTGAGAAGGATGGAAGGTAGATAAGTAAGTAGGTAGGTAGGTAGGTAGGTAGGGTGGGCTGGTAAGCAGGAAAGTAGGTAGATAGGTAGGTAGGTACGTAGCAAGGAAATAAAATGGAAAGGGGAGTAATGGATGGATAGATGCAACGAAGGAAGGAAGGACCGAAGGATGAGTGGTTGGATGGATGGATGTAGCCTACAGGTGGAAGGCAGGAGCGCTTAAGGAAGGAAGGAAGGAGAGAAAGAAGGAAGAGGGAGGAATGCTATTGGTTCTGGTGTGGATGGAGAGGAGGAAGGACAGTAAATCCAGAGAGAGAGGACGGGAGGAAGGAAACAATGAAACAGGACAGAATGGGAAGGAATGTTATTAGCTTTGATGTGGCTATAGTGAAGGACGGAATGAAGGAAGGGAGACGAAGGAAGAAGGAAGAAAAGAAGGAAATCGGGGAGACACGGTGTTAGTTATAATGTGGATGGGAGGAAGCCAGGAACGAAGGAGGAAAGGAAGGAAGGAGGGAGGAAGGGGAGAAGAGGGACAGAAGGAAGTAGGAATGGAAAAGCGGAGGACGAATGGACAGATAGATGAATGGAAGAAGGACGTAAATGAAGGAAGAATGTGAGACGGTAAGAAGTGATGGAAGGGGAAGGGGAAGGAAAAAATGGAAGGTAGAAGTTGAGAGAGAGAGAGAGAGAGAGAGAGAGAGAGAGAGAGAGGATGAGAAAAAGTGCAGAAACAAAAGATGAAAAAAGCAAAGAAACAAGAGAGTAATTGGGATAGGAGGAGAGTCTGAATTCTATAGCCATTACTACATTCCATTACCTACACACATTTCATGGGTACAATGTGGAATGTAATAATGGGTATGGAACTATGAATGTCCTCCCATCCGAAACGCTCTCTTGTAAGTGTGTGTGTGTGTGTGTGTGTGTGTGTGTGTGTGTGTGTGTGTGTGTGTGTGTGTGTGTGTGTGTGTGTTTTCGTCTTTTTTCTGCGTTTTTTCCATTCCTAACTCATCACAATTACTGTAGAATAAGCTGTTTGTTTTATAGTTTATGATCTTTTTGAGGAACGAAATACACATTTCTACACCATAAAACGACTTTCAACAGTACGATAACGCTATTTCGATTACTGATACAGTACACATAAAATGTTTACGTGGAACAGGACAACGCAAATCCGTGGACTTTATATATTCAGAGGGCAGGTCTAAGTGCTAGAGACTGAACTGACTCTGTAGCTCGCGTACTGTTGCTTCAATGCTGCTGAAAGTGTGAAAAGAAACATTCACGGTTGTTAAGATGCGTTTTGGTGCCGATATACACTCATGTACGCCTTTTCGCTCACGAGATACAACTGATGATGAACGAAAGACAGAAAGAATGAAGAATGATTAAGAAAGAAATCGATAATTCTGTGACCTGATTTCGCAGCTCGGCCTGGAGAGTAGCACTTAAATATCAAAGGTCTTTTTGTCCGTATGTTTTTCGGTGCGCGCGCCTCTGTATCCTATGTACTGTATGCCGCTTTGAACCTGCGTACCCGAACACAGTCATTACTACTGCAATTACTGATGACTTGCCAAGGCTTAAGGTAAATCAATCCAATCTAGTCTAACCTAACGTCATCAGGAGTGAGTTGTAATAGCGCCACGTGTGTGTGTGTGTGTGTGTGTGTGTGTGTGTGTGTGTGTGTGTGTGTGTGTGTGTGTGTGTGTGTGTGTGTGTGTGTGTGTGTGTGTGTGTGTGTGTGTGTGTGTGTGTGTGTGTGTGTGTGTGTGGAGGTATCGGCTGCCGGTTCACTGAGCTACATCACAACACTGTAGTGAGAGCAGAGCCGCAGGTCTGAAGGGAGGACAGTCAACACGTATTATGTCCCCTATAGCATACACCCCAAGGTCTTCCTCAGAGGAGGGCTGAGGGAGGGAAGGAGAGAGGATGAGAGAGAGGGTAGGAGAGAGGGACGACAGGAGAGGAGGATGGAAAATGAAAGGGAGGGAGAGGGAGACGAAAAGGAGAGGGGAGGGGATGAGACGAGGAGAACGAAAGACAGAAGCAAAGGAAAAAGGGGTTGGAAAGTGAAATGGATGAATTGGGGGAGGTAAGGAGACGAGAAGGAGAAATAAAGAATGAAGAAAGACAAAAATATATAGATGGACAGATAGATAGATAGATAGAGAGAGAGAGAGAGAGAGAGAGGCGGGATGAGAAGTAGGAGGGAAACATGGAAGAGGGAGGGAAAGGTAGAGAGGGAGGTGAGTAGGAGAAGGGGGAAGTGGGTGAAATAGGGAGAAAAAGTTAAGTAACACTCTCTCTCTCTCTTGCCTTTCATAATTTATCACCCATAATGTGTTAACGGAAATCCATTAATTAAATACTGATGTGTTTCCTATCACCAACATTACCAGCATCACTACCACCATCACCTCTACTACCAGCATCACCACCACCGTCACCTTTACTACCAGCATCAACACCACTACACCACAACTACCAGCATCACTACCACCGTCACCTCTACTACCAGCATCACCACCACTATACCACAACTACCAGCATCACTACCACCATTACCACCACTGTACTACCATCTTTCCTGCGGTAATGCCAACCAATCAGCAGCAGAACAGAGTAGGGCATCTTCGCCAGGAAACTTTAAACAGACTATAGTAAAGCTGGCCATCCATGTGAGGCAGATACATAAAACAGTAAAGGTGAAAGAGTGTTCTTTATTACCGCTTTGGGAAACTATGAGGGACCTGACACGTAGAGGGCCCGAAGCTAGGATCGATACACACACACACACACACACACACACACACACACACGCAAACTCTTACTCCCCTCTTCCACGCCCACACATTTTCCTCGCCCTCACTCGCACACACCCTCCCACACGCTGCCTCAGATCTGCATAGCGAGTGTGCAGATGCGATATTATTCAGCTCATTCAGACCCTCTTCCCCGTGCTTATTCGTACGCGCCGAATTATGAAGAGGAATTACTGAGTATTGGCACAGATTACTCGTTCAGGCAAGTGTATAATTGCAAAATATTCTCTGACAGTGAATTATAAAGCAGTAATACCGATGACGGGAAGTAGTTCGGGTCACCTACCATCAAATTAACCACCGTAGTACCTTCAGTATGTTCAGGTGATTCTGAATTTAATGACAAAGCAAATGGTTTCCTATAATCCAGGACACCATTGATACGTTGGGTGGTAACCATATAATTAAGAAATGGAGGCCAGTTGGTGAGGGGGTTTAAGGGCCTCCAACAAATATAGCTCTAGGGGGTTTAAATCAGAGGAAGAGTTGGAAAAGGATATACCAGACGCATCACTGTATTATTCTACTTCTGTGTTACGGGCATTAGGCTGGAAGATAATGAATTTTTCGCCAAGTTGGTGAATGAACTAGGGTCAGAGTGGAGTCCATATCACAGTGGGTTCGATCCAAAAGAAGTGATATGGGTGTTTGATCAAGGAATGCCACCAAGGATAGTCGACAGATTTCTTACCCCTAAATGAACTGAGTGAGAGATGGTGAGATGCTGGGAGATGATGAAAAAATGGGAGATATTGAGAACGCGAGACAAAGGAACAGAGATAATGGCAGATAGTGAAAGGTAACTGGAGATGTACAGACAATGAGAGACGGTGTGACAGGGGTTTAGGGAGACAGTGAGGCAACGAATGGCAGTGGGAGATAATGAATAACTGAGAGACTGGGAGATGATGCGAGACAGTGAGAGATGCCACTGCCACCATCACTCCAGTCTCCACCACTATCACCAATATTATCACCACCATAATCGCCACCACACTCAGCCTCATCAATACCATCACCACCACAACTACCATACTCATCTTCACAGTCACCACACCACCATCACTACCACAACCGTCACAATCTCACTCACCACCACCACCACCACTCACAAATATTACTATCACCAACACCACCACCACTACTACTACTACTACTAGTACTACTACGACCACAATTAACACACCGACATCAACCAACACAACTAGTCTACTATTCCCGCCACTAAAATCACAACTACATCCAGCACCATAACTATCACTATCAACACTATCATCAAACGACCACCACTACCACTACCACCTCTAATATCAGTCACCACCACCACTACCACTTAAACCACAACAACCCCCACAATAATCACAATCGCCACCACTGCCACCACAACTATTACAACCACCACTACAACTACCACAATCACCACCACCACCACAACTATCACAATCACCACCACTACCACCATTCTATGATACAATGAAGCTTTTAACGGCGATGGAACGAGGCATCTAATTGAAAGGATATTGGTAACAGAATATAATCACTTTAGTTATAGGCTGATCAGGGGAAAGGGAGAGAAGGGGGAGGGGAAGGGAGGGAATGGGGGAAAGGGAGGGGAGTAGAGAGGGATGAGAAGGGAGGAGGAGAAGAGGAAGAGAGTGGATGAGGAGGGGTATGGCTAGGAATGGGACTGGGGAAGGACGGGGGAGAGGAGGGGAATATGTAGAGGGAGGAGGAGGCAAGGGGGAAAACAGTTTGAGAGAAGGGGAGAGGTCGAAGAAGGGAGAGGGGTAGAAATAAAGGAGGGGAGATGTAAAACAGGGAGAGGCAGAGGGAGAGGGGGTGCACATGTATGAGGGCGGGAAAGGTAAGGGGAAAAGAGGGTGCATGTGAAAGAGGGACGGAAAAATAGAGCGAGAGGAATCCATGAAAGTAGTACAGGGAGTAAAGAGGGAGGAAGAGGGAGGGAAAAAGGAAGAGTAGGGGGGGGAAGAGGAAGAGCATGAGGGTAAGAGGAAGAGCAGGGGGGTAAGAGTAAGAGAAAGAGCAGGGAAGTAAGAGGAAGAGCAAAGGGGGGAAAGAGGAAGGGTATATGGACAGGGAGGGGAAAGGGAAAGGACGTGGCGAAAAGGAAGAGAGGGAGAAGAAAAGTGGGGTGTATCCGAGAGGAGAAAAGGGAAGGCTGGGATGAGAAAGGAAACGTGTGAGGATGGGAGGGGAAAGAATTGGAGGTGCAGAGGAAGACTATGCAGAGGGGAAGGAGGGGATGAGTGGCAGCAGAGAGAAGGAAGGGATACACTAAGGGAAGAGGGGAGGGTGCATTTCTGGCAATGAGAGGGAGATGAGGGAGAAGGGGATGAAAGAAAGGGAGAGAGGGGAAACGAGAGGCTGCGTCTGGGAGGGGGAGGGGGAGACGAGGGTGCAGATAAGCGAGTGTACAAAAATAACACACACTTAGGCATTCCAAGCAGACTCAATCACCACTATGGATGAGATGCCACACAGCCTCCTACATCGACCACAACACACCGTACTGGCAGGTTGGGCCTACGGGAAACCTTATAAAGCTTCCTTGAGTGGTTCGGATGATCAGATGGCATTTTTTTTTCCCCTGACTCCACGATCTGGTCTCTCAAGCCTAGCAGTGCTCTTAGTGCCACATGCCTTCACCTGTCACCAATTCAGCACCAATACCCACTGTCTCATTCAGAGCTAATGTTATGGTATCGGCGGGGAGATTTTTTATAACACATCGGTAGGTCTTGTGGTAGATCAGTCAAGTCTATTATAAATCTAAATCGACAGACACTTTACTGCCTCAACAGGGGGTCGAATTAGGGACTACCCAGACAGCACATTACTTCCCTAACCATCTTCCTCACCAAAAAAAAGTCCATGAGCAGAAAACGACTTACAAGAAACAAACCCAAGACCCGGGTAACCTTTACGAGAAACTGAAAATGCTCATTCAAGATACCTTCCTCTATAAATGATAAACTACTGTATACCCTACTATCACCGCACCACCACTACCACCACCACAACTAATCATCATCATCATCATCATCATAAAAATAATACAAATAATTCAGAAAATCATCCACAAATCATCCACAAATACGTAAAATAAACACAAGTAGTCTGGTACCTACACAACTTCCACCAACAGACCTACAAAGCCAAAAACCAACAGCATCCCCTTCCAGCAAAAATAAATATGCAAGTAAATAAATAAAAAATAAGAAAAGTGGGACATTTCAACACCTAATGAAAAAAAGAAAAAAAAAAGAAAAGGGAAAAAACTACTCACTCTGAACTGGTCTCCGTAACGTTAAAAGTTGGGTCTTCTGTGGTCGCCATCTTGTCCACCTGTTGAGTGAAAAAGACCAAAAGTAAGACCATGTATTGAACGCTTTGATTAGAAAGAGAGAGAAAATAGGAGAGAAAAATTAGAAAACTCATTTCCTATGGAAACAGAATATGGTTTATGTTATTAGTTTCTCTGAGAGTTTTCTTGTAATACACCTTCCTCCTCCCACCTCTCTCTCTCTCTCTCTCTCTCATACTCCGCTTTTCCGTACCTCCCCTCCCCCCCAATCACTAACTTTCGGCAAATCCCATCTTCGTAACTGAATACATGCATTAGAGAAGTTTTTGCAACAGAAAACGCAGAAAATGCATTTTTCACTCTTCACCCACTTAATCATTCTTTAATGCACCAACCACACATCAAACAAGAAAGCACTGTGGGAGCACATACCTCTAATGCCAGTGTCATTAAAAAGGATCCGGATCCGGATCCGTGGAGATAGTGTGTGAAATACGTAGGATCCGCATCCGCCTATATATATATATATATATATATATATATATATATATATATAACTCCAGACATAGCAAGGAGAGAAAAAAAAAAGGGGGGGTGAGGGGAACTAAGAATACGCGTGTCTGCTGGTCGTCGCACCCTAAGTGGTAACCTGAGTACTACCGCCATTATCTACAGTCTCTACTCAGTGCTAGCCCTCATCTTCATTTATTTCTTTCTTTCTGTCTGTCTGTCTGTCTGTCTGTCTCTCTAATATGTAATTGCTATCTCGGAAGGCCTTAACGGCGTGACAATAAAAGCAAAATCTCCCCACAGCCATTTTGCCTTAACCTGACTCCATTTTTCTCTGAAGCTCATTTCGCTGTGGCTATACATCCTTTACATGGCACTTCTTCATGACTAGCATCATATTCTAGTATTCATCTCATATTACAAGTCAGCATTCACGATGGAGAGATGACAATTTTAGACCATCTTGGAAAAATGGGTGTACACGAACTACTGAACTTGTGACTGCAGCTGCAAAAGAACAGCCGGAGAGATCTCGAATTACTTCCTAGTTTATTAAGGCCTTATCTGACAATTGGGCTCCCTCCCTACCTGGCCTGATGCTCCTCTGTTATATAAGGTAACGTGGGGAAAGGATTGACTGGATCCTATTATTAGTTTCTTCCATCTGGCGACGTTATCTTGAAGTTTATTTTTTAATGTTTCCGGATTTTTTTTTTTTTTTGCTCCAACTTAAGAACAGCCTCATACTGACAGTGTTATGTGCATACTTTGGTGCCAGGCGTAACTGAGACGTATACTCGGTGGACTGAAGGATGAGACTACCCTTCTACAGTCCCCTATCCTGCTTTCGGGGGATAGGTGTGGAGGTAAAGTGCTCTCCTATTACCGGCCACCAGAGCTATTCAGTAATATTGATGCCAAAAACCAAAGTGGTAATTTATTATACCACAATCGTGTGTGTGTGTGTGTGTGTGTGTGTGTGTGTGTGTGTGTGTGTGTGTGTGTGTGTGTGTGTTTTATTTTACTCTGCACTGTAAAATCTTTCCCTCATCACTTCTAACAAAAACACATATATACACAGCATCTACTTCCTTTTCTATACCCTTCCTCTCCTTCTGACAACCATCTTTCCCTTCCTGGATATTTCAACTCCTATCCCATCTCCACTTCTCTCTTTCCATTCTCTTCCCCTCCTTCCTGCCATTACTTTATTGTCGCCTTACAAATTCCATCTGTATTTCCCTCCACATCCCACAACTTTTCCTTCTTTCCTTCCCTCCTTCCTTCCATCCCTTTTATCCAGACTATCGACAATTCCCC
>NC_137063.1:37749845-37777345 GCF_032717465.1 Coenobita brevimanus
GAAGTAAAGCAGTAAGTAATAAAGTGCAAGATAAACAAAGAAGAAAAGTAAAGAACATGAAAACGACATTTAAAAAGAACTTCAGAAGAAAAAAAAATGAAATAGCGGACAGATGGAAAGGAAAGGCAGGCAAGAGGAAAGCCATAAATAATGACAGAAAGAAGAGCGGCTGGAAAGAGGAAACAAAGTGAAGAGAAAGGTGTGTGAGTGGCGAGAGAAGTAGGTAACAAGCGGAAGATCAAAGGAAAGTGAACGATAATCAAATCAAGACAGGGAGAGAGAGAGAAAAGGCGGGGGTAAAGAGAGATGGATATGAGAAGGTGGTACAGAAAAAGAAATATGGGAGAGATGGAGGAAGGGAATTCGAAGAGAGGAAGATTATTAACATGGGTAGAGTGAACAGACAGAGGTACAAAGAAAAAGAAGAAAATGGGAGGAAGAGAGATGGAAGTAGGGGAAAGATGCTGGGAGGGAAAAGTAAGAGAGTGTAAAATAAAGGAGGAAAAGGGAGAGATGTAGGCAAAGTAAAATCATGTGATAAAGAATACGTTTACCAAAATCCAATGGCATGATAAATAGGCACGTAATATCAACAACAGCACGTGATATAAACAAACGTATGATACATGACACGTGATATATATAAAAACCACGTAACTATGCGGCATGTGACGTAAACAAAACCACGTGACTAAAACGAAAGTGATGTAAAAACACGTAAGTATGAGGCACGTCTTGTCAACAAAACCACGTGACTAAACCTTTTATACAAACAAAACCACGTGACCAAGAGGCATGGGACACACAAAACCACGTGCGTATGAGGCAGGTGATGTAAACAAAGACACGTGCCTGAGAATACTGCACGTGACGAAGAAAACACGCGACACAGATTTAGCAAAAAATCTTTTAAAAATCCACCCAAATTAAGGTCCATAAAATTAACAAGGTTTGAAACTTAAGAAGGCGGAATATCTTAATTAATTTTTTATTCATTTAATGACGGCCTCTCAACTGGGGTAGGGTTGTTAGGCATATCTTCCCCCCCCCAACTCTCTCTCTCTCTCTCTCTCTCTCTCTCTCTCTCTCTCTCTCTCTCTCTCTCTCTCTCTTTCTCTCTCTCTTACTTATTACATCTCATTCAACTTTATTTTTACTTTTCTCCCTCCTTCAAAATCCGTCTTTCGTCCACTTTTCCTTCCACACCTCCTTCGTCCATCCAATTTCCTGTTCCTCCTTCCTTCCTCCCTCCTCCCCTCCCTCCCTCCTCTCACATCCGCCTCTCTCGCTCACTCACTATGTACTCAATCTCTTTTCCTTTCAGTCGTCTGAGTCTCTCTCTCTCTTTCTCTCTCTCTCTCTCTCTCTCTCTCTCACAGACACGAATTTTCTTTACTGGTTTAGAATAAGTACTTTAATATAACCCTGCCACTACGATACCATGTTCCTGTGTTCTTGCCACCTTCCGACAAACTCTGACTCAGTGTTGTGGAAGCCCCGCGTGATAAAGATGTTAATAAACCAAGCCCATCATTCCTTCCACGAGTCCTTCTAAACCTGAATAAAGTCGCCAGGCGGGAGAAGGTACATTAAAAACGTCAGTATAAATTTTTAACATTAACTGTGATCAATAATTCCTTTGCACATATCAAATTCTGAACTAAAAGCGAATGATTACAGCCTTTCAAGTGACTATAATTAGTGGTTATAAGGCTTGGCAATTACCGGTATTTCTCCTTCATCATCATTACCGCATTGGGCTTCACGCATCTGGGGATCCAAGCTAATGAAGCGAAATTAGAACCCGTCCAACCCACCTGAAATGAAGCGAAATTAGAACCCGTCCAACCCGCCTGAATACTTCTGACACTGGTGGTTAGTCTGCCGGGATGTCTCTAGGTCCACACCATTTCCAGACAGTGTAAAAGAAATAATGACTTGAACTGTACCACGGAGCGCCTACACAAAAGGAAGCAACGCGGCCAATAGAGCTACCATATCTCCCATTTCCACCATAAATCCTGCCAAACATTTCTTCCCTTCCCTACCATAGTCACTACTGCTACCCGCTCCTACCATCCGTATCATGATTACCATCGTTTATACCTTTCATCCCATTACCACTACCATGACTGCCAATACTACAATATCATCACCTCTACCATCCATCCCTACCATGATCCTCTACCATACCCAGAACGACTACCATGATAACCTCCCACCGCCTCCCCCTCCATCTTTTAGGGTGGGAGAAAAAATGGGATGGGGTAATTATTGGGGAGAGAGAGAGAGAGAGAGAGAGAGAGAGAGAGAGAGAGAGAGAGAGAGAGAGAGAGAGAGAGAGAGCAACTTAACATACTCAACATGTGTCCGACATTGGCAATCAATAATCCGATCCCTGACGCTCAACAGTCCTCCTACATGCCACAAACCTTCACATGTCTCCACTTCGGCGCTAGTACCCACCGTCCACATGGAATACATATAAGGGTTACCTCATACAAAACTGCTGTAATATTCGAGGCGGTGATTTTAAGGGATTCTATGGTATTTCAGTTGGATTTATGGAAGATTAGCTAATCCTCCTTTAACAAAATTCAATCAGCCTACCTCTACCTTGGATCGAACTCGCGTCCATCTGAACAGCAAATCAGCTCCCTCACCACTTCCCCGAGGTCTAGTAATTCTCCCTCACACTGGAGATGGCGAAAAATATCGTCCAGAGAGTTCAAGTTAGGCAAAGTTAGAAAGGGGTAGAACAAAGTAACATGGAAGGTAGGGTAGGTTAGGGTTGGGTTGGGTTGGGTTGGGTTGGGTTGGGTTGGGTTGGGTTGGGTTGGGTAGGGTAGGGTAGGGTAGGGTAGGTTATGTTGGGGTTTAATAATATTCAGCTTAATCCTGCATCATCCTTGAACATGCTTGGGGTTTCATTTACTCGGGACTTATCTTGGAAAGATCATATTACATCTCTTGTAAAATCTGCTTCCAAGAGATTGGGTGTGCTAAGCCGACTCCGCTCTTTCTTTACCCCTGCACAATTGTTGACTCTATACAGGGGTTTTATCCGCCCCTGTGTGGAGTACAACTCTCATGTGTGGGGAGGCTCCCCACATACAGCTCTTCTCAATAGGGTGGAGTCAAAGGCTTTTCGTCTCATTAACTCTCCTCCTCTTACTGACTCCCTTCAACCTCTGTCTCTTCGCCGCACTGTTGCATCTTTATCTCTTTTCTATCGCTACTTTAATGGTCACTGCTCCTCTGAACTGTCTGCTTGCATTCCTCCACCTCTACGACGGGCGCGTAGCACCCGTCTGGCAGCAAACTCTCATCCGTTTTCTGTCCAACTCTCTAATGCAAGAGTTAACCGTTACTCCCAGTCTTTCATTTATGCAACAGGTCAGCTCTGGAACTGTCTCCTCTGTCTGTATTTCCTGCTGCCTATGATTTCCAGTCTTTCAAACGCAGTGTGTCCAGGCATCTCAAAATGATCGGATCTTGAATTTGGCTCTCTATTGTATTTTGTTTTTCTCTTGGAGGGAACTGTTACTGCGGGCTCTTGGCCTTTGGTTCCTTCTTCCTCGCATAAAAAAAAAAAAAAAAAAGATGGAAGGGAGGGTCGGGTATGGTATGATGGAGTAGGTTAGGTTAGGTTGTTAGGTTAGGTTAGGTTAGGTTAGGTTTGGTTAGGTTAGGGTAGGGTAGGGTACGGTAGGGTGGGCCAGGTTGTGCAAAGGCAAGTTAGGTTAGGACAGGTTAAGTCAGGTCAGAACAGGTGGAAGGTGAAGACATAGGAGTTTAGATCAACATAAGGGAGGCTGGGCAAACAAGGGTAGGCGAGGGTGAATTAGGTTGTGCTAGGCCTGTATAACACCATTCACGGGAACAATACTGACCGTGTTGGGTGAACAATGGATGAAGGGGACGTGACGAGAGTGAGAAAGAGGAGGAGGGGGGGGGGTCGTTACGTGGCACCTACAGACGGCTGGAGAGAAGGAGAGGTGGAGAGAGAGGAGGAAAACAAGACTGTCCACACTGCCAAGGGAATGCAAGATGGTCTCCATACAGACACAGGACACTGACATGTTTCTGTGCAAATTGTTGTAATGATCAATGAACATGAAAAAACATAGGATCTCAAAATTTGCGTTTTTATAGGTTTGACATCTGACCCCATAATCCTTTTAAAATGCCAAACAAATGAAATAAAGAGGTGCCAACTCTGAGACGTACTGGTGAAAGGAAAATTAAAGGAATGGCGCCAAGTTCAAAAGGCCCGTCAAAGAAGAAAGAAGCTGAGGAAAAAACAGCAGCTCTCCTCCCTTCGGTGTGAAGACATCATCAGGAAAGGGAATACAATGCAACAGAAAGGAAGGAAATCAGCAATAGTCCCGATAGTCTTTTCCGGGATGTTTGTTTTGTTTTCTGTGTGTGTGTGTGTGTGTGTGTGTGTGTGTGTGTGTGTGTGTGTGTGTGTGTGTGTGTGTGTGTGTGTGTGTGTGTGTGTGTGTGTGTGTGTGTGTGTGTGTGTGTGTGTGTGTGTGTGTGTG
Source organism: Coenobita brevimanus (assembly GCF_032717465.1). Taxonomy (NCBI): domain Eukaryota; kingdom Metazoa; phylum Arthropoda; class Malacostraca; order Decapoda; family Coenobitidae; genus Coenobita; species Coenobita brevimanus. The sequence goes on from NC_137063.1 coordinate 37,754,393, forward strand.
TGTGTGTGTGTGTGTGTGTGTGTGTGTGGCTAAAACTTGAAAAAGAATTGAGATGACACTTGCCAGGATAGTGGTAATGGGGTCACAGAGGCGCCCATTTCAATTAATGTCAACTGAAATTTTCTTGAAAGATGTTTTGACCTTTAACACTTCTAACTTCTCCCAAAAACAGATTAACAAGAAAACAAAACATCTGCAGTTTTATTTTTTTCATCTTCCTAAAATCTCGTGTAGTGTTGATGACCAACTGAAGTGAACTATCCTGGGTCCATCTGCAGATACAAAAGAATTCTCAGCTCTCAGGAACACACTCGTCCTTTTTTCATCTTCAGGAGTGTGTACAGTCCTCACCACATCGCCTCTCACCACACCCTACCCCTTTAGCCTACCCCCCTCTCTTTCCATTTCTCTTCACCTTTCCCATTTCCTTTCTCCCCCATACACGCCTTTCCCCTCTTCAACTGACGTTTCTGCAACAAATGGCCTGCTTCTTTTACCACTTTCTCTCTTTCCCCTCTGCCTCCCAGCCCCCGTATCTCTCTTTCTCTTCCTCTCCTCCCTTCTCCCCCGCCATTCCCCTCACACAGTTCTCCTGGACGAACATCCATTAACTTCACAGCCGCCCCTTCTCGCCTCCCTCTTTCTTCCTCCGCTTCCCTTCCTCCCTTGCAGTCACTCTTGCCTTCCACCATCAATACCCCTTTCCCCACTACTTCTCCCCATCTCTCTCTCTCCCTGAATAACATTACACTTCGCACCCCGTTGTTGGAAGGACACAAGTCATGAGTGAGAGCAGTGGAAATGAGTTATTTAAGAGGAGCCTGTGGAGTCACATGGAGAGACAGCTGACGAATGAGGATATAAAGGAGAGTTGTGGTGTGGATGTGGATGTGATAGGAAGCGTTATGAGGAACACACTGAGGTGGTTTGGCCATGGGGAGAGGATGGAGGGTGAAAGACTGACGAAGAAAGTGTATGTGAGTGAGGCGGAGGGGGAAGAGGGAAGGGGAGGCCGAGGATGAGATGGAGGGATGGGGTGGAGAGGTATATGAGAGAGGGGGGTGTAAGTTGGGAGCAGGGCAGTGAAATGGCGGGGGACAGGGCGACTTGGAGGCGATTTGTTTGTGGCCACCCCAAACGGGATTGAGGCGTCTGGCAATAGATAGATAGATAGACCCCTCTCACCCCATTCCTAATTCATCTCCAACCCCACTCCATATCCCTCTCACCCCATTCCTAATTCATTTCCAACCCCATTCCACACCTCTCTCACCCTATTCCTACCCAACTTCACATTCATCCCACTCACCTGCCGTCACTCGTATCCTTACTCAATTATTTCCTGTTCGCCTCTTACTCCACACACTGCCCATCATCTCATTCTTGCCCACACCCCTCTCACCCCATTCCAGCCCCCTCCTTCCTCCCTCTCGCCGTCAGCAGGCAACACCAAGAGACTCGTTCAAACAACTCCATCTCTACCAACACCAAACTTACTTTAAACTTGCTCACTTTCCCGACAGCCGCCTCTCTCACACTCCCTCACCCCCCTCACACGCCCCTCTCACCCCCGCACCCTTTCCCATCCCCTCACCTCCCTCACACTCCCCTCACCCTTCCTCACCCCCTCACCTCCCTCACACTCCCCTCTCACCCCCGCACCCTTTCCCATCCCCTCACCTCCCTCACACTCCCCTCGCATCCCCTCACCCTTCCTCACCCCCTCACCTCCCTCACACTCCCCTCTCACCCCCGCACCCTTTCTCATCCCCTCACCTCCCTCACATTCCCCTCGCACCCCCGCACCCTTTCCCATCCTCTCACCTCCCTCACACTCCCCTCTCACCCCCTCACCCTTTCCCATCCCCTCACCTCCCCTCACACTCCCCTCTCATCCCCTCACCCTTTCCCATCCCCTCACCCCCCTCACACTCTCACGCCCACACAACCGGCCTGTTAACTGGGGTGGAGGGGAAGCGATGTTAGACTAGGGGAGAACAAAACAAACTTAGAAAAGGGAACCCAATTACAGTACGTCCACCCTTATCCGTCTCTTTGTATGTACTCGTAGGTGTATGTATGTACGTACGTGTGTATGCATGTATGTACGTGTATGTATGTATATATGTATGTACGTACGTGTATGTATGTATTTTTTCATGCAAGAAAGAAGGAACCAAAGGCCAGGAGCCCGCAAACCGTTCCTTCCAAGAAAAAAACAAAATCAATACAAAAGACAGCCATACGGTGGCTCAGTCGGTAGAGAGGTGGGCTATAGTCCCAAGGGACCCAGGTTCAAATCCCAGCTGGGGCAGGGAACAGTTTAAGGATTTGAATTACATTAAATCAGGCTTTACTGATCTACCAGAAGCCCCGCCGACATGTCGTAAAAATACCCCCGCTAATACCAATACACCAGTCCTGTATTCAATATGGACGGTGGGTGTTAGCGCCGAAGTGGTGACATGTAGAGGTGCATGGTATGTAGGAGGACTGCTGGGCCTTGATAGCAGGCTGTGAAGCCTATGCCCAGAGTCGGACACATAAAAAAAAAAAAAAAAAAAAAAATATTCGTGATCCGTTCATTTCGACATGGCTGGACACATTGCGTTTGAAAGACTGGATATCATAGGAAGTACGAAACACAGACAGAGGGAGACAGTTCCAGAGTACAGTCTATGCCTCGTTCTGAGCTTCAATCACACCCCTTCCTCATTTTAAGTTTACACACACGGTAATTCACAACTCTGAGGCCCCAGCATAACACCAATAAATCAGTTACTAATAAACAGACTTGAATAAAACTCCCTTCTTACAAACTTCAGTCTATGTCAATCTTACATGGCATACGAGAAACTCCGCAACATATGAACATACAGAGACATATGCTGGAAATGACCGCGTATTCTTTTATTGTCTTCATTTAACGCAATTTCTTTCTTTTTTTCTTTGACACTGGAGAGATTCTGAGGGAAAAGAATCTGAAGACATGCCTTGCACATCTGACTGGCTAAAAGAAAACATTATAGGGAAGAATGCAGCCACCCGGAGATAAACTGAACTGAAAACTCGCTATATTAGAAGTTATGCTTGATGGCTGAATGAGGCCGCTTTCAGAACTTAGTGTAACTCTGGATAAACTGAAATGGAAATATAAGCACCAAAGTTTATATACACCGATTCATTGACAAGTATTTATATAACTCTGGGGCCTTACAGCATGAATTATCTTGCATTTCAACAATTCTAACTTGATCAATTCCTCCCTCATTTCTAGTTCCATCAAGTTCTCTCTCTAGTCAACGCACAGTTCTAAATCTCAGCCTAATCCCTTCCTCCACTCTACTTCAAACTTCCAAACTCGTTTATGATTATGATGCGCTTCGTCCATCTTCTCTACTAATCAAACTTCAAATCAGTTCTAATTAAGTTTCCATACATTATCATAATTTACCACCGACACCCTTTCTCTCCCTCTCATGAATAATAATTTGATCATCTTGGAGGCTGCCATCATTGTCGGCATCATCATCATCATCAAAACCATTTCCATTACTATATACTGGGGTTCACAGTATCGTTCAAATGATGTACGAAAAATCAAACATCTTCGAAGCATCATCATAATCATCATCATCATCATCATCATCAATACCCCTATTTCCCACTACACAATCACCTAAACAAAAGACAAAACACCCAAAATCACAACCAAACCGTGCAATGGGAAATCGCTGACCATGGGGCCCATCAGGACATCATAAGCCAATCAGAACTATTATCATCTCATTTCCATCCCCCCAAAACTCCCCAGCCTTCCCTCCCCTGACCCACCCACCCGCGGATTTACATAACTGGAGGATGGGAGTAACATGGGAACGAAGTCCTGTTTTGAATTTTTTTTTTTTTATTCTGTTCGGGGTTCACTTACTATGCTAGGGTATTCATAGTGGAAATAAGTAGTGGTGGTGGTCGTGGTGGTGGTGGTCGCAGTAGTAGTGGTAGTAGTAGTAGTAATAGTGGTGGTAGTGGTGGTGGTGGTGGTGGTGGTAGTAGTAAATAATTACAATAAAAATCATCATCATCATCATCATCATCATCATAATAACTGATAATAATAATAATAACAACAATATAACCAATAATATTAACAGTAATGATCGTATCGTCTAGCCTATAACGGCTCCAACACTTCCTTGGTCACCTAATGGCGGCTGAGCACGCTGCTCGATCTCTGGCGGCCTCCCTATTAAGTTCCTTGTCCCCAAGGTCACACACTTCATGACCTCTTCCATGAACTTTTTAGTCTGCCTCTCGTAACCTTACCCCCGACGTTCACGCTTCTCACCTTCCTCACCCAACTGCCATCCTCCATCGTCTCAACATGCCCAAACCATCTCAATCTACTCCTCCTCATCACAACACCAATACACTCCAGTCCCATCCTTTCTCTCAATTCTTTAACTGTAAACAAGGCCCCTTCCCTCCCAGGCCTCGCATTCAAGGATACATTGCATATCCACTTAATTACTCATTTCTGTACGTTTGAGCCTATGAATATCCCCTTCCTTTACTGCCCAGGTCTTTCTACCATACAGCATTACACTCCTAACACATGCCGCATACAAAGATCCTTTAGCACGGAGAAAGAGTCCACTCATGTCAGGAGAGGCAACAGCTCCCTGAACTTCTTCCGATCGCTCCTTCATCGTCAACAATGCAAGTATTGGTTTAGCAAAGATTATCAATATCATCTCTCTGGCGTTGTTGTTATCATCATCATAATCATCATAATTATATTCGAGAGAGAGAGAGAGAGAGAGAGAGAGATGGACAAACAGAACGAGAAACAACAGATTCACACCCATATATATACTGTATATATACACAGACAAAAGGGCACACAGAACGACAGAAACGACGCAGCCTAAACAGACTTACACACAGACAAAACGAGAAAACATAAACACACACACACACACAAATCAATCCTCTCATTAACGCAGCTCTCTCTAATACTAATTAAAAATGCAATGAAAGCAGTTATGAAAATCAGGCCATTTTTTTTTATTAGTCGCGCCATTTTTAAAACCCACAGCAGTACCGCAATTAAGGACTTCGTTAGGACAATTAAGTCTATTAGAGAGAGAGAGAGAGAGAGAGAGAGAGAGAGAGAGAGTGAGTACTGGATTCACTGTAATCTTAGTCATTGTTCTCGGTAACTATGGAAACCTCTCTCTCTCTCTCTCTCTCTCTCATACACACAGCCATATTGCAATTCTACCTATAGTTCTCGTTCCATCTCTCCTCCCACCTCCTACTGTCCCGGTCAATCTCTCCCCCTCCATTCGTTCCATACACATCCACCCACCATATCCACACCTAACAATGGAAAGGTCGGTGGAGTGAAAGCCCGTATTAATGGCCGTGAATACGCCTGCCTCCCACGGACAACGAGAAGTAGCCTATAGTAACCAAATCCTCGCGGACACAAGCAGGTCATATGTTGGTCACTGTGTCCAAGTTTGGTCAGAATCGGTTAGTTCTGAAGGGTAGAAGTGCCTGCCACAATTAAACAAGAAAGAAAACGCGACTAACAACAATAGCAATGTGGAGCTGACCAAAGGAAGCCAAGCAGGAAAACGCAACCAACAAAAAGGGTAGCACGAGCTGGCCAGAAGTATCCCCAGCAGAATAAAAGCACCAGGTAACAGCCAGAATAAAACAAAGCAGGACCGTAAGTCATCGGGGTGACGTGATTAAGGTAAAAAAAAAAAACATGGAAGAAGAAAAATGACAGAAGAACCTGGAAGGATTTTGGTTATGGTCGCCCTAAATCAACTCTGGGATTAGGCGGTTAGGAAGAAATAGAAAGACGGAAATATAAGAAACAAAATAAGCTGCCGAATTCGAAATAACTAATCCTAATCTTTTTCTTTTTTTTTGGAGGAGAGGTTAATTGATGATAAATGAGTTTGTAGGCCTTTTTTTGTGGTATTGGTTTCATTTTGACGGATGCTATTTTCTCTTATTACTAAAATTTGAGAGAGAGAGAGAGAGAGAGAGAGAGAGAGAGAGAGAGAGAGAGAGAGAGAGAGAATCAGTACGCCAAACGAGAGAATTAAAACTTGGTGCTAATTATCGACCCGAGTTCAAATCCACGTCGTCTAATTAGGGCTATTAGGAGAGAATTAATTAGAGACTGGCCATTCAGCTATTACGGCTACTTTTTAAGGGGGGGGGGTGTTTGTTTACAGTAGTACCGAAAGAGCCACCCTCTCTCTCTCTCTCTCTCTCTCTCTCTCTGACCTACCACGTCTTAAAACCACAACCAAGGACGCTGTCAAAGGTGTAAGATGAAACCGGTCAGTATTTTTCTTACGCAAGTCTCAAAGGGAGGAAGGAGAGAAGAAAAAGGATGTAATCGGAGGAGGAGGAGGAGGAGGAGGAGGCCAGGAAAAAAGAAGGAATACCCTGTAGGATTTAAATACCTGAAGGAAAGTCTATAGGAATGATTCAAAGTATTATTATAATGACGCTAGTAATCTGACCTCGTGGGACTGAAACGCAAATAGAGAGTTCAGAAAAACAATGCGCAAGGAATGGAAAGAAAGAAGGAAGGAAGGAAGGAAGGAAAGAAGGAAGGAAGGAAGGAAGGAAGGAAGGAAGGGGCGACGACAAGAAGGAAATGAGGAGGAAGGGAAGGAGTGAAAGATAACTGAGGGTGGAGAAACAGGAAGAAACTGTGAAGGTGAAATAAAGATGGGAAGGAATGTAGCGGGGGGACGGAAAGAAGAGCAAAGGAAGAAGGGGAGCGAGGAAGACTGGAGAAAAAAAAAGTAGACTGACAGACGCAGGGGGAAGGAGGTTATGGAAAGATGAAAAAATAAAAAATAAAAGATGGCGTAGAAGAATTGGAATGAGAGAAACGTGGACAGACTACTTGGGGATAAGACGGTAAAAGGGGAGAAAGAATGAGGAAAGGAAAATGAGAAAGGAAGGTGAAGTGGAAAGGGAGGTAGGTAGGCAAGGAACAGGGGAAGAGAGACAATGAGAAAACCTGAAAGGAAATGGGAACGAGGAAGAGAGGGGAGAGGTTGAAAATGAAAAAGGGCGAGGAACTGAATTGTGGGTGGGAAGCTGAGAATGAAAAGTATAAAATAAGAAGGAACGGAACAGCAGAAATGAATAAGGCCAAGAAGAGGGGAAGTGAAGAAGAAAAAGGAGATGGTGGGTGCAGAAAACAAGAGGTAGTGGAAAAAAGAGGCTGCAGGAGAGACTGAAAAAACTGCAGAATAAGAAAGGAGCATATATGAAAGTAGGAAGAAGGAGAGAGGAGAAAAATGGAGAGGGACAGAGTGTGTGAGGTGACAGAGGAAAGTGAGATGAGAAATGTGGAGAGGAGAAAAATGGAGAGGGATAGTGTGAGGCGACGGGAGGAGAAAGTAAGATGGGAATTGTGGGGGAAAAAAAGAGGGCAAGGATGTGGGAACTGAAGTGGCGGGAGGAAGGCAGGAAGAGGAGGAAAAGATGAGATTTCTGTGGGGAATTCTTGAGACTTCCTGCTTCTCGGATGACTCTAGGGGATTGGCAGTGACCCTGACATAACTGAAGAGGTCAGGTTTGTAGACACAGACAGACGGAATTTCGGGGACTTCAATAACGACCTTTGGCACTAAAACAAAAATGGAGAAATAAGTTGTGGAGGAAGAATCTCTGAATGACGAACTTTGACCTAAAAAAAATGGAGAGGCCTAATTATGAGGCACAGAATTTCGTGTGCTTGATTAATGACCTTTGATCCCAAAAGGTGGAAAGAGAGAAAATTTGGAGGGCTTGGGTGATGAATGTGTGTGTGTGTGTGTGTGTGTGTGTGTGTGTGTGTGTGTGTGTGTGTGTGTGTGTGTGTGTGTGTGTGTGTGTGTGATGCGAGAGTGAAGAGGTGTGATGTGACAGTGAATGGAGGTGTGATGTGAGAGTGAATAGGGGTGTGACAGTGAATGTGGGTGCGATGTGAGAGTGAATGGAGGTGTGCAAGTGAATGGAGGTGTGCGAGTGAATGGAGATGCTGTCTATTTGCGCTGGACTCTCTAATGATGGGATAGCTCTTGTTGTTTTCATTTGTTCCTGTTTCCAGATCCTAGTGACTCTTCTATCATCCGCTCTCACTCTTACTTTCATTGTTACGTAGTCTCTCTCTCTCTCTCTCTCTCTGATGTCTTTTCCCTCAAGTTCTCCCACTCTTACGTTCTCTCTCTCTCTTAAGCGTTTTGTCATACGTTCCTGCCTCGGAACGATATTCTTGCCTGCAGAGAGAACGTAAACTGTGTCTATGAGTGGAGTGTGTTTTGGTGGAATGAGGTGTGACGGAGGGGGAGGAGGAGGGAGGGAGTGGAAATGAATAGGGAGGGAGTGGAAATGAATGAGGAGGGAGAGGATGTGTAAGTCGAGGGAGGGAGGGTGAAGCTTAGTTCAAGGGATACAAAGAAAATCAAGAAGCAACAGATGTAGTAGTAGAGGGGAGGAAAGTAAGGGAGGAACAGAAGGTAGTGGGGAAGTGGGGAATAAGGGGATGTAGGAGGAGGATGGAAAGGAAAATGCGATGGGAACAGAAGATGAAGAAGAGAGAAAGGATAGGGTGTGTGAAAGGAGAGGAAATGGGGAGGAGGGAAGAGAAGGCAGAGGGTCAGGGGTATGAGGAGAGGAACAGGAGGTAGAAAAGGGGGAGTGAGGGGACGTGAGGGGAAAGGAGAGAGGAGGAGAGGATGGTGGGGGGTGGGGTAAATGGGGGGGTGGGGTAAATGGGCGGGGTGAGGAAGAAAACACTAAGAAGAACACACAGGGAGAAACTTAATGATTCTTAGGGGGCTGCTTGGTGTGCTCTCCCCCTTGTGTTTTAATAGTGGTGCTCTTGTTTTAAGGTCTTTCCCACGATGCAGTCTTCTTAAATTTATTCTTACTACCACCAGGGGAGACACCTGAGAAAGAGTTTAACAGGTGTGGATGTAGCCCTCATTAACCCTTTCACTATATGGTAATCCAATTTAACGTTATTACTCTCGTTTATGTGACCTCTCTTCCAACCCCACTTATTCTACTAATTACATTTTTACAACGCTATTACCACGATATCAGCCGCATCCATGAGAACGTTATTAGGTCTTATATGCTGAATAAATCGCTTTGGAAGAAGTGTTACGAAGTTTCTTACGCCACCCAGAATACGAACATTAAGGCTATTTGTTGCTCTTGTATTTTTGTGTAATGTTTATCGTGTTTCAGTACTGTGTTATTATCAGGTTTTACTCTTGTGTTGGTATTTTTATTTGGCCACTGTTATTTTAGTCAGTCTCTAGTCTCTCTCTCTCTCTCGTCCTGCCTCATGTTTCCGTTGACACTGATGGCCATCCCTTCACCACAACCCTTCATCACGTCCCACACCGTCATCATCATCACGAGAGAGAGAGAGAGAGAGAGAGAGAGAGAGAGAGAGAGAGAGAGAGAGAGAGAGAGAGAGAGAGAGAGAGAGAGACCCTGCAACCTCACCTGACATCGTAAATAAGGAAGGAGTGACGGCAAGGGGAAAAGGGGAAGAACCTGAGGAAGACGGAGAGGAGGAGGAGGAGGAGGAGGAGGAGGAGGAAGTAGAAGAGAGGAAGCAGGAAGAGTGACAGATGGGAGAAACGGAGGACATGTATATATACCTGCAAATACTGTATGATTACCGCTTCACTACGATAACTTAGTTGGTAGTTATTATTCTCGATGTATAGTCTCTTTTATTTAGCTCAGGTCGGATTTACGTAACTGCAGGGGTTAGACAGAAACGCTGGGATGATGATGATGATGATTACAGTCTTCATTAACCCCTTCATTACTAATCTTCCTTCCTAATCTGTATAAAGTCGTCTCGAAGTAATCTGAATAAACGATGCAAGGACGATATCACATCACCTCATTACTTAGCTACCTCTTTTCATTTCTCGTTTCAATTATCTATTTCCAGGTGCCTAATCCCTGAGTTGATCCAGGAGAAGCCGTGACAAAAAGGTTTCCAAGCCCTGTTACCTGCACTCCACGTCGCCCTTCTTTCTCTCTCTCTCTCTCTCTCTCTCTCTCATATATTCCTTCACCTAACCTAGCCATCTCGATCTCGGTCTGCGTCTTCTCATCCTCCAAATTGCCCTAACGGTATCGTCAGCTCCCTATATATTATCCCCCTTTGCAGCGTAGGGCCCCTAGGCTAGGCTGGGCCCCTGGTGGTATTATATGGTCGAAATTCCTGCAGACGCCTATTGTTTTTTTTTCTTTATGGTGTTTTAAATTGCTGGACCATCTGGCTTCGATTCTATTAACCCTTTCACTCTGATGACATCTATTATTATTATTATTATTATTATTATTATTATTATTATTATTATCATTGCTGCTATTATTATTATTATTATCATTATCATTCCTATTATTATTATTATTATTATTATTATTACTGTACTGAGCGATCAATGAAGGATATATTTATTACTATTTCGCAAAGTCTCCCCTAAAAGCAGAAATAAACGTCTGGAGAAAACGAGAAAATAAATAATGAAGCAGAAGAGGTTAAAAAAAAAATATAAATTCCAGGTATGTGTCTCTGTGTTCTAGTTTTTTTTTTTTTATCATGATTACCTTCCCACGGTCATTTTCCGTCCGTCCGTCTGGCTGTCAATCTATCTCTTACGCAACTTCCTTCTCTCTCTCTCTCTCTCTCTCTCTCTCTCATCTTCTGTTCTCTTCCATTCCTTCTCTTCCTCCCTCACACTTTCTTTCGATTCCTTCCTCTCTCTCTTTTTCTCCCTCTCTCTCTTTTTCTCCCTATCCATCACCCTCTTCTCCCTCTTTCCTAACTCTTTTTCCCTGCTTTCTCTCACCCTTCCCCTCCCCACCCTTCCTCTCCCTCATCTTCTCTTCCCATTGTCACATATTCTCTGCTCCCCTGCACCTCTTTCTCTATCATCATATCTCCTTCCTTACCCTACCTCCCCCCCGGCCCTTCTCTCCCTACCTCCTCCCTCACCCTCTCTACTCTCCCTCACCCTCTCTCCTCTCCCTCATCTTCCCACCTCTCCCACACCCTCCCTACTCTCCCTCACCCTCCCTCCTCTCTCTCACCTTCTCTCCTCTCCCTCACCCTCCTTACTCTCCATCAGCCTCTCTCCCCTCCCTCACCCTTTTCCCTCCCCCTCACCCTCCCTACACTCCCTCACCCCTGTCCCTCACCCTCCCATGTTCAGCCACTTGTAACATTCAGGAAATCCAGATAAGCCGTTTTCAGAAAGGCTGGTAAACATCTCAAAATATTTCATCGTTACTCCCTCATGAGCGAAGTCCATAAATTTACGTTCGCCTCGAAGGATTTGTGATGGATTATGGGATTTTTATTTTGGGATGTGATTTTGATTTTTGGAACCCCTTTTTTTTATTTTAGGCGATTTACTTGTTGACATTGTTTTCGAATTGGTTATTTATTTATTTTTTTCGTTATGGATATTTTTTTTTTCGTTCTGTGATTGGGTGATGCGTGACTGTGATTTTTAGTTTGGTGATGATTTTATGGGAGCTGAGTACATATGATTGTCTCTCTCTCTCTCTCTCTCTCTCTCTCTCTCTCTCTCTCTCTCTCTCACACACACACACACACACACACACACACACACACACACACACCAGGAAAAGGGAAACTAACCCCAGATAAGGCAGGTATTGTGATGGCAGCGGACGCAAGGTAACTTCCTCTTCCCATTTTCTGTTGCTGCACCGCCCTGCTATATAATGCAGTCCCCCCCTCTCCCTCCCTCTTCCTCTTCTTTAACCCCCTCCTTTTCCCTCCCCCTCTCGCCTTCCCCTCCCCTCTCCTACTCTTTCCTTATCTTCTTTCCCTCCCTCACTTCCTCATTCTCTCTCCTTATCACCACCATCTTCCCCTTCCCCTCCCCTTCTTCCCTTTCCCCCCTTCCCTTCGGTCACTCTCTGAATCTCAACTTTTTTCCTCCTCTCCTTCCTTCCCCTATTCCCTCTTCTCCTCCCTCCTTTTTACCTTCAGCCTCCCCTCCTCCTCACACGCTCTTCTTTCCTCTTCTCATCTTCCCCATCTCTCCTCTTTCCCTTCATCTCCTTCCTCTATCCTCCTCTTTCTCTTCCTTCTGTTCCCATTTCCTCTGCTTTCCCATCCCCCCCCCACTTCCTTTCCCCGTCTTCGCCTTCCTCTTCCTCTTTTCTCCCTCTTCTCCTTTCTCTTCCTCTCTACAATACATACCCGATCCTCCTCCCTTCCCCTTCCCTCACCAAATAATATCACTATGTACCAATATTCCTCAGTTTATCTGAACTTCCTATGTATTCCTACGTGACCTTAATCCTTATCACTGCCTTCTTACAAGAATTATGACATTCCCACGTTTTTCTTTATAATCATTATTATTACTATTATTATTATTATTATTATTATGACCAACATCAATAATCATCAATACTGACATTATCATCACAATCAATTATATAAAGGAGACGAGAGACTTCAGAAGCTATGAACGATAAGTAAACGTATATAAGGTCCATTTCAACGAGCACTCTGATGATGATGATGATGATGATGATGATGATGATTTACTTTCCATAACACTCTTCCTTATTCCCATTCTCTTTTGTTTATAATCACTTTTCTACCTCTCGTCCTCTCCCCTTCCCCACCCACACTCCGCAATCCTCCCTCCCACCACAATTCACAGTTTCCCTCTCCCTAATCACCCCCCTTGTCTCCCTCCCCTCCTCTCCCCCTCCCATTCCCATTCCTCTTCCTTTCACCTCCCATTCTTCTCAATTTCCACTCCCTCGTCCTCTGTCATTTCATTCCCCCCCTCCCTTCCCTCTCTTCTAGGTCCCTCTAATTACCTGCCTTCTCCCCTCTCTTCCCTCCCTCTCCTACTTTCCTCCTCACCCCACTTCACGCAACCTACCTCTCCTCTCCAATCCCTTCCCCTCCCCACCACTCTTTGCTTCCATTATTCCCTTCAGGTCCCTATTCTTCCCTTTCCTTCCCTTCTTTACTCTGCTTCCTCTCCTGTTCACTCTACTTCCCTTCCTTCCTTTCTTTCTTTCCTAATTCCATGCCTCCATTTCTTCCCCTCCCATCCACTCTTCTCCCACCTACACCTCCATGTCCACCTCCCCACCCCCTCCTTGCTCCGTTACCCTTCAATCGTCATCATCCACGACAACTGCAAGCGCGTACGAGCAACAAAGTGTATGTCCATGCATGAATTCAGAACAGTTCAGGAAGTCAACTGCGCGTGCGTGGGCGAGTATGTTCAAGTTAGTGTGTGTCCATGCATGAATTCAGAACAGCTCACTCACTCTGATCATCTCTTGCCCAACGTCGCATCCTGTGAGGGAAGCTCATGAGGCCTTCTTGCTTTGCTATTACTACTACTACCATTACTACTACTACTACTACCACCATTACTACTACTACTACTACTGCTACACTTATACTACTACTACTACGAAAGGTCTCCCAATAACTTAATAAAAGCATCTGGCAGCTACAGGAACTAAATATTATGGGCAACCTCAAAACAAATTCCTTTTACTCAGGGCATTAACAACACCTCAGTAACGATTTTGGCAAATTATATTCTTTCGACCTCCAGACATTAATTTACGCCCTTAATGGACTATTGAACCTTGGCAGAAAATCCATCTAAAAACAAAAACAAGGAAATCGGTGCAACTTCTCCTCACTGGCTCATTAATCATCGACCAAAACACTTTACATGTCACGTTACTCGCACATCCTCCCCGCTCCCCTCCCTCTCTCTCTCTCTCTCTCTACACACACACACACACACACACACACACACACACACAGGTCCCCATTAGCTCAGGACAAGGGGCGGTTGATTTAATGGGCCGATAAAGGTAAGTTTGGTGGAATTACTGGGCAAGGGAGAGCATTGGAAGGACAGCAATGAGGTTTTTTAGTTCTCTCTCTCTCTCTCTCTCTCTCTCTCTCTCTCTCTCTCTCTTATTTTATTCTCCTTTTTCTGTAAATTTTCTGTCAATTTGTCATTTTCAAGATTGCTCTTCAACTTTTCCCTATGACTAGCTGCTTGAAATTTTGGAAATGAGAGAAAGAGAGGGAGAGAGTGAGAGAGGTGAGACAATCAGACAATTATATATATATATATATATATATATATATATATATATATATATATATATATATATATATATATATATATATATATATATATATATATATATATATATATATACAGTATATAAAGAAATAAAAGAACGAAGAGAAGGGGACGAGCGAGATAATGGAAGGGTGGAAATGAAAGAGAAAGATAGAGATTAAATACCAAAAGATATTCTATATATATAAAATTGAAGAGATAAAGAAGGGAGACGTGGAGAGCAAAGGAAGAAATAGCCTATATATACAGATATGGAGATATCAAAGACGATATGAGGGCAAGAAGGAAGACGAGGAAGAAAATTACTAATAGCCACGATGGAAGAAGGAGGTGAGGTTCAGGGGAGGTAACAAGGCGGAGGAGGAGGGTGAGGAAGCGATAACATGGGTAGATAAGAGAGGACGAAAGAAAAAGTAGGAAGGAGGAGGAGGAGGAGGAGGAGGAGGATAAATGACTAAAGAGGAGAAGAAAGAGGAATGATAGGATATAAGGAGAAAGAAGGGAATGAAGCAATGCACTAAGAACATGAGGAGGCAAAAGATGGAAAGAAAGGGAGAAAAAAATGGAGAAGAAGGGAAGAGAAAATGTACGAAGAGGAGGAAGAGACACAGAACAAAGAGGACGAGGGGAGAGTTGTGAGGGAAGAGGAGGGAAAAAACAAATATAAAAACGGGAGATGGAAGGAGAGGAAGAGAAAGAAGATGAGTTGGAAAGTTACTATTAAGGGCTGAGGCAGGTGAGGGAGATAAGGAGGGAAGGGAGGTGAGGAGGAGAAGAGGGAAGGGAGGTGAGGAGGAGAGGGAAGGGAGGTCAGGAGGAGGAGAGGGAAGGGAGGTCAGGAGGAGGAGAGGGAAGGCAGGCGAGAAGGAGGAGCCACCTGGAGATAGAGAGATAATAATGGAATGTCTTAAGAGAAAAACGCACACAGATGCCTGACAACACTCCTACAAAGAAAAAGAAATGATTAAAATACTAATAATAATACTAATAATAATGATAATAATAATAATAATAATAATAATAATAATAAACATCATCATCAGGAGCAGCAGCAGCATCGTTAAGGAAGCGTTAACCCCTTCAGTCCTAGGACGTACTTTTCTTAAGCTGCCTTAATCTCTCTCTCTCTCTCTCTCTCTCTCTCTCTCTCTCTCTCTCTCTCTCTCTCTCACACACACACACACACATACACACACACACAAAATTAATATCCTCTGGGTGAAGGAGACCTGTCTTTAAAAACTGGTTATATACTTCCACTTCAGTCACACAACGACCAAGCGACACTTAACTACAGAAATAATTTACAGGACGAATGACTTAAGATCATTTATGAATACCTCCACACAGGACCTCGGGGACGGGCTCCTAAACAAAGACCCAGGAATTCAAAGCTAAAAAAAAAAAAAAAACAGCATCCACCCATCCCTCACCTTACCCTTGAGTTTCAGCCTTTACGTCACTCACGCATGTTACGTAACGCGAAACACTTGAGGCGGGAACAGTGGCGGTAGCTCTCTCTCTCTCTCTCTCTCTCTCTCTCTCTTTCTCTGGCCATGAGGGACAGGGCTTAGCCTACAGGGAGGAAGATGGAAAGGGATGGAAAAGGACTGAAGGGAGGATCAGAAACCAAAGAACTGAGGGGAAGGAAGCGAAAGAAGGGAGATGGAAGCAAGGGAGTACTCGTAAAGTCGTGAAGGGAGAGGCACGGGATAAGGAGGGAGAAAAAGAGAGATTGAGGGAGGAATGCGAAGAGAAAGAGAGAGAGATGGAAGCAAGGGAGGAATGCGAAGGGAAAGAGAGAGATGGAAGCAAGGGAGGAATGCGAAGGGAAAGAGAGAGATGGAAGCAAGGGAGGAATGCGAAGGTAAAGAGAGAGATGGAAGCAAGGGAGGAATGCAGCGATCAGGAGGGAGAAAGGAAAGAGGCAAGAAAATTAAGGTGTGGGGAAGAAATGGTTATCATGACAGGATGGGAGGAGAAGGAAAGGAAGAGGAGAAAGGAATGAAAGAGGAAGACAGGAAGGAGAGGAGGGGAAGAAAGAAGAATACAGGAAGAAGTGGAGGGGAAAGAAAGAAATGGAAGAAGGGAGGGAAGGAAACAATAACAAGAAAACAATAACATGCAAAGTGGAAAAGATTGCAAACAAACAATATTAACCCCTGCAGTACGATGTCGCCAAACTCTCATTATATTCTGGCAATCACTGGACGATTTTACTCAGCCTCAGAAGGACCTCTCAGACTAAAGGGGTTACCAGACATTACGAAAATAAAAACAAAAGAAAACAAAAGGTGCCGACAAGCCTGTAACACCCACAAGAAAATGGCCCTCCTCTTCCTCCTCCTCCTCCTGCTCCTCTTGTTTAATTTAAACGATAACTACCTGCTACCTTAATATACAAGGTTGTCCGTATGTTAATCAGCCCTTTGTCACTGGCTGGGAAATTTTCGAGCTGCTGGGAAGGATCAATTGGCATTAGTTGAGTCTCCCTTGAACATTTCCTATTTCCCACAACCCTCTCAACACGCCTTCTTCTTTAACTCCTTCCCCAACCCCCTTTTTTTTTTTTTTTTTTACAGGCACTAACTCCATGGATTATTTACTATCTTCACGAGGCAGCGGAAACATCAGCGCTTCCTACACCAGCAGAATGAGCCGTTCCCGCAAAACACAAGATACGGGGAGCAATATACGCCACACCCATTAAATAACTTCACCCATTACTGTACTCTAGGCTATGTTTATTGGATGTAATTATTTATCTGGCCACTCGCGGGTACTGTGGTGATTCTGTGAGTGCTCTCTCTCTCTCTCTCTCTCTCTCTCCTGCCATTAAACTCAACGATGCAAGGGGGAAAAATGACAGTATCCAAGCTTGAGAGAGAGAGAGAGAGAGAGAGAGAGAGAGAGAGAGAGAATGACAGGATATACCGGTAATAATTTGATAACATACTGCTCTGTGTGTGTGTGTGTGTGTGTGTGTGTGTGTGTGTGTGTGTGTGTGTGTGTGTGTGTGTGTGTGTTTTAATGAGTGAGTGAGAGAAAGAGAACTTTCATCACCAGGGTATAAAATAAAATAACACTTATATACCTGACAGACACAGACAGACAAATGATACATACAGATAGATGACAGATAAGACAGACGGAAAGAGAGAGAGAGAGAGAGCGAGAGAGAGAGAGAGAGAGAGAGAGAGAGAGAGAGAGAGAGAGAGTGAAATTACTTTATTCGTGTATGCTTTCCTATCACTGTTTTTTTCCCTTAGTGGCTCTGCCCTCGCGTACCATCAACATCAATGCACTCATCCTCAAACACACACACACACACACACACACACACACACACACACACACACACACACACACACACACACAAACATACACACACACACACACACACACACACACACACACACACACACACACACACACACACACACACACACACACAAACACACACACACACACACACACACACACACACACACACACACACACAATAAAAATAAACAAGAATAAGGTGTCAATTATACTTCTCAAATTACGAACAAACCAAACTAACGAAAAAAGGAAGAATCAGCATTGGAAACTCCGGATGTCACCTGTCTCCTGGGCAATTACCGTGACGTCACACCTGCCATGCGTAATATTTTACCTGGAATTTTTGCTTGTGAAAAAATGACAACAGATATTTGTACTAGGGTATACGCACGCAAGGTTACGCTGGTATTATGGTGTTATGGTTCGTTTTTTTTTTTTCTCTCTCTCTCTCTCTCTCTCTCCCTCTCTCTCTCTCTCTCTCTCTCTCTCTCTCTCTCTCTCTCTCTCTCTCTCTCTCAGCCTTCTTCTGTGGCCGAGATGGGAGGAGCCTTCACTGGGAACAACAATGGACGAGGAGAAGTGGGGGTGGGGGAGGGGAGTGGGGGAGAGAGGGGAGGAAATTAGGAGACGGGAGGGGACGAGAGGAAATTTGATGAGGGGAGGGGAGGAGTGGGGAGAGGAGGGGTTTGGAGAGGGATGGAGAGGAAGGGGGTGAAATGGGGAGGGGAGAGAGGAGTAGATGAGTCAAGAGATGGTAGAAATGAGACGAAGGAGGGAAGGAAAGAACATTACGAGGATGGGAGAATATTAGGAGAGGAGAGGAGGGTAAGGGGGAAGGGAGGGGAGTGAATGGAATGATGGGGATGTTATGAGGTGGATGAAGAGGAGGTAGGGAAGAATCAGGAGAGACAGAGAGAGAGATAGAGAGAGAGAGAGAGAGAGAGGCTAGATCAGTTAGGCCTAAGATATATATTAAATAAAAACACGTCAATTATCTTGTATGAGTGATAGGCCCTCGAGAATTAGGCCAAATTATCAGTTTTATCTATCATCATCATCATCATCATCATCATCATCATCATCATCATCATCATCACCACCACCATCACCATCATCACGTTCAGTGTTAATAATCATCTCACCATTACGCTCAACATCATCATCATACACTGCCCTAGTTCTTAACCTTTTTTAACCCATTTATGGTCAGTACTACTCTAGCATATTTCAGGTAACGCCAGACGATTTCCTTCAGCTGCTTCAGGTGAGTCATGAACGCCTGAGAGTGTTAATACCGTCACCATTAACCATCACATGAACAACACTATACTTTATTCATTTTAACTTGGCCACAAAAAATATAAGATACGTTTATTTAACATTATCGCGTAAAGACTGTTGATCGAGTTAGTATTCTTATTCTTTCACATGATGCCAAGATCTTATGCGCAGCGCGATTTTCAGCCATTTCCATGTTGAGTCAGTTGATTTGAAAGTCTCCAGGCCGTACCCCAGCCCAGGTCTTCCTCTGCCTGCCTCTGGACGCTCTTTCCTCCATATTCATGCCTTTGACTCTCCCAGGCCCAGTCGTGCTCCCGCCTCCTATCAACATGCCAAAACATCTCAACCCACCAATTTGCATCACACCTCATTTCCTTTGCCAAATTCCTCTCGCACCACACTCTTCTCAGTTCCGTCACTCAGGCTCTACTCACCTGATTCAATATTCTCAATTCTGTGCATTCCAGGCTGCATATATCCTCTTCTCCTACAAATCAAGCCACATTGCCATACCGCACTGCACTTCTCAAACATGTTTCGTAGGAATGGCTTTTGCAGGAGAGGAAAAGCCCTGTGTGGTCAGTAAAGCCAACAGTTTTCTATATTTTTCTATATTTCTTGCATCCTCTTCTCACTCCAACCATCGATCTTGCCTCTGCTCCTCCCTCCACACCCGACAGGTCTCCAATAAAACAAAATTCCACAAATTTCAGGTGTCTCTCGTTCTTGTAGACACTTGGTATTCTATCGCCAAAGCCCCATAGACAGATGATTAGATAGACAGATAGTTTCCATAATTATCTTTAACAGTATTCAACACTATATTATTCATGTTGCTTTTATTTATTTGGACTTTTTTCTAATCTGTACGTCGAAGTATTTACAGGCGATGCTAACCAACCAATGCAATCCGGTCAATACCAATAACGCTACTCCGGTGCCAAGGTTATTGACAAGAGAGAGAGAGAGAGAGAGAGAGAGAGAGAGAGAGAGAATTATGCACGTGTGTGTGTGTGTGTGTGTGTGTGTGTGTGTGTGTGTGTGTGTGTGTGTGTGTGTGTGTGTGTGTGTGTGTGTGTGTGTGTTTTAACAGACTATTCAAGAAACATCCCTAACGTCACTTGAATATACATAGCCTAGCTGAGTGACAGTCATATTCCCTTCTCTCTCTCTCTCTCTCTCTCCCTAATGGACACAAAACCCGAGCCTCACACAAATCTCTTTCATTCCCACATTAATTTTTTTTGTCTGCTGTTTCCATCTTCTTCTTCCAGAAAAATTCCACCGACTTATGAGAATGCCAGGGAGAGAGAGAGAGAGAGAGAGAGGAGGGGGGAGAGGAGAATATCATCACTATCATACAACACTAAAACTCTCTCTCTCTCTCTCTCTCAAAAACACAGCCATTCAGTCCCAGCACACAATCCAAAATAAGTCTAATATCCTCTTTTCACCACAATTTAGCCAATCAAGGAATGGCATCAGGACCACTCATTAACATATCCACCCTAATTACACCCCACTCTGATTGCCCCTTGTAATTATCCCCTGTTTAATGGCTTACTTAAGAAGGAGTTAAATTTTTTATCATCTCAATCTGCATTTGACTTTTTTTACGGTTTTTCTTGCTTTTTCTAATTGTTAGTTTTTTCATCTTAGGAGAGGCCTCTTGTACTGAAGGGGTTGATGAGGTCTATATCTAACCTCTTCAGCAAAAATAAAATAATAAAATAAAAAGTCATGGGGAATAAAGGGGCGTGGAGTCAGCGTTATGATTTACCTGTAATTTACTCATATTCACCTGGCGGACCTGTAATTTTATCAACATTAAGTAAGTATATATTCTATGTTACTCAGTGTAGGTAGATGGTTACTTATACAATGATACATATAAAATACAGGCATTTATATGTATATATATATATATATATATATATATATATATATATATATATATATATATATATACCCGGCATATATCAGAAATTTGATACGGGAAATAGCTGCATTTTTATTGTTAATTATGTACTATATCGGTAAGAGTTGGCATTAGTATTAGTGTTTTGATGTGTAAATCATCATTCAAAACACAGTAAAAAAAAATCTTACACATGTCATTTATCTATACAATTGTTCAAAGTATCAGCAAAAAAAATCAAATCAAACTCCAGTTTACGTCTGATGGTTTAATTTAACAGAGCGTGTCACGGGAGTCGGAGTTTTTTTACTGTCACAATTGACCCTTCAATGATCGGAACAAGTTGACTGGTTGTTTAAATCCTGCAAACGCCAGGAGATGATAGTATCTGGCAGAGTCATGGCAGCCTTACTGTTAACAACAATGAAAAGCTGGAATACTAACAGAGTGACGATTGTGAAGTACTAACCCCCCCCACACACACACAAATTTGTTTTCTCACATCCCTTCCTCTCTCTCTCTCTCTCTCTCTCTCTCTCTCTCTCTCTCAGCAAACGGATATGAGAGGCGCAGTGGATGACGAGAACAAATCCTCTAGTTTATCGCAGCAAAAAGTAAGAGGAACCACGGTACGTAACATAATGACGCATCGCTCCCTTTGATGAACCTATATCCAACGTGATCTGAACCCAAAAACACCCAAGAACATTTTTATAACAGACAGAAATAACAGATCTGTATACTGAACTCCGTCTTGATGTCACAGCGCCGAGGACTGTTCACATGATGGAATAAAATACACGTGAAATTGTCTTTACTTCGATAAACAAGACGGACCGAAACTGTTTTAATTTCTCGGTACAAACTCAATCTAAAACGTTGGTACAATCATGCCACTGCGTACTGAATTAATACTGCTGAATTATTACTACTGATCTGACTGCTGGATTTATACTGGCGAATCCCCATTACGATTCTGAACTGCTCATTTCTCAGCACTAACACAAAAACAGCTGGGGATTCGAAGCTAAAACTCAAACAAGTAGCTTAGTTCAGTGTTGCTTCTGACCCCGGCACACGTAATCACAAAACCGATGGACTACAAAAACTCGGCCACTTCCACAAGGCGCTCCCATGGACCTCTTTATAAAGGTAATGTTGAAGGAATATGTATGAAGTGACAATACCATACTAAAGATAGGACTGAAGTACATATGGCTTCCCTATCTAAATATCGTCTCGTAGTCATTAACAAAATCGTCTGGTGATGTCATGAACAAAATGTTTGATGTCATGAAACTGTACAGTATTACTAACAGCACCGTCCTCTCTCTCTCTCTCTCTCTGGTGAATCTGCAGCAAATGACATCGATGATTTTATTCGGCTACATATCACAGTCATCAGCGTCGACTAACGGGCATTTACCAAGACTTATTTTCACAATCTAGGAGAAGAGAAGCTGGAGGACAGAGGGTTATTGCTGCCGATAGTGTGTGTGTGTGTGTGTGTGTGTGTGTGTGTGTGTGTGTGTGTGTGTGTGTGTGTGTGTGTGTGTTCCAACTCAATGCACAGGCATCCCAATCATATATTTCCAGTGCTAATATCCTCCGTCCCAATCCAATATACGCTGGGGGCTATCTGATTCAGGCCTGGTGTGATGGGACCGGCATGGCTTTTATAATACACACACACACACACACACAAGTAGATGCACATAGATATAGACAGTGAATGATAAGTAAAAACAGAGACACTGTTAAAGATAGATAGACAAGTGGGCTGACAGACAGACTTTCAGATAGACAGAAAGTTAGGTGACAGAAAGCAGATACAGTCACACATGCAAACATATGAAACAGATACCACTCGTAGGTAAGGGAGTGCCGTGCATGGTCAACAAAGTGCTTACATCAACAAAGTACTTGTATTGCGCAACATCAGAGTACGAAAATCAAGGTTATCTCTCTCTCTCTCTCAATGGGTGGGAGGAGGAGGAGGAGGAGACCAGGAAGGGAATATAAGGTAGGGAATTGTTTGAAAGAGGTTGTGTCGTCGGAGAAGGGGTAGTTGTTACTGAGTAGGGGCAGACACGACGGGAGATCTTATTTTTTGTCGAGCTCCCCTTACTGGATAGGCCTCTAGGCACTACAAATAGACGGACAGACGGATAGATACCCGGTACCGTAAAC
>NC_137063.1:37782345-37804845 GCF_032717465.1 Coenobita brevimanus
ATCAGAGCTTATGAATTAACCTAACGTGTGTGTGTGTGTGTGTGTGTGTGTGTGTGTGTGCCACGTTACCAATCAAAACAAATTGGGAAAGAATTTACAGGTTGCTCAATGAATGTCAGTGTGTGTGAAATGTTCTGGGAAAGAAGCGAACTGTTGTGAAAGAGCAAGGAACACGTGTGCTCCAATTCCTGGTATTAAAATTAGGGTGCATTTACCTCGGCACAGCTGACCGATGTAAACAAGCCACTCAGCTGAACAACACAGCATCTCGTACGTACCTACCGGATACTTACAGCATCTCTACCTACCGGATACTTTGAAACATAAGAAAACAAAACAAAAAATGAACTTCAGTCGACTTACCTAGTTCGTGTCGTCTCGTTACGCCTGTAAACTTTGGTATTTCCTTTCCGTAAACAATCAGTGCAGCCCTCCTCCAACAATCACACAATCTCTCTTAGCAGAATCACCAACCTGTCACCAAGAAAAGACCCCCAAACACCCCCCCAAGGGCTTCAACTGAGATACTGTAGAAGGGTAAGCGCTCAAACGTTACTAGTAATGTCAACAGGTCGAGTAGTACTGAGCCTTCACCTTCACGTCACGCGTCTGCGAGGAGGCGTTTGGCAACTCAGATCTGGTGCTTACCAGTTTCTCCTTATTTCATTTCTTTACCCATATGCCCATCACAGACCTTTCGCGGTTCCTTACACCATGCACCTCAACTCTATTTGTGATTACATTACCACTAGCTCAGGGGTATATATTAGAAAATCCTTACAAAAACTGCAAATTTCTGGAATCTATGGAAGTGCATTATCGTAAGTTGCCAGATAGTGCATTTCTTTTCGGTCAACAATACGTACTAAGCAATAAAATATCAATATCACACAAATCCCACTTCATTATATACAAATAATAAACCCTGAAGTGCATAAATATCTATCTAGGGCACCAAAGACTAACATTATGAAACGAAATGTCACACGGCGGCACTAACGACGAAATTATCAGATGCTATCTCACATGCTGTAAAACTCTCCGCCTCTCTCTCTCTCTCTCTCTCTCTCTCTCTCTCTCTCTCAAACCATTGCTTTTTTTTTTTTTTTTTCTTTTCTCTCTATCTCTCTTTCTTCGATAATGCCATCACTATATATTTACTCCACAATATTTTTTTTCTCCATTGTCGCTTTCTGTACACAATATTGCAAGTATCCTTGAATTACCCATGAGAAAAAACAAAAAATCCAAGGTTAACTCCATGCGTGCTTGACTCCCCCAAGGTACAAAATTATCCAAACACTTTCATAATAAGTTTTCCCATTTTTTTTTTTTAATCTTTACCATCCAATACAAGTGATCGACAAAATGGGTAAGGACAGATGGACGGCATACTCGCATTTGTCATTATTATATACTGAGGGCGTAATACTGGGTGAACAGGTACAAGCTAGGTACAGTCCTGGAGAAAGTAGGAAGCTCATCAACATCAACAGTTAAAAGCAGAGGCGAAGCTACAGGTAAGCACATGGGGTTGGAGGGTATCAAGGCAAAAACTTCCTACTATTACTGGTGCCGGTAAAGCATAAGTTGTAAGTAATACCATTTTACTTACAACTTACAGATGTAGTTTATTTTTAAAGAGAAATAGTTTATTCTTTCAGGGATGCAGTGTTTACTTTAAAGAAAAAAAAAAATGCCGCTTTAACTCAGTTCATTTGCAGTATAGCGGTGTATGTTCCACAGGCTGGCTTGGATGATGTAGAAAAGCATAGATTTTGGGATGACTTGATATGTGTGGTAAGTGGGACGTGGTATGATGATATTGTAGTTTTGGAAGGGGACTTAAATGGTCATGTAGGTGCCACAGCCCAAGGATGTGAAGGGGTACATGAAGGATGTGTATGTACCACGACTATCACCACTATCACGACAATTTTTACCACCATCGTCATCGCCACTACCGCCACCATTACTACCACCTCAACCACCAACATCACCACTACCACAACTACCGCCTCAACCGCCACCACTACCACCACAACCACCACCACCGCTACCATCTCAACCAATACACTATCACCTCAACCACCAGCACCACCACTACCATCTCAACCACCACCACCACCACCACTACCATCTCAACCACCACCACCACTACCATATCACCTCAACAACCACCACTGCTACCTCAGCCACCACGGCCACTACCACCTTAACCACCAACACCACCACTACCACAAGCACCACCTTAACCACCACCACCACGATCACCATCATTACCACCTCAACCACCACCACTACTACTACTACCACCTCACCCACCATCACCACCACCACTACCACCATTACTATCACAGCTACTACCAGCTGTACCCAACTACCACCACGACCATCGATACTACCACAACTACCACCATCACAACTATCACCCCTACCACCACCACGACCATCCTTCTAATCTTACACCCACTCTCATCGGGACAAATTTGCATATGGAGCCTGTGACTATCGTGGACGTCACCTTTGAGGATTGATGCACTAGGTGTGATGAGATTAGGTGAGATGAGATCAGGGGAGGTGAGGGTGAGGTGAGGAGTGGTGAGGCTGAGATGATGAGAGGTGAGGTGTGGTGAGGTGAGATGAGATGTGATGACAGGTAGGGGAAGTGAAAAGAGGGGGATAATGTGAGAGGGGAGGGGAGGGGAGGAGATGGAAGATGTGAGCTGAGGTGAGGGGAGGAGAGAAATTATGAAGTGAGATGGGGTGATGCGATACTCTTATAAGGACAGAATGGACGAGAGGTGATATGAGACGAAATAGAGTGGAATGACTGAAAAAAACGAAATAATTTTCGAAAGAATTACTCATGCCTTCCTCATCTGGACTGTTTCATCTTCACCTCATGCCTTCACCTCAAGAACGTTTATTTATTTATTTAATTATTTATTTAACTTCCCACCACCAGACCATTTTCTTCTGTTTCGATGGGACGACTTGGTTTTTTTTTTTTTAATGCAAGAAGGAACCCCTGGTCAGAATCCGGCAAGACTGTTCCCTCCAAGACAAAATAGAAACAAAATAACAGAAAACCAAGTTCAAGATCCGTTCATTACGAGATGCCTGGACACATATGAAAGACTGGAGGTCATAGGCAGTCAGTAATAAAGACAGAGGAAAACAGTTCCTTTCCAGTTCAAAAAAGCTTTCCTGAGCTTAATGAAATTGTCTGCCGGCAGCAGGACCAAAATACAACAATGATGTCATCGTACTGTACAGGTCAGATGTATGCAACAACACCAAATTAGTTCACTTTCTCGTTCTCGAGATTCAGAAAGCGTTTAGTGAAGTTCTCCCAAGTAGTCTCGTGGAGAAGGCAGAAATTACACTGCTTATTCAGTGTTCAAGTCGGGCTGAAACTGTTCTCTTTTTACAGTAAATACAATTTCTATATATGAACATAATTTTCATCCATTTAAATGTTTCACGGCACCAGCAGTACGGTGCCTTTCTTCACAAATACTGGCGCAAAATTTCAGTGGCAGTATCCTCTGAGGTGCTTATGCACAGAAAAGGAACCAGAGTTTGGAAGCCTACATATAAATGACCTTTCTGGAGGTAATTGAATATGAGAAAACCAATACCCGGTATATATGTATAGTGGTTCATTTCAACGATTTTAGGTCATGGAGAAAGGTAAATACTCTAGAAATAGCGGTTATATATTCACTGGCAAAAGCTTCAAGTCAAATAAAGCAAAGTATTTATTCTTCAGCAGAGTTGCAAACATACAAAACAAACTGCCCTCCAGCGTAGCAGACTGTGATCCGGGAAGAAAATTTTGTTGCCTTTGGACGAGTTTATAGCTTCTGATCTCCAGCCAAACCCAGGCAGTGCTGAATGATAGCACTTTGACGCATGCTGTAATGTCTCCAGTTCAGACTATGAAGGCAATCAGCACAACAACGCTATGCTCCTGATATTAACCTTATGTCAGTTTTTGCTGACAGTTGAGACAGCGTAGTTGTTCATTCTTCTCTTCCTAGTCTTCTTTTCCCTTACCACTTCACTTTTTATTTTTTTCTTATGCCTGTCCCTGATAACTTTTTTCTCGACTCATAAACACTTACGTATCGTAGTTTCAACCTAATCCAGGGGCACGTAACTTCGACAGAACATAAAGATCTCTTACTATATCCTTTCCTTCGTACTCTCTCTCTCTCTCTCTCTCTCTCTCTCTCTCTCTGACACAAAGCCGCACCATTGTAGCCGTAATAACCACTATCATCACCATCATCATCTATTCTTTCCCGACTCTGGCTACGTCGTAAAGGGAGTGAGGTGAGAAGTGAGATGCAGTGAGTTGAAAAGTGAAGTGAGTTGAGAAGTGAAATGAGTTGAGAAGTGAAATGAATTGAGAAGTGAAGTGAGTTGAGAAGTGAACTGTGTTTAGAAGTGAAGTGAGTTGAAATATGAAGCGAGCTGGGAAGTGAAGCGAGGAATAAAGTGGAGGTATGTGACTTAGTGTGAGGTGAGGTGAAAATAAATGCAGTGAGATGAAGTGAAGTGAATGGAGGTAAGGTGAAGTGAAGTGAGGTAAGGTGAAATGAGGCGTGAAGTGAAAGGAATCGAATGAGGTGATGTGAAGTGAAATTAAATGAGGTGAAAGGTAAGTGAAGTGATGGGAAGTGAGATGAGATGAACTGAAGGGGCAGAGTGGAGATGTGAAGTAAAATGAAGTGAGGAGAAAGGCCTTGAACTGAGAGAGAGAGAGAGAGAGAGAGAGGAGGGGGAACGAGTCAAAGGCAACAAATTAATAACGCGGAGTAAGAAAAAAAAAAAAGACTAAAAAATCTTCACTTTTTATTCATATTTTGCGAGAGGCAGAAAATAAACAAACTTTTTGAAACTCGAGGAATGCTTGGCGAGGAGAGACTGAGCGAGAGGAGGGAGAGGAAGAGGAAGAGGAAGGGGAAGAGGAAGAGGAAGAGGAAGGGGAAGAGGAAGAGGAAGAGGAAGAGGAAGAGGAAGAGGAAGAGAAGGAAACAGAGATATGACGAGAAGGAAAACTGTGAAGTGGAGAGGGAAAAAGACGAAGTGTGGAGAAGATAAAGGAGAAGGAGGAGTAGGACGACGAGGACGAGGACGAGGACGAGGACGAGGGTAGAGAAAGAAGGAAAAGGAGTTGCCTCACTAACATACAAGAATATATGAAGATTCCATGCGACATCTTAACACCGACCTTTAGGTTATTTGTGCTTTTGATATACAGGGAAAATGTGCTCTCTCTCTCTCTCTCTCTCTCTCTATCTCTCATTACAGTTGCGGTCAATATTTTGTGTACACTGCCTCATAGCTGTATCAGATTCCCCCATTCACCCTGACCCATTATATTTTCCTATTAACAGAACACCTACCCACACCCTACCAATCCCGGTGACTTTTTATCCTTGTCCATTCCTCTTCTCATTTTCCGTGCACCCTATTCTTAAACCTATTACTCCCCATTCTCTCCTGGCGCACGAGAACCCCCCATTGAAAAGCATACCCATTCATCAACCCATCCAGCCAATCATCTTCCCCTCCCCATCGTTTAATTCTCAAATCCAATACCCCATTCTCTATTGACCGCACACCAAGAAGCATACCTCTACATCCCACGCACCCCCACACACACAAACTTCACCCATGCAAACTTCCCTCATCTTAAACTTTCACTTGATGGAGAGTTTGAATGAGACCCCCCCCCCTCCTCTCAAAAAAAAAAAAAAAGTAGAGCAAACTCTTACCCTTGGCGTGGTGAGGAAATAGGAAGCAGGTCTAAAGTTAACCAAGCCGGGCCGGTGAAAATTTTGTGTTTTTTCAAGATTAAAATATAAGATGACACAATATTTGTTATACAAGTATGGTACACTTCGTCTACTGCCGTATCAGAAGCGCAGAGGCCCGAGGCTAGGCTACCTGACCCATACATTCAAGGTGAGGGTGACCTGCCGCCCACCCATATGTTAAATTAAAGTGAATAAGTTAAACAAACCTGGATGCGATCAAAGGCTGGCTTACATTATAATAAAAAGTAAACTAAACTAAACAGTAAAAGTTATTCAAGTTATCCTACTTCCAGTTCATGACAAGACATTGAATTAAGCCTAAACTACATTAAATTCCACTAAACTAACTTGTGAACTCAAATGAACCAAAATCGCCTCTTGGGTATGTGATTGTCAAGTCAGTGAGAGTTGGATCCCTGGCTAGATCAGGAAAACTTTTGAGAAAATGAATTTCGTTGAAACGGACTTAAATAATCTACCGTTAGACCCCTCGACATGTAAAATTACCCCCACTAATACCAATGCACCGGTCTTGTAGACGACAGCATTAACTCTTATTCAAAGTGGACGGTGGATGTTAGCGCCGAAGTGGTGACACGTGGTGGTGTGTGGTATGTAGGAGGACTGTTAGGCCTTATGGAACGGGCTGCTAAATTTGTGCCCAGAGTCAGCCGCATTAAATTAAAAAAAAAAAAAAGGGATGCCATATTTTCTATACTATTCTTGATATTCCCATACGATTTTGGTCAACTTATGAATGGCTGTTCATCCATTCAGTACGATGACGTATTTTCGTTTTATTCTTGCTGTCTCCAGACGATTACATTCATCTTTAAAACTTTTCCCCTTATTTTTATGAATGGAGGACACCTGGAATCTGGTGTATGGATTATTTTTTTCTATTTGATTTGTTCTTCCCTCCTTTGTTCATCTTCTTAAAGAGAGAAAAAATTACACATACTCTCTACACAAAAGCTGTCAGTTACTATCTACCTGCGACTTTTTCAAAATGTCTAAACGAAAGGTTTCAAAAGTTGCCTAAATCAGATCTAAAATAAAACCCTCCAAAACTTGCAACGTCAATAAAACCTAACCAGGCGACTCTTCAGTAAAAATAACGAGACTAAAGGCTAAGAAATACAAGTCGACGTTAAGGTGGCTCCAAAGGGAAGCGTTTGAGAAATATAAGGCATCAAAAATTTCGCTGGTTAAAATATACGGCCACCATCTTCAAAAATCAGTAGGTCAGCTTTGAGTACGGGGGCGAAGGGATTAGTGTGATCTTCGGGGTGATGGGGCTGAACTGAGGGGAAATCCAAACTGCTGACAAAGAACGATAGATAAAAAGCCAAACTTTTGAGTAAGCATGCTAGGTAAAAAGAACTGTTGAAATAGCATGGTAAATAAAACGCCAAACTGTTGATAATGCATGATAGATAAAAAGCCAGACTGTTAAAAGAGTTAGATAGATTAAAAAGTGATTGAAAAGAATAACAAGAATAAAAACTTGGTTGAAGCAGAAAGGAAAGGAAAAACCACACAGAATTAAAATGAGATAATAGTAGTAATATTTTATTCACATTAATATCAAAGTTTTTTTTTTTTTTTTTTTTTAACCTGGCTATTCAAGTGTTTAGAGATGGCACGATGGAAGTAAGAAAATGCAATAAGATAAAAGTGACGAACAAGAAAATAATAAGTGGCAGAAATGAAGCTGAAAGACAAAAACAATGCGGAAAAAACAGAAACTGCAGAAATGAGAGAAAGAACTGTCAGAAACACTGGAATTGACGAGAGAGAGAGAGAGAGAGAGAGAGAGAGAGAGAGAGAGAGAGAGAACAAAAAAGATTAATGATAAAAACAAAACTCGACAACAACCCACCTGTATCCTTTCTTCTACCCTTGTCTTCCACCCACCAGCTAATTCCCCTTCAGAGGCATTTGGATTCCCTTCCCGTAGGCCTGACTCAACACCCCAGCCAACCCACTGAAGCCCAACACGGGTAGAATTGGATCCCATTGCTAGCGTGGCAGAAATGGGATCGGACCCTTCTTTGAAAAATTAGAAGAAAAAAGGATGGGAGAAAAAGGTACACTAATGGTGGTGTGTGGCTGTTACAAAAATAAATATAAGAATATGAAGGAAAAAATATATACTAATGACTTTGTGTGAGTCAAAAAAATGAAAGGAAAATAAATGACGAAAAATATCATAATGGTTTTGTGTTGCTGTAAAAGGCAATAAAATAATAATCAAATAAATAAATACATTACAGATAAAAAAATAAATTAATTAATATATAAATAAATGGAAATAAATACATTAATAAATAAAAGAGAGGAAAAAAAAGCAGATGAAGAGAGAACATTCAATGATGTTTTCTTGTAGGTGACAGAGAAAGAAACGTGGAATAAGATAAAAAAAAATCAAGGATAAAGATAATAATGGTTTCGTGTGATTATTAAAAAGTTAAAAAAAGAAACAAAAGTTGGAGCCAAGAAAATGATGATGGTTCTGTGTGGGTGTCGTAGAGGGACAACAATTATTTTGCGTGAGGAATATGGGTCAGATCCACGAAAAATAGTTCTCTGACGTGCAGAAAGGAGTAGCTATCATTTTTATGGAACAGGATAAAGGTTTGGTACAAAAGAAAAAATGTGAAAGAAGAATAATACATACATGAATATTAATGTTTTGGGGAGAATATTCAGAGAGGGATTTATACTGCAGAAGAAGGAATGGATTTTGCATGTTGGGAAGAAACGAAAGTAAATAAGTTTCTGAGAGGAATTTTTGTTGTGGATTATGACGTTCGCCACCATGGACGCACTTTTTTAACGCTTCTTCTGTTATGATATTGCAGGTAAGAATTCCCTAAGTCAGCACACACACACACACACACACACACACACACACACACACACACACACACACACACACACACACACACACACACACACACACACACACACACACACACACACACACACACACACACACACACACACACACACACACACACACACACACACACACACACACACACACACACACACACACACACACACACACACACACACACACACACACACACACACACACACACACACACACACCTATCAGTATAACAGTGTCATTTCCTTTTTACATTACATCATGATCCTACCACTTCTCTCCTGCCATCCCAAGCCGCCCTTCTACATACTCCCTCCTACCCCCTCTCCTCACAGCACCTTATCCCTCTACCCTCACCGTAAAATTCTGACATATGGACAAACAGACCAAGTACTGGATGTATAATTGCTCGTTCCGGAAAATTATGCTCACCTCCTGAATGTAAAATATTGGAAGTTACGAGGGTGAATCTTTCGTAAATCACTCCGACACGAAATTCATTGACCTGGCCGTCACACTGAAATTAATAGCGGTAATCTGTAGCGTGATTGTCTGGGTATTACTGTTTGTTTATATTTTGTTTCGTGCTTAATTGCAGTGCGAGAGGTTTATGTTTCTTTCGTACTCATTTCTTATTTACTTATTTTGTTCACTCAGTATTTGTGTTTTTCGTCGGGAGATTAGTTAACGCTCCCACGGACAAGTTCGCATAATCGACTTAAGCTAAACCCTGACCATTTCATTCAGGTGAGAAAAATTCGAAGATTCCCAAGATTATCCAAGGTTGTTTTGAACCTTACCACTAACCAACTCCACGCCAGCCAACCCTACGTAGCCTCTCACCTTCCCCTGACACTCGCCTCTAACTGCTGAAGGTCATTTTCTTCCCATTGACATTGAATTCATTTAAGTCACACGGTTTATATTTATCCGCAAATTTCACACTGACCTCCCACAAGTCTCTGAAGGGCGATGATGGGGTTCTATAGAAAACTTAGTGAAGAATTTCTACTAATGCTACGGTTCTGCACCACTTCCATTACACTTCTCCCTGGCTGACACCATATACAAGTGTTAATCTGTTGTTATGACTCGGTTTTCAAGATGGAGAGAGCAGTTATAGCATCAAGATAGAGCAAGCAGTTAAAGCATCATCTACATGACATTCAAAGAACTATGATTGAATGTGTGGTGTGGGGTGAGGTAGGAAAGGCAAGGGTAAGGAAGGGAAGAGGTGTGATTTAGCTATATAATTATGTGCAAATCAAAATGGAGATTAAGAGGCCTTGGAACAATGTGGATGATGATAATGATGGTGGGGGCGATAATGATGATGATAATGACGATGTACAGGAGAGAGGGTGTCGCCACAGAGAGCCACCTACGCGCGCACGCAATCACTCATCATCATCATCATCATCACCACCATCATTATCTCTATCTTCAGCTGCAAAAGACAAGATGCGTAGGCTCCAGAAACAACACAAAAACAGCATTTATAAACTACAAAGAGGGTCTGGGTTTTAATGAGTCTTTTCTAACAAATGTGTGTGGGTGTCCTGCTTCTGACAGCTCAGTGGATTATGGTAGGGGTGGTGGGGGACTGTGTGGGGCGGATATATGGGGATGATGGGGTACTGGTGTGGTGGAGGAGGAGGAGGATCAGTGTGGGATGGGTGTATAGGGGTGATGTAGTAGGGTCGGGGGTGAAGGGGTGATGGAGTAGACGTGGGTGTGTGATGAATTAATGGTGGGGGGGGGGAAAGAGCTTTACGGGGAGGGTGTATGTATGGTGTGTGTTAACCAGATTTTTATGGTGCAATTACTCTGCTGAATTAATGTTAAAATGCAGACCAGGCAGTTACCTACCTGTAATGCAGACTTTTATGCAGATTTATTACAACACTTGCACTGAGCTGATTAAAAATTCCCAGTTACCGCTACTATTAAATCCTGCAGCAAGGGCCACATACATGCCACGTATGCTTCTATGATTAATTTCTGGCTCTTTTTATATTATTAAACAGAGTTTCATACCATATGCCGGCATTTAAATCCATATTTTGCCAGGTCTTCAAAACCATCGTTCGGGAAGAGACCATGAAATGAAATATAGTGATTTAAGATCGAAATAAAGGTTAACATATTCAAATCACACGAAGCTCACAGAGATAATTCTGCTTGGAAAAAATAAGCCCAAAAAGTAAGTAATTAGTTAAACTGACACAAATGTGAACAAGCAGCGTCCCGTTCAGTGCCCACCTTTTACCTACGTCAATGTGCGGCGAAACGAGAGATGAGGCGAATCAGTTCATCATTTACTCTTTTCTGCGAGTGGAAATAAGCTGGATAAACATTTAGAGTCTTTATTGTTATGACTGTTATTTCCTCCGCCAACGAAGATGGAGGAGGTTATGTATTCACTTATGTTTGTCTGTCTCTGTTTGTCCAGACGATATCCCCAAAAGCTCTCAATGAATTTTATTGAAATTTGGTGGAAGAGCTGGCCATGGGCCAAGAAAGAAAGGAGTAATTTTTGGGACGGATCCGAATCCGGATCCAATGTATACTATCTCTAAATGTTCTCAATGAATTTCAATAAGATTTTGTGGCAGAGTGGACCACGGGTCAAGGAATAATTGATTAAATTTTGTGGCGGATCCAGATCTTATGTACTCCACACAATGCCTCCAATGCTCCGGATCCGGATCCTTTTAATGGCAATGGCACTGGCGGACGTATTCGCTCTATGAGTGTTTTCTAGTTATTTGCGCAATGCAGAGTAAATGCATATGAATTTCGCATATAATTTTTCACAGTTCACATCCTTTCCCTTCACTGGGTTGTGGACTACTGAGAATCTGAGATGCAGTTTCCAGACTCCAGTACTCGCTTGTGTGATTCGAATTATTTGAAGCAGCGAGACTGTGTGATAAGGGAGTCGAGACGGCGAGAAACACCATGATAAATCTGTAGTACTGTTTCTCTTTTTTTCTAAGATGATGCAGTTTTGACTTCGTGGCGTCTGGTGATGTTAATACTCGTACATCCAGTAGCGAACATGATGTGGGTGTGCTGGAAACTGTTAAGAGGAATACTTTGAAGTCTGATTTATGCAGTGAGTGGAAAATGAGAGATTAACTTGCACAGAGCATGCGAGTGAGGTGGAATGAGTGAAGGGAGAAAGAGAGGCCATGGATGAGTTGAGAGGAAGGAGAGGAGAGGTATATGAATGACGATTGTGTGAGCTGGATGGAGGCCTGCCTGGCGACGGTAGACAGGGCGGAACGTGGGGGCTATTTGTTCGTGGACACCTCCATTTTAAGGAAGTCTGGCTAAAGATAGACAGACACATACGCAGGTAGATGTTTAGAAAGATAGCCACATATATATATATATATATATATATATATATATATATATATATATATATATATATATATATGAAGAATCAGTGGGGAGTACAGTGAGCGAAATTCTAAGAAAAAGCATAGAGAAAACGCATTAGGTATTTCGAGAGTTGTGACTTCAGAGAGAGCGTGCACGAGAGAGAGAAAGCATGGTAAAATAACTATACATCTAAAAAGGAGAAGGCAGACTCTTGAGATTACCATTTTGTTCCTGTTTTGCGCATCTCGCCTTTCATTGGCTGAGAGCCGTTTAGACGTAGACTGGTGCACAATACTTTGTTTACGTCTGAGACTGGTTTGCGGGTAGTGGTGACTAGAACGATCCACATTTTTTCTTTTTTCTTTTTTTTATAACTAATAGTTCTAGGACAATAGGTTGCTGTAGTGTATTTGGATGTAATGGGGAGGAGTAAGACCCGTTTATAAACTCCGCGGATTCCGGAAAAACAGTGAATTAAGAAAAAAATGGATAAGTTTGTGCAGGAGAGCAGACAAATTTCCTCCCAGTTCGGGTAGAGTCTGCTCAAATCATCGCAGCCCATCACAGTACGCCAGACACTTGGAATATGAACCGTTGGCTCAAGAACCACCTGCTACAGTCCGACTACTGAAGATGGATGCAGTTCCAGACATAAACCTTCCCAAGAGGACGCGTGATAATGAAGGTAGGCACTGTGGGCTAAGATGAGGAATGAAAGACAATGTGCTGCTACAGGCTAGTCTTATATATTACCTGTTGTGCTGATCAGAACAAATGCCAGCTTGCAGAGTTTGATAGATTTACACTACCTGGCCTCCTCTGAGCCTCAGGGCCTTCACCAGGGCTGAATCTGAACGTGATCCAGTTTCATGTATTGTTTTACCATTTGTTACACTCATGACTTTTTTTCGGCTAATTATTTGCAGTTTATATTCACGATGCTTTAGCGACATCACAGCCAGTCATTCATTCCTTTATTACCCCTTCACTACCATGACGTCCTTTATTTATTTATTTATTATTTTGCAATTATCAGACAAGTTTACAGTTATTTTTCGAACTAAAGAGGTCAGATATAGCCTTCATAACTCCTCGAGGTCTCCCAAAAGCTCAACAAAATCGTCTGACCATGACAAGAATATTCCCTCAAAGATTCACCAGATATTCCCTCAAAGACTTCACCAGATTCAAAATATTCCCTCAAAGATTCACCAGATTCAGAATATTCTCTTAAAGACTTCCCAGATTCAGAATATTCCCTTAAAGACTTCCCAGATTCAGAATATTCCCTTAAAGACTTCCCAGATTCAGAATATTCCCTTAAAGACTTCCCAGATTCAGAATATTCCCTCAAAGACTTCACCAGATTCAGAATATTCCCTCAAAGACTCCACAAGATTAAGAAAATTCCCTCAGAGATTCACCAGATTCAGAATATTCCCTCAAAGACTTCACCAGATTCAGAATATTCCCTCAAAGACTTCACCAGATTCAGAATATTCCCTCAAAGACTTCGCCTGATTCAGAATATTCCCCCACAGACTTCGCCTGATTCAGAATATTCCCTCAAAGATTCACAAGATTCAGGAATTAACTCGGCCTGCAACTTATGGATTTATATGATTCTCACTGCAGTTCTGATTCATTTTTATATTCGTCATTTATATATTCGTTATTTAAATTCCATATCACATAACGTTCAGAAAAAAAATATTCAGTTTTTTATTTATTTCGCCAAATTTTTGAGTATGAGTATTTTTATTTATTTATTTATTTATTTTTTGCCATAGATCTATTTGTTCATTTTTTGTGTTGTGGCTACATTCACTTTTCTTTTTATTTTTTTCTTGGGTCATAAAGGTATATCATTCATGTCCTTCCATTATTTCCCCAACACTGACTCTTTTGTATTCTCACTATAGGCTTAGCTCTCTCTCCTTTCTCTCTCTCTCTCTCTCTCTCTCTCTCTCTCTCTCCTTTCTCTCTCTCTCTCTCTCTCTCTCTCTCTCTCTCTCTCTCTCTCTCTCTCTCTCTCTCTCCTTTCTCTCTCTCTCTCTCTCTCTCTCTCTCTCTTATTTAAGATCCCCCATCATTTTTCACTGAGCCAGGGGTAACTCGGCTATCTCTCTGAAATCTCTCCCACCCGAAGCTCGCTCATACATCAATAAAGATTCGGGTCTTTCTCTTTAAGGGAGAGAGAGAGAGAGAGAGAGAGAGAGAGAGAGAGAGAGAGAGGTATGAATGAGGAAGGGATAATAAAAAGAGAAAAAGGCAGAGGAAGATGGAAAGGAGAGGGACAGAAAGAGAGGGAAGGGATGGGAAGGAAAGGGAAGGGAAAGAAGGATTTGGCATGAGAGGGAGATGAGGAGATGAAGAAGAGAGAGAAATGATAGCGAGTGAGAGAGAGAGAGAGAGAGAGAGGAGGAGAAAAAAGGGGAGAGAGAGAGAATGAGAGTCAGACTGAGAGAGAAGTGGGAAGGAGAGGGAGGTTGGAGGAAGTGAGGATGGAGAGAAGGAGTAGGGAGAGACGGAGGGAGGGAGGGAAGGAAATCTGAGAATATTGGCTAAAGGTCGAGAGATGAAGGAAGAGAAAGAGGGGTAGAAGGGACCTGGCAGAGGGAGAGAGTCAGGAAAATGGAAGAAGAAGAAGAAGACGATGAGAAGGGAAGAGAAAGGAGAATAAGAAGATGAAGAAGAGGAGGAGGAGGAGGAGAGGAAAAGGAGAGAAGATGAAAGGAAAGGAGAAGAGAGGAGAGAAGAGGAGAGAAGATTAAAAAAACAGAAGAAGAAAAAGGAGAAGAAGAAAAAGAAGAGGAATAGGGGTAGGAGGAGGAGGAGGAGGAGGAGGAAGTGAAGAAGAAGAGTAAGAGGAAAGAGGAGGAGAGAGTACAAAGGCCCTCCCCGTGTGACAGCCCCTCAATAATGTAGACAATCTGGCCACCTCACATTTTCCCTCCCTTCCACTAACCTCCACTTCTCTCCTTCCCTCCTTTCCACTCCCTTCCCCCTCTCCCCCTTCGTTTCTTTCTCTCCTCTTCCCTCTCTTTCGTTCTTCTTCATTCTCTCCCTCCCCTCTCTCTCTCTCTCTTTCTCCCTTCTCCCAGTTTTTCTCACATTCAGTTATCTTTCTCTCTTCAGTTCCTTGTCACTTTTATTTGTCTTCTTTTTCTTTCATCCTTCTTTACCTCCATCTCTTCCCTCCGTTAACCTTCTCTTACCTTCCTCTCTTCTTCTATTCGTTTCCTTCAGCCTTTCTTTCTTCTCAATTTCTTTCACTTTCACTCTTCCGTCCTTCATTTTCTTACTCTCCTTCTATGTTATCTTACCTTACATTCTCACTCACATTCACAACCACTCCTCTCTTCATTCCCTTCCTCTGCTTCCCTTCTTGCTCCCTCGCCTCCTTCCTTCATTTCCATCCTCTCTTCCTTCCTTCATTTCCATCCTCCCTTCCTTCATTCATTTTCCCCCTTCCTTGACTTAGACGCTTTCTCTCATTTTCATTTATCATTCATTGCATCCCACCTTCCTTCCTGCACATACTCCTCAACCCTACACCACGAGAGAACTCAGCTATGGAACTGGCTATCATCCATTCAGTCCCCCGTCCTACACATACACTTAAAACCCTACCCCTTCACTCCACCTGTTCACTTCCTCCCCAATTACCCGCACGAGGTACTCCCTAAAGACGACTTCAAGAACACCTGAACTGAGTAATTAGAACGAGACGGGGTGTTCTTACGCCCTCTCGTGTTCTCTCTGACAAGGCGGCCCCCATAGCCTTCTCATAAACCCCGTATGAGAGAGGATCTGACGTTGGAGGTGTATAAACCGGAGTCACCTTGAGTCTAGGGAAGGATAGGTGGGTACGGGGTTACCTGTTGCTTTGATTAGCCATTATAGAGGAAGGTAGATGAGCTCAGGGTTACCTGTTAATTTTACTAGCTATTTTAGAGGAGGACAGGTGTGTATGGGGTTACCTGATGCCTTAGTCATTTTAGAGGACAGGTGTGTACGGGGTTACCTTTTGCCGTAATAAACCATTCTGTGGGAGGACAGGCGCGTTTGATACTATCTGTTGCCGTAAAGAACCATTCCAGGCGAGGAGAGATGAGAAAAATTCAGAAACAAGAATGGACAAGCACATACGCAGAACTTCAGACTGAACGCAGAACGAAGTGTGCCATACAGTCATTCACTCATCATTCAGACGTTTTTTCGGTTTCACTTCACGGACCTAACTACACACACACACACACACACACACACGCACGCACGCGCGCATGCTGAAACCGTTGTGTGGATTCACTGGGTGGTTTGAAAGTGCTTCGTTTGATTCCTAATTACTTAAAAGCTGTGGGTTTTTCCGTCGTGTCCATGTTTAATGAAGATATTGTAGGGAATAAACTGCAATAAACTAATACATATTGTCATCTATATAGCCATAATATGACTGCAGCATTGTCTCTAACAAGATGACTTATACATGACAGATTGAGAGTCAAGCTTTGATTGGTTCGTAACATGTGTGAGCTTCCGACTGTAAAGTTGACTTAATTAATTTCGCAACATTTTCAAGTAAAGTGCGTGGCAACTAAACTGGCGGGGTGTGAGTATCCAGTAAAATTGCTGCGTGTGAATATCCAGCCTCCAGCCGCACAACACAGATGCATCAGTTATCAATAATATCGTGCTGGGAAAGAAAGGTTTTTACATCCTGTCACGTCAGTTGTCGTGACCTGCAAATGTCTGCCAATTAACTGATCTATTTGTGTCGTACCCTTGGAAAGTTTGTTCAATTATATTCCTCAAAAAGAAACGGCACTCAGAGTGGAACACCCTCACTCTACTGCTGGCCCAAGGAATGAACATTTGACTCTTCCCTGTGGCCTTGATGTTCAACCAAGTGCACTCAATATCGAACTGCATCATTCGTGCCCGATGCTTACTCCTTCCACCAACTTTGGCCTAGATCGAATCAAGCCGTTTGCGTTTACCTTTGCCTGTGACGTTTACCTTTGAACAACAAGTTTCAAAATAGAATCCTTCCATCACTAACTGCCTCTCAGTTCTTCCATCAAGTTTAGTTCAGATAGAATAAAATACAGTATAGGATTGTAACTACTACTACTGTTACTACTACTGCTACTACCAATACTACTACTACTACTACTGTATTCGCAAAAATCTCTCCCATATAAAATAAAATCTGTCTGTCATTCTGTCCTTAATCGCCTCATTTGAAGTGTAGGGTCCCGGGGCTACGCTACTTAGTCATGGCATTAAAGTCGAGTGAATAATAATAATAATAATAATAATAATAAAAAAATAATAATAATGATAATAATAACATAAAAAGGAGCAGGAGGAGGAGGAGGAGGAGAGGAGGAGGAGGAGGAGGAGGAGGGGGAGGAGAAGAGGAAGGAGGAGGAGGACGACGATGAGAAGGGGGAGGAAGGAAATGGAGAAGAAACAGGTGAATAAGATTAGAAAAAAAAAAAAAGACAAGATTACAAGCACAAAGAATACATCACTACCCAGCCTCTAACGACCGTCCACCCCAATTAGAGACAAATGATACCCTCCTAATGATTTACAGCGGGTCCAGAAAGTTCACTCATTAACCCTCTAATCACGCAGAAGTCGTTAGCGGAAGTTAAAGACTCTTGGGCGGAAAATACGAGGGTCTCTGGTTTTTAAGGTTTGAGGATAAGTAGATAGATAGACAGACAGGTAGATGGATAGATATGGACTGTTTGATTCAGACAGAGAGAGAGAAATTAAAATCCTAGTTTGATTAATAGTCTCCATTCCAACTCACTTTAAAAGGAAGTTATAAAGAAAAAAATCTCTCAATCACCTTGGAAGGGAAATTAACCGACCTGATTAAGAGGGTCAGGCGGTAATTAAGTACTTTTGTTAATGACACCTTTAACAAACTCATTAAAATTCTTCGTAAAGTGTCCGTGATATTTATTGTCTTCTGGAGTACTATAATTAATTCCGAAGTGAGTAATGGATGTGAGTGATGGATGTGAAGATCTGGGAAAGGGTGGGTAGACATCTCCACATTGACTGGCAAGCCAAATGATTTCCTGTAGACCAAGAAATCCTTTACAACGTTGGGTGGTAACCTTATAACCAACCAACACATGTTCCCTACGTGACAACAAGTGGGTTGGGGTAGGGTTAGTGCCCCTCCCGTTTGTAAACAGTCGGCCGCTCAACCAACAAGGCCGCGGAACACAGAATGACGTCAGAGTAACAAAAAGGAAAACTCCAATCAGAAGGGTTAGATATGGCCTTTAGCAACCCGTTCAGTCCTTCCTAAGCTGAACAAAATCGTCTGGAGGAAGCACTGAGTATACTATGAGGCCAACGAGGATAAAATCGTCTTGGGAAAGCTAAAAAAGAAATATACACACAAAAAGGGACGCAATGATCTGCAAGGGATTAAGGCACACACAAGCTCATAAACACACACACATGTACATATCATTTCAGCACACACACACACACACACACACACACACACACACACACACACACACACACACACACACACACACACACACACACATTCGTATACACATGGAAAACACATAAACTATTCATGTAGGGTACACAGGCACAAAACTAGACCATAAAATACACACACACACACACACACACACACACACACACACACACACACACACACACACACACACACACACAGGGCAAAGGCTGAATTGGATATTATAAATGCAGGAGGTGTCTCATGATATAATAAAGCTCATAAAAAGACAAAAATATACGTGACCTAATTCTCTACACACAAGACATTTTCAACTCCTTCTCTACTGTCACCTCTTCTCTTTATTCTTACCTTTACCAGACGATTTTGGGGGGGCCTGGAGAGATTTTTCGAACTGGAGGGCTTGGATACAGAATTCATTAACCCCCTGAATTACAGAAGCCTTTTGTAAACTGAATAAATTCGTCTGGAAACTGCTTGAAAATAGAATAAGTCAATACATATGTCGTCTGATTCGAGGGGTAAATATTCAAAGCCATTCATATTGCTTAATTTATTTGTAGATTATTTTTATTATTATTTTGACTTTTTTTTTTTGTTGTAATGAATAAATCGCTGGTAAGGCGTTGGGCATTTCTTCTCGTAGTTTATCTTTCTTTATTCTTGGATTCGACCTTGGCCTAGAGAAGAAATGATGATGATGATGATGATGATGATTATGTGCAACGTTACTGATGATGATGATGATGATGTGCAACGATAACGATGATGATGATGCGAAACGATAAGTGATGATTATGATGATGAGACCTAACCCCATCAACCCCCTGACGTCAATTAATTATTCTTGCCATCTCCAGACGATTTTAAACATCCTAAGAAAGTCCTCTCATAGTGAAGGGGTTAATGAAGGCTATAACCAACCCCACCAGTCCAAAAAATCACTACGAAGATGAACAAAATCGTCTAAAGGTAGTAAGAATGAGAGAGAGAGAGAGAGAGAGAGAGAGAGAGAGAGAGAGAGAGAGAGAGAGAGAGAGAGAGAGAGAGAGATTTATGTGTGTACCAAAACAAAGAGAATGTAAACAGAGAAAGAACATTTAAAAATAGCTCCATCCAGGTCATACATACAGTACACATACGCCTATACACTTACATACACACATAAACACGTGCATGGACACGCGAGAACACACACACACACACACACACACACACACACACACACACACACACACACACACACACACACACACACACACACAGTTTGGGTGTATAATCCTGGTGTCTCACTCAATACACACACATACTTACACGCACACAAGCACACACGGACATGACGCGCATACATATACACAAATAGACCCACAATTTTTTTTTACACAATAAAACACACACGCGCCTGCTTAGACACTAGCAAGTACACACACACACACACACACACACACACACACACACACACACACACACACACACACACACACACACACACACACACAGAAGCTCCTGTCTGTTTCTACAAAAATGGTTCCTTGACTTGAATATAATACCATAGCCGTCTTCTTTAGTCTGTCTGTCTGCCTGATATTATTGACTTCTGTGTTTGTCTGTCTGTCTGCTTGCCTGTCCATCTGTCTGCCTGTCTGTTGGTCTACCTGCCTACCTGTCTATTTCTCTACATGTCTGCCTGTCTATAAGTCTGTCTCTGTTTTTTTCTGTTTGCCTTTTTATCAGCTTATCTGTCTGTCTGTCAGTTCCCCCTGTCTCTATATCAAGTTTCCTCTATTCCTCTGTCTGTCTATCTGTGTATTCTGTTTATCCATTCCCTTCTTCTCTGTCTGTCTCTATATGGCTGTCTGTTCTTCTGTCTTTCTCTCTGTCTGTTTGTCTGTCTGTTCTGTGTATTTACTTTTGCCTCCCACTGTCTCACTCTGTCTGTCTTCCTGTCTGACGGCCGATTCTGTCTGTCCCTTCATATATCTGTTCATCCGTCTGTTTTGAGAGAGTGAGAGAGAGAGAGAGAAAGTCTGTCCATTCATTGCCTGTTCATCCGTCTGTTTTGAGAGAGAGAGAGAGAGAGAGAGAGAGAGAGAGAGAGAGAGAGAGAGAGAGAGAGAGAGAGAAAGAGAGAGATGAAATGGAGTAAAGTTTTGGAGAAAGTGTTTAAGGGTCAGAAGCGAAGTATCAGGTATTGCGTGATGGCTTTTATGTTCTTCCTTATTGCCCACTCAAGCTCTCTCTCTCTCTCTCTCTCTCTCTCTCTCTCTCCCCGCATTCCGTCCCTCTCCCCCTCCCTCTCCACAAATACCTTCACCTTTATTGCTTGCCGCTTGATGATTTTACCCACCTGAGAAAGCGTGAGAGAGCGTTTGGAAATCTCTTCCATATCCTACACTACATTTGTCTAACTATCTATATACCCATCTACAGTACCTAACTTTCAGTCTATCTAGATATCAATCAAACTGCCTACATATCTATATCTATCTATCTGTCTATCTATATCTATATCTATCTATCTGTCTATCTCTCTCTCTCTCTCTCCGAAGAACGATTCAGGCCGTAAGGAGGCTGTGAATATTGAATGCACCGCCATAAAAGACGTTTGATTGCCTGCCATACGATCAGGGAGTCAGCCGATACACTTTTTCTGTTTTTTTTTTACGATATCAGGACGTGGGAAATCTAGTCTTTCAAATTCTGGGCATCTTCAGACGGTTTGTGTTTGGTTTAAGGATGGCTACAGTCAAGGAGTATGGCAATCGTGAGTTTGCTCTTTTTCATCTTATCATGAAAAAAAAAAAATCTTAAGCGATATAATTTTGACTAGGAAATAACACTCTCTCTCTCTCTCTCTCTCTCAGAACTTTAAAAATTAATATGCAGTGCCTGGAGTGTACACGAGACA
The DNA here is from genome assembly GCF_032717465.1 of Coenobita brevimanus. NCBI lineage: Eukaryota > Metazoa > Arthropoda > Malacostraca > Decapoda > Coenobitidae > Coenobita > Coenobita brevimanus. The sequence continues at coordinate 37,803,891 of NC_137063.1, forward strand.
GTCTTGAATATTGGTTAAATACTTGTTACTTAAAATACTTGTTGCTTAAAATACTTGTTACCTAAAAATTTTCTAGGCTTATAAAGAAAAGTGTATGCTGGAAAATTATTAACCCATTTTCAGACGATTTGAAAAAGTTAAAAAGAAAGTCATGTAGTTAGCAAGAATTAAATAATCATAGCGGATTGAAGAGGCTAGGATTTTTTTTTCTTGGGGGGGGGGCGAATTCGGACCCAAATTAATGCCAGAGGAGTTTAAATGAGTTTCTGATTCCCTTTAGTATAATTAAATTGGGATTAGAGGGATTTATCGTTGTGAAGAAATTACGAGGTGTCCCCCAGGTTCGATTTATTTCAATGATTTTCAGTCCTATTTCAATATTATAAGTTGTAAATCCTTTCACCCATAGAAGTCTTTCCTGAAATGCACATCAAATCGAATGGAGATACTCAAAATGAATGAGCCGTTAGGAGACTTATACTAGTATCTCTCTCTCTCTCTCTCTCTCTCTCTCTCTCTCTCTCTCTCTCTCTCTCTCTCTCTTCTCCAGGCAGAGCTAGCTAACGAGTAAACAGCTCTAGATTCCAACATAATAACACGTCAGAGGGATTCGTTAGAGAACAGGGAAGCAGGAACCGCGAATCACCTGATAGGCTACGATGGAAGGCCGGATATCGCAGTGCTGGGCTAATTGGCGAGCAGCTTCCATCAAAAGTTCATTTACACTTCCAGGTTTCCGTTATGCAGGCTTTCCTAATTTACGGAGGGAGATGCCAGGCCATCTTATCATTGTGGATTATTATAGAACAAGGGTGTCAGGTCTTCATACAGATTATTTATAGATGTGAAAGAAAACTGTCCCCAGCTTTTATTATTATTATTATTATTATTATTTTTATTATTACTACTACTACTACTACTACTGCTGCTACTACTACTACTACTGCTACTACTA
>NC_137063.1:37809845-37932345 GCF_032717465.1 Coenobita brevimanus
GACGCCCATTTTCATTAATTAAACCAATTATCAAGGTCGATGGTAATTAACCCTATATTTTGGTGCGTCCAGTTCATATAAAAAATGAGTTAAGATTTTCAGGTTAAACTGGGATGTTCTCTCTCTCTCTCTCTCTCTCTTTCTTTCTCTCTCTCTCTCTCTCTCTCTCTCTCTCTCTCTCTCTCTCTCTCTCTCTCTCTTTCACGGTTTTCCCCATCGCCTGCCTCGTTAAATCGTATGTGACTAAAGGGCAGATTAGTATATGTGTTTCAGTAACCCCCACTCCAGTCATTTGTCAGGTTAATTGGAGTCATACGCTGTGGTGGAGGTGCGGTTAGAGGTCATGGGAGGTGGGAGGGGGAGGCAGGAAGGTGCTGAGCGGGGCAGGCAAGCAGGAAAGATGAGACAGGTGTGGTAACAAAGGTTTATCTCGAGGCATGCCGGCAGGAAGGGAAAAAGGCAGGCAGGAAGGTAGGCAGGTAGGGAGGGAGAGAGGGATGGAGGGAGGTAAGCAGGAATGTAGGATAGCAGGGAGAGAGAGAGGATGGGAGAGAGGCAGGGAGGCAGAGATGCTGGAAAGGAGGGAGGCAGGGAGGGAGGGAGGGAGGCAGGTGAGACAAATGTGGGATTAAAGGTTACATCCAGGTAAGGAGGAAAGCAGATCAGAGGGATGAAGTATCAAAGGGTTACCTCCAATAGCGGGAAGATAGAAATAGAGAGAGAGAGAGAGAGAGAGATCCATCTTTAGGTAGATGTTTCATTTCTTTTCTTCATAGATTTTTTGAAACTGGAGGGGTTACTTACAGTCTTCATTAACCTTTTCAGTACTAGGAGGGTTATCCTGAGCTGATTAAATCGTATGGAAACAGCAACAGATTTAGGACATTGGAGGAAAGGGTTGGAATATATTAAGTTGGGTGGAAATTAGTAACTTTAAATCTACCTTTCTGAAAAATTATCCAAGAGGAGAAGCATGATGATGAGGCTAACATTATCCCGCTCATTTCATCTTAACTTTGTCCAGATTTTTCGTTTTTTTGTAACTGAATTCACGTAGCTCAATGACAAATATATAAATAGATAAAAAAAGACCTGTGTATCTATTCAATAGCATTTCTTCGTAACTAGCATCATATTCTAGTCCATTGTTACAGCTCCGCGTTTAGGAAGAAGTCAATGTTAGGTCTTAAAGTGAAAAAAAAAAGTGGTGTCGGAATAATATTAAAGATGAATATTACTCAACATGATATGGAGAGGAGAAAGTGTGAGAGAATGGGAGTATGGATGGGGTATACGAGTATGTGCAGGAGTAGGTGAGAATGAGAGGGCAAAGGAAGGAGTATGTATAGCTGTGAGTAAAAGATGGAAGAAGAGCATAAGACAGAATGGATCAGTTGGGTCAAGGATTGTGTGGGTAAAGTTGAAAGTTGGAATACAAATGTGGGCGATTGTGTGTGTGTATGCGCCAACGCAAGATCGTGCTAGAAGAGTGAGAGAAGAGTTCTGGACAAATGTAGAAGTGTGCATGGAAAAGTTTGGAAGGAATGAGAGAGTGTTTTTGATCGGTGATATGAATGGTAAAGTTGGGAATGTGAAGGTGGATGGAATAGTTGGTGAGTGGGGTGTGCCTGCTGAGATAGATGAGAATGGGAGTGCGTAAGTGGACATTTGTGCTGGGAGGGGGTTGGTGATAGCCAGTACCCTCTTCAGGCATAAAATGATCCACAGGTATACATGGCGAGTGATGAGAAGGGTGGGTGGTGAACTGAATGAAAGGAAGGCAATGATTGATTATGTGTGTGTGGATGAAAGGATGCGAAGATGTGTAATGGATGCAAGAGCCTATAGAGGTTGGGGGAGTGGACTTTCTGACCACTACTTGGTGGTGGCCAGAATTAGGATTCAAGTAAGATGGAGGAATAGAAGAAGGGAAAGACGAGAGGAAGGAGTAGTTACAAGGAGAGTGGAAAGGTTACAAGAGGATGAGGAAAAGGCAGAGTATAAGAGAGAAGTGGAGGAACGATTGGGCAAATATGAATTGGAGCAGATGGGAGACGTGGAAGGTGTGTGTAGGATATTTACAGAAGAAATACGTGCAGCATGTGATGTGGTGTGTGGAAGGAAGAGAAGACGGAGGGGGGTGCAAGGAACAGCGTGGTGGACTGAAGAGGTGAGACAGGCTGTGGCACAGAAGAAGAAAGCATACAATGAATCGATGAGAAATAGGGGCGTGGAAGAAGTTGAGAGGCGGAAGAGAGAGTTATATGTAGAAAGAAAGAGAGAGGTGAAAAGATTAATAAGAGAGAGTAAGAAGAGAGTGGATGAGGAATTTGGAAGGAATTTGAGTGTAAAGTGGAGGGACTAAGAAAATGTTCTGGAAAGAGGTGAAAACAGTAAGACAGGGTGGAAGTGAAGTTAGCAGGGGAGTGAAAGATAAAAATGGTAGATTGCTAGTGGAGAAGGGAGAAAAAGTGAGCAGATGGAGAGAACACTTTAAGGAATTGTTGAACATAGAGGATGGAAGTAATGCGAATATAAGTGGCTGGGGAATTGCTGGGAGAAGGAGGGAGGTGAGAAGACAGGAAGAAATCAGTAGGATAGAAGTTGTGGAAGCAATGAAGAAAGTTAAATCGGGGAAAGTCCCAGGAATTGATGGAGCATGTGGTGAAATGCTGAAGCATGGGGGAGAGATAGTAGTAGAATGGATGTGGAAGATGTGCAGATTGGCTTGTCAGGAAGGTAGAGTCCCGGAGGATTGGAAGTCAGGTATAATTATTCCCTTGTACAAAGGAAAAGGGGAAAAAGAAATGTGTGGTAATCATAGGGGCATTTGTCTTCTTAGTATAATAGGAAAAGTGTATGGTAGGATACTTATTGACAGAGTTAGAGAAAGAACAGAGAAATTAGTTGGAGAAGAACAGGGAGGCTTTAGGAAGGGAAGAGGCTGTGTAGATCAGATATTCATTCTTAGATCTTTAGTGGAAAAGTTTCTAGAGAAGGGAAAGAAGTTGTATGCGGCTTTCATGGATTTGGAGAAAGCATATGACAGGGTGGATAGACAAGGATTGTGGAAAGTGTTAAGAATATATGGAGTAGATGGGAAGTTGTTGAATGCTGTGAGGAGTATGTACGATGGTGCGAAGGCTGCAGTGCGTGTGGATGGTGAACTAAGTGAATTTTTCTCTTTGAAAGTTGGGTTGAAACAGGGATGTGTCATGTCTCCATGGTTGTTCAATCTGTACATGGATGGGGTAATAAGAGAGGTACAAGGTAGGGTAGTGGATATTGGAGTGGCCCTGGTGAGAGAGGATAGTGTTTGGAAACTCCCTGTACTGTTGTTTGCAGATGATACTGTGTTGTTGAATGAAGACGAAGGGGAGCTGCAAGGCTTGGTGGATGAGTTTGGGAGAGTGTGTAAGAAACGGAATCTAAAGGTGAATGTAGGGAAGAGTAAAGTGATGGTCTTTGAGAGAGGTGAAGTCAGTGAATGTACAGCGAGGTTGGATGGTGAGGAATTGGAAAATGTGAGTACGTTTACGTACTTGGGTAGTGTGATGAGTAAGGATGGAAGTTTGGAGGGTGTAGTGCTTGAAAGGGTATAGCAGGGAAGAAAGGTTGCTGGTGCTTTGAAAGCAGTGATAAGAAACAGGGAAGTGAGCATGAAAGTGAAAAAGTTACTACATGACAGTATTGTGATACCAACTCTAACGTATGGAAGTGAAGCTTGGATGTTGTTGGAAGGACACAAGTCAAGAGTGAGAGCAGTGGAAATGAGTTATTTAAGAGGAGCCTGTGGAGTCACATGGAAAGACAGGCTGACGAATGAGGATATAAAGGAGCGTTGTGATGTGGATGTGGATGTGATAGGAAGCGTTATGAGGAACACACTGAGGTGGTTTGGCCATGTGGAGAGGATGGAGGGTGAAAGACTGACGAAGAGAGTGTATGTGAGTGAGGTGGAGGGGGGAAGAGGGAGGGGGAGGCCGAGGATGAGATGGAGGGATAGGGTGGAGAGGTATATGAGAGAGGGGGGTGTGAGTTGGGAGCAGGGCAGTGAAATGGCGGGGGACAGGGCGACTTGGAGGCGATTTGTTTGTGGCCACCCCAAACGGGATTGAGGCTTCTGGCAATAGATAGATAGATAGATGATATAAATGAGTCTTTTGTCTCGAACTGAAGCTCGGTGAACCATTGAAGCTTCGAATTCCGTCAGTCACCCCCTATCTGCGAGAGGGGGAGGACGCTGGTGCTGTGTATATTTTGACAGTGTTTATAGTGTTTAAACAGCTTCCCCATCTTGCCGAGATAAACAAAGGTAAGTGAGATTATTGTTCGTCAGTTCTTTGATACACACTAGTTCCTTCAGCTGAAACAAACCTTTATTACCGTGAAAAGTGATGTAGAAATTTTATTTGAGAAGAGTGTGGAACTAAATGGAGAGACAGGCAAAAAAAAATGGAGGAGCGTCGTGTTGTTTATGTCGATGCTGAGTTAGGTGGAGAGAGAAAAAACAAATGAGTGTTGTGTTGATTTGGATGTGGAGTTACGTGGAGAGATAGACAAATGAGGAAGTGAAGGTGCATTTTAGTGTTGATCTACACCAAACCAAAGTCAGAAGCTACCCTTCTAAACCCTACCCATCCCCGATCCTACTTCACTACACCCCACCATACACCCCACCAAAACCTCGCTACCATCCCACTGCACCCCAACCCTAATCCTATCCCACGGAACCCCACTTATCTCCTATCCTATAACACTTCAACGCACCCAACCTAGTTCCTACCCCATTACATCCCACCCAGCCTAGATCTTACCCCTCTGCACCCCACCTCGATCTTACCCCACCGCACCCCACCCAACCCTGATCTTACTCCACTGCACTCACGCCAACCCTGCTCCAACCCCACAGCACCCCACCCAACCCAGATTCTACCTCGCTCCACCCCACCCCACCCCTCTCCCACCCCACGACAAACCACCCCGATCCTACCTCAGAGCACCCCACCCAACCTCGATCCTACCCCACTGTACCCTACCTAACCCCACTACTACTCCACAGCACCCCTCACAAACGGGGTCCCACTCCACTACACCCCACTAAACCCCAATCCAACACTAATGAACCCCACCCACTCCAACTCCTACTCGACTGCACCCCACCCAACCCCGCTCCTTCCTCACTGCACCCCACCCAACCCAGATCCAACATTACTCCACCATTCCACCCTACACAACCTCGCTCCCACCCCACTTCAAATCACCCCGATCCTTCCCCACTGTACCCAACACAGCCCCTCTGCTACTCCACTGCATCCCCCACAAACGGGGTCCCACTTCACTACACCCCACCCAACCCCAATCCAACTCCACTGCTCCCCACCCAACCCAGATCCTACTCGACTGCACCCCACCCAACCCAGATAATACCCCAACGTACCCCACCCAACCCCGATCTTACTCAATTGCACCCCATCCCGATCCTGCCCCACTGCATCCCACCCAACCCTGGTCCTACCCCACTACACCCCACCCCACCAAGATCCTGCCCCACTGCATCCCACCCAACCCCGGTCCTGCTCCACTACACTCCACCCCACCAAGATCCTACCTTTCTGCACCACACCCAATCCAGATTTTAGCCCAATGCACCTCATCCCTATCCTACCTCACTGCACCCCATCCAACCCCAATCCTACTCCCCTCCACCACACCCAACACCGATTCTACCCCACTACACCCCAGCCAACTCCACTCACATCCCATGGCACTCCACCTCGATCCTACCCCACTGTACCCCACATGACCCCGCTTCTACACCAGTACACCCCACCCAACTCAATCCTACCCCACTGCACTCCACCCAACCCCGATCCTACTCCTCTGCACCACACCCAGCCCTGACCCTCCCACACTGCACCCCAACCAACCCCATTCCTTCCCCACTGCATCCCATCCAACCCAGATCTTACCTAGCTGCACCCCACATAGCACCAATCATACCCCACTGCATCCCACTCAACCCCGATCCTATCCCACTGTACCCCACCCAGTCCCGACCCTACTGCACTGAGCACCACCCAACCGAGATACTATCCCACTGCGTCCCGCCCAACCCAGATCCTTCACAACTGCATCTTCCTCAAGCCTGACCCTACCCAACTGCACCCCACCCAACCACAGTCCTACCCCATGCACCCCACCCAACCCAGTCCCTACGCTACTGCAACATTCCCATCTTAGTTCTTACTCCACTGCATCCCACTATTATCCCGTCCCACTGCACCCCACCCGACCCCAATCATACCCCACAGCACCCCACCCAACCCCAATGCTACCCCTCTGCACCCCACCCAACCCTAATACAACATCATTGCACCCCATCCCGTTCCTGCCTCACTACACTCCACCCAATCCTGGTGCCCCTTCACTGCACCCCACCCAATCCCGATCCTCTTACAATTGCACCGTGCCCAATCCAGATCCTACCCCACAACACCCCTCCCAACCCAGATCCTACCCAATTACACTCCACCCAACCCAGATCCTACCCCACTGCACCCCATCCAACCCAAATCCTAGCCAACTGCACCCAACCCAACCCAATCCTACTCCTCTGCACCCCACCGAACCCAGATCCTACCCCAGTGCACCCCACCCAACCAAGATCCTTCCCCACAACACCCCAACCTTTTTCTTTTTTTTTGAGATATTCGTCCGAGCAATGCTGGGACACGGGCAAACAAAGAGCCCGTCACAGATGCACTTAACTTGCGCGAGCTTGAATTATCGAGGGGGTGGGTATTCCCTGACTGTTTTGAGTAATAATTGTAAAGGAGCACGTGCAACAATGCAAGCGGCATCCAGGAAATCATCCCCTGTCCGAGCAAAAGTCGTGTCAGGGTGAGACCTGAGCATCGTAGTAGCTGGGCAGTACAGAAGATAGTGAATGAGTGGCTCCACAGATGTGACCAAACAATGGGTACACGGGTCTGGCTCTGTACCGACAATTTGTTTGTAGCATGGAAACCCCAGACGTAAGCGCCTGAGCCTCACTACAATATAGTTGGGTATGCCTTTAAAGGGTAACAAAAGAGAATATGATGTTGCAGTGGCATACCATGTAGCAGAGCGAGAGCCTTCTTTAACCAAAAGCTAATGTTCCTCTCGAGACTGCCTGCTAATGGTAGCAGTGAGAGTGCTAATGACGTGCAATAGGCTGGGGCGCAGTTTAAATGTGACGTCAGGAAGCGAGCAAGCTGAGCATGCTGCGTCATCAGCACGCTCATTGCCGCTGATTCCAACGTGACCTGGGAGCCAATGGAGAATAATAGTGGCACCCCTACGGACGAGAAGGGATGCAAAAGTAAAAATCGCCGTCAGAAGAAAGACGTTGTCCTTAAGGGAGAAAGATCTTAGCTTCTGAAGGGAGGAAAGTGAGTCTGTGTGAATTACGACACGGTGATGATGATGGTGATGAGCGTGGCGCAATGCACCCAGGACGGCGGCAAGCTCAGCCTGAAAAGCAGATACACCCTGAGAGAGTCTCCAAGATTCAATTGTTTGCCCAGAGACAAAGGCCGCCCCAGCAGAGCCATCAGAGATTACTGAACCATCCGTAAAATAAGTGGCTGAGTCTGGTGAATCTAGAGCCGCAACCCGACTAAGACCCTCTTGACAGAGAAGTGCAGGAATGGAAGTTCGAGGTTTGGCTTCAGAGGAGCATACAAATTTAAAAAGAGGGGGGTCCCATGGTGGTGGATCAGTGTACCCAGGAAAGGGAGAGTCAGGATCTTGGCAGAAGCTCACAGCAGCTCCCAGTCCATGGATAACAGCAGTTGTAGTCCGGGCCCAGTCACGCTGAGTGGCAGGCTCGGGTGGGCGGCACAAAAGATGTCGTAGGAGGGCAGAGACAGGCAGGTGGGGCCGGCACTGTATCAGCTGCAGAGTGATGACTGCCGCTCGTAGCGCAACACGATGCGCCAGAGACGGCAAACCACTCTCCATACAGAGATTGACAATCCGGGTCCAAGGTGGAGCACCCAGCATGATACGGAGTGCATTGTTCTGAAGAACCTCCAGAGATCTGGAGACTGGTGGAGCGAGTCCGGTCAAACAGATGGCACTGTAGTCCACCAGGGATCTGATGGCATGTATAGAAAATGTTCGGAGGACTGAGTAAGACGCCCCCAAACTCCGCTTGGAGAGATAGCGGAGAGCAGCCAGTCTGGTGGAAGCACGCTCCCGCAGGTACCGAACATGGCAGGCAAAAGTAAAACCCCTGTCAAGCCAGACTCCCAGATACTGATGCACAGTGACAAGAGAGAGCTGCTGGCCCCCAAGCAGCACAGGAAAGTCTGGGGGACGGAGTCCAAAGGGCAGACACTTTGTCTTATTAAAATATATCTTCAGCCCTAGCTCAGTACATTTGGCGTGGAAGCGAGAAAGGGCCAAGTCCGCCTGCGTGAAGCAGTCCCTCCTATTAAAGACGAGGCCCAGATCGTCCGCATAGCAGAGGAGGGTAATGCCAGGCCCATAGTCTACAGTTAAGAGCCCCTCCATAAGGATGTTAAAAAGGAGAGGGCTCAAAACACTCCCCTGGGGGGTGCCATTAGGATATAGGTAAAAGGGGGAAAGGTGTCCCTGGAATCGGACCCCTGCGGATCGATCATTAAAAAAAATCCTGGATCCAGGATAGGAGCTTGCCTCCCACACCCCTGGCCGCAAGAGCCGCCAGGATTACAGTGGGGCTTGCCAGTTCGAAGGCTTTCTCGAGGTCGAGGAAGACAGCCATTCCCCTCCCTCCCCCCAGCTCCCCAAGGAATGACGTGAGGCAGTGGGTGGTATTCCTGCCTGGATGGTAGGCGTAAATCCCTGGGTGCAGCAGTCCCAGCCGCCAAGCAAGCCGAGCCCACACAACCCTCTCAGCCGTCTTAGCTACACAGCTGAGAAGGGAGATGGGGCGCATGGCGGCGGAATCACGAGGCTTCGGAATTGGGTGGATAACAGCTGCCTTCCACGACCTCGGCAGACACCACTCAGACCACGAGAGGTTGAGCAGATCAAGTAGATGTTCTGTGCCACAATCTCCAGCATGTGACAGGAGAGAGTATGTAAGCCCATCGAGCCCCGGCACAGTGTCCTCCCTGCACTGCAGTGCTTTGTGGAGCTCCCCACTGGTGATCGGACAGTCAGCAGGGTCAGGTCTATCACATGCTGCCTGAATTGCTGCAGCGCGAGAGGTGGACAGCTGCGCCTGTAGGGCTCTGACAGACTGCGGGAGATTAGAAGAGGCAGAGCAGTTAGCGAAGTGCTGAGCAAGACGGCTGGCCTCAGCGGCAGGGTCAGGATGGGAGGGAGGGCAAGGAGGGCGTGGATCAGAGACGGACCTGATTCTCCTCCACATCTCACGGAGAGTGGAGTGAGAGTCTAGGGTACGACACCATCTGATCCACACGTCCTCCCTAAGGCGGCGCTTCTCAGAAGCCACATGCCGCGTGACAGCAACCAGGTACCGGCGGTGCGGAGATGTACGGCGCCGTCGGTACTGCTTGCATGCCGCATTGAGTCTCCGGTTCAGTTCCTTGACCCTGTCGCAGGAGAACCAGCCGTCTCAGTAGCACCTCATCGAGCGCTGCCTCAGCAGGATAGCAAGAGAAGCAGCTTGTGCCAAAATACTTGCTACCTGATCTGCTCTGCTCTCGAGGTCTGAGGCAGGAGGAGATGTCTCAAAGGCCGCCGTGAGAGCATGGGCAAAGGCCATCCAGTCTGCCTTGCGTAGGTCCCACCGTGGTGGAGGAGGTGGGGGTGGTGGGAGGGGAGCGAGAGGCAGGTAAACAATAAGGGCAAAGTGATCACTTGCAAGGTGGGGGTGGAGTGACCACGACGCCAAGCCCGCTAGTGGTGCCGACACTAGGGAGAGATCAAGGCGACCTCCCGCAATATGGGTGGCCTCTGCCACATCATTTAATAGGGAGACACCACCCATCTCCTCCAGAACCAAAGAGATGTGCCGTCCTGCTTCATTTGACTGAAAAGGCGAAGATAGAAAAGCGTGGTGGGCGTTAAAGTCGCCCACAATGTACACAGCTCCCCTGGCAGCCTGGGAGAACAGGTCTTCCAACTCCAGGGTGCCCCTTTGGCTCCAGTATACATTATATACCGTCAGGGGCGACGTAGCCAGATGGAGAACCACGCCCTGGACCTCCACATCAGGTCCACAGAAAGGAGGGGGCTCACAATCCTTGCACGCAATGTGGTCCTGAACCAGAACGGCACATCCCCGTGTGACGCCACGAACATACGGAAGGAGATGGGTGGTGTAACCCGCGAGACGAAAAGTGGTATTATCTGGGAGCAGGGTCTCTTGTAGAAGAATTACATGAGGGCGGTCCCTGGCAGCCGCCTCCTGAAGGTGGGTGAGCTTGCTCCATGCCCCTAAACAGTTCCACTGTAGGACTCGGAGGCTGGCAGCGGTGTCTGGCACTGGGGATGATCTGCCTGTAGTCCAAGGGCCCTGCGCTCTCCCTCGATCGCAATTGTGGCTGGTGTGAGCCCCGAAGGAATGTTGACTGGCATACGAGGGCAAGTCAGAGGAAGCTGGGTGGGTAGCGGCTCTTCCACGGTTGTCTGTGTGGGAGATGATGCCGGAGGTACCAGGGAAGAGCGCGGGTGTTGTTTTGCCTCCACCATTTGGTCGACGATGACGTTCACAGCCTGTACCAATGGTGCCGTTTCCAGAGGCCTGCCAAGAAGTGTCCCGAGCGTCTGAGCCAAGCTCGTAGCAATTTCCGTCCCCAGCATATGCAATTCTTCCCTGGTGAAGACTATGAGAGGATAGCCCGTGCTGTGGGGCTTTGGTGGAGTAAACTCCTCGACTGTCTGCCGAACTGGGGGGGAAGGAGGGTGATGGACCTCCGCAGTCTTCGTGTGACGAGTGAGAGCAGGTTGGTGGGGCGAAAACGCTGCCTCGTCTAGCACTGGTGGTGCAGTCGCTGCTGGGCAGCGTTGCTGCCCCCAAATGAAAGTTCCCGGAGGTGCCGGTTTGTTGCTGCTCGCCTGTTTCTCCTTCACCCAGGCAACTTGGCGTTCTCGCCCTCGATTGACAAGAGCAACTCTGGTTGGGCAGCTGGGGTGCCACGCATGATGTTTTCCCGAGCAATTGGGGCAGCGGGTAGAGACAGCTTCCTTGGCCTTGAACTTGGCCAAGCACCTCTCCGTTTCGTGCGGGCCACTGCACATCCCACAGACTGTGGCCCGGTTGCAAGTGGCTCTGTGGTGCCCATATCGCTGGCACCTGTAGCAACAGAGTGGCTCCGGGGTGAAGGGGCGAAGGTGATATTCTCCCCAGTTCCCCAGGTCGATCACATGGATCAGAGGACCCCGCAGGGTGACGATGACCTGTCGAGTCTCCTCCCTGGTCCGCGCTTTCTGGCAGCGGGTTGCCTCTTCGACCTGAGGGTGCTGAAGCAGTATTTCCATAGGCATCCACAAGGGATAGGCTATGACGACTGCCTTCGTTGACTGTTGGCCGGGCGTCAGTTCGACTAGCTTGACAGGGGAGGCCTCGTCCTGCAAAGCTGTTTTCAAGAGGTCGTAAGCTCCCTCGTCCTTCGGCACCAACACCGAGCTTCCATCCCGTCCTATCAGGTTGGAGCAGTGTAGCCCTGGCAGGTGACGCTCTAGTGCAGCCACGGCGTCGTAACTCGTCGCATGCCCGTCCTGGACCGGCACATGGAACACTGGGAATGCAGAGCAGGGCGGCGGACGCACAGCTACTGACACGGAGGGACGAGCAGCAGGGGGACCCCTGAGAGGAGGCCTAGTACGAACTGCCGGAGAAGGGCCGTTTCCTTGGCGACCACGCCTCAATACCTTGTGTGCCACAGGGGTGAAACCCTCATCCTCATGCAGAGCAGGATCAGCAGAGGGGGAGATCGGAGTCGCAGCAGGAGCCTCCGACGGGACCTCCAGCCGCTTGGGAATGCGAGCAGACCTAGACTGCCTAGGCTTGTGAGAGGGTGCGCAGGTGGGAGCGCGAGGCTGCGGTCCGAGGGCTCAGTTCACGGGGGTGCCTTGCCGTGGAGCAGGGCTGGCAGCTGCACGTAGGGAAGCTGACTTGCCCTTGATGGAAGAGAGAGAGGGTGGAGCAGGTGCAACCTCCTCCATAGCCTCATGTCGGCGGGCTGCCTTAGCAGAACAGGCAGAGGCACCACGCGAGCGAGGTACCACTCCCGTAGACTTTGGTAGAGAGGGGTCAGCACAAGAAACCTCGTGAGCTGACGAGTGGGAGCTTGAGTCGGAAAAGTGACGCTCCCACTTCGTGCCTGTAGCAGGACATGGGTTGGAGAGCCTTGACTGAGGGAGCGGGAGGCGGGAATGCCCCTGGGGCCTAGGGATGCAAGATCCCTTCATACTGCTCTCACAAGCAGCAAAAAACTCAGTCAACACACACACACACACACACACACACACACACACACACACACACACACACACACACACACCTCACACACACAACCACTCAAACAGCACAAACAAAAAACAGCAAAAGTGGCCAAAGTCCCTACAGTGATGGGCAACCTATGCTCCCCGCCCTCTAAAGGGCGATGGGAGGCCCCTCCACTGCCCCTTTCGGGTCTTCCCTAAACTAACAGAGCCGCCCTCACTGCCTCCTATAACCAGGCCCTAAAGGCCCCCCTTCATGGAAGTGCCCTAACGGCACCCCTTCAGGGTTCGGCGTCGTACTACAGTGAGGGACACTAACGGCAGGCAAAAAAAAAAAAAAAAAAAAAACACCCACACACACACACACACACACACACAGTCACAAACACACACACACTCCCACTCACACCCAGGCAATCGGAGACTAAGTCCCAGAAAAACCTGGAAAACAGCAAAAAATCCTTCCTCAGTGCCAGAGACTAAGTCCCTAAACAGGCAAAAAGTGAGGAAAACGGACGAAAATCGCCACGATTAAATGAAGCAGAGTTCAAATCTCGAGACAGATCGGCCAGACCTCCACACCCGACAAAATCTGAGCTAGGAGTCCACCACCCCAACCAACCCTAATTCTTCCTCTGCTACACCCCACCCAACCTAGATCCTACCCAACAACACCCCAACCAACCCTTCTCCAATCCCACTGTACCCCACCCAACGCCGATCCTACCCCACTGTACCCCACACAAACCCAGTCCTACTCCACTGCACTATCACCCAACCCCGGTCCTATTCCACTGCAACTCATCCAACTCTGATCCTATTCTACTGCACCCTGTCCACCCCTGATCCTTCACAACTGCATCTCACCCAACCCAGATCCTCATCAACTGCACCCCATCCAACTCTGATCCTACCCCATTCACCACACTCAATCCTGATCCTACTCCACTGCATCCTCCCAACCCATGCTCCTACCTCATTGCACCCCACACAACCACGATCCAACCCCACCGCACCCCATCCAAACAAGATCCTGCCCACTGGACTCAACTCCGATCCAACCCCACTGCACCCAGCCCAACCTCGCTCCTACCCCACTGCACCCCACCCAATCACGATCCTACCCCACTGCATGTCACGCAACCCCGATCCGACTCCACTACACCCCACCCAATCCTGATCCTACCCAACTGCACGTCACCCAACCCCGATCCTACCCCACTACACCACACCCAACCACGATCCTACCCCAATGCGCCCCACCCAATTTCGATCCTGCCCCACTTCGATCTAACCCCTCTGCACCCCACCCAAACCGGATCCTACCCCACTGCACGTCACCCAACCCCGATCCTACCCCACTACACCCCACCCAACCCCGATTCCACCCCACTGCACGTCACCCAACCCAGATCCTACCCAACTACACCCAACCCAACCGCGATTTTTTTTTTTTTTTTTTTTTTAGATATTCGTCCGAGCAATGCTGGGACACGGGCAAACAAAGAGCCCGTCACAGATGCACTTAACTTGCGCGAGCCTAAATTATTGAGGGGGTTGGTATTCCCTGACTGTGGTGATTAATAATTGTAGAGGAGCACGTGCAATGATGCAAGCAGCATCCATGAAATCATCCCCTGTCCGAGCAAAAGTCGTGTCAGGGTGAGACCTGAGCATCGTAGTAGCTGGGCAGTACAGAAGATAGTGAATGAGAGGCTCCACAGATGTGACCAAACAATGGGTACACGGGTCTGGCTCTGTACCGACAATTTGTTTGTAGCATGGAAACCCCAGACGTAAGCGCCTGAGCCTCACTACAATATAGTTGGGTATGCCTTTAAAGGGTAACAAATGAGAATATGAAGTGGTGGTGGAATACCATGTAGCAGAGCGAGAGCCATCTGTCACCAAAAGCTGATGTTCCTATCGAGAGAGCCTGCTAATGGTAGCAGTGAGAGTGCTAATGACGTGCGATAGGCTGGGGCGCAGTTGAAATGTGACGTCAGGAAGCGAGCAAGCTGAGTGTGCTGCGTCATCAGCACGCTCATTGCCGCTGATTCCAACATGACCTGGGAGCCAATGGAGAATAATAGTGGCACCCCTATGGACGAGAAGGGATGCAAAAGTAAAAATTGCCATCTGAAGAAAGACGTTGTCCTTAAAGGAGAAAGATCTTAGCCTCTGAAGGGAGGAAAGTGAGTCTGTGTGAATTACGACACGGTGATGATGATGGTGATGAGCGTGGCGCAATGCACCCAGGATGGCAGCAAGCTCTGCCTGAAAAGCGGATACACCCTGAGAGAGTCGCCAAGATTCAATTGAATGCCCAGAGACAAAGGCCGCCCCAGCAGAGCCATCAGAGGATACTGAACCATCCGTAAAATAAGTGGCTGTGTCTGGTGAATCTAGAGCCGCAACCCGACTAAGACCCTCTTGACAGAGGAGTGCAGGAATGGAAGTTCGAGGTTTGGCTTCAGAGGGGCATACAAATTTAAAAAGAGGGGGGTCCCATGGTGGCGGATCAGTGTACCCAGGAAAGGGAGAATCAGGATCTTGGCAGAGGCTCGCAGCAGCTCCCAGTCCATGGATAACAGCAGTTGTAGTCCGGGCCCAGTCACGCTGAGTGGCAGGCTCGGGTAGGTGGCACAAAAGACGTCGTAGGAGGGCAGAGACAGGCAGGTGGAGCCGGCACCGTATCAGCTGTAGAGTGATGACTGCCGCTCGTAGCGCAACACGATGCGCCAGAGAAGGCAAACCACTCTCCATACGGAGATTGGCAATCCGGGTCCAGGGTGGAGCACCCAGCATGATACGGAGTGCAGTGTTCTGTGTAACCTCCAGAGATCTGGAGACTGGTGGAGCGAGTCCGGTCAAACAGATGGCACTGTAGTCCACCAGGGATCGGATGGCATGTATAGAAAATGTTCGGAGGACTGAATACGACGCTCGCAAACTCAGCTTGGAGAGATAGCGGAGAGCAGCCAGTCTGGTGGAAGAGCGCTCCCGCAGGTACCGAACATGGCAGGCAAAGGTAAAACCCCTCTCAAGCCAGACTCCCAGATACTGATGCACAGTGACAAGAGAGAGCTGCTGCCCCCCAAGCAGCATAGGAAAGTCTGGGGGATGGAGTCCAAAGGGCAGACACTTTGTCTTATTAAAATTTGTCTTCAGCCGTAGCTCAGTACATTTGGCGTGCAAACGAGAAAGGGCCAAGTCCGCCTGTGTGAAGCAGTCCCTCCTGGTAAAGACGAGGGCCAGATCGTCCGCATAGCAGAGTAATGCCAGGCCCATAGTCTACAGATAAGAGCCCCTCCATAAGGATGTTAAAAAGGAGAGGGCTCAAAACACTCCCCTGGGGGGTGCCGTTAGGATATAGGTGAAAGGGGGAAAGGTGTCCCTGGAATCGGACCCCTGCGGATCGATCATTAAAAAAATCCTGGATCCAGGATAGGAGCTTGCCTCCCACACCCCTGGCCGCAAGAGCCGCCAGGATTACAGTGGGGCTTGCCAGTTCAAAGGCTTTCTCGAGGTTGAGGAAGACAGCCTTTCCCCTTCCTCCCTTCAGCTCCCCAAGGAATGACGCGAGGCAGTGGGTGGTACTCCTGCCTGGATGGTAGGCGTAAATCCCTGGGTGCAGCAGTCCCAGCCGCCAAGCAAGCCGAGCCCACACAACCCTCTCAGCCGTCTTAGCTACACAGCTGAGAAGGGAGATGGGGCGCATGGCAGTGGGATCACGAGGCTTCGGAATTGGGTGGATAACAGCTGTCTTCCACGACCTCGGCAGACACCACTCAAACCACGAGAGGTTGAGCAGATCAAGTAGATGTTCTGTGCCACAATCTCCAGCATGTGACAGGAGAGAGTATGTAAGCCTGTCGAGCCCCAGCGCAGTGTCCTCCCTGCACTGCAGCGCTTTGTGGAGCTCCCCACTGGTGATCGGACAGTCAGCAGGGTCAGGCCTATCACACGCTGCCTGAATTGCTGCAGCGCGAGAGGCGGACAGCTGCGCCTGTAGGGCTCTGACAGACTGCGGGAGATTAGAAGAGGCAGACCGGTCAGCAAAGTGCTGAGCAAGACGGTTGGCCTCAGCGGCAGGGTCAGGATGGGAGGGAGGGCGAGGAGGGCGTGGATCAGAGACGGACCTGATTCTCCCCCATATCTCACGGAGAGTGGAGTGAGAGTCTAGGGTACGACACCATCTGATCCACGCGTCCTCCCTAAGGCGGCGCTTCTCGGAAGCTACATGCCGCGTGATGGCATCCAGGTACCGGCGGTGCGGAGATGTACGGCGCCATCGGTACTGCTTGCGTGCCGCATTGAGTCTCCGGTTCAGTTCCTTGACCCTGTCGCAGGAGAACCAGCCGTCTCAGTAGCACCTCATCGAGCGCTGCCTCAGCAGGATAGCAAGAGAAGCAGCTTGTGCCAAAATACTTGCTACCTGATCTGCTCTGCTCTCGAGGTCTGAGGCAGGAGGAGATGTCTCAAAGGCCGCCGTGAGAGCACGGACAAAGGCCATCCAGTCTGCTTTGCAGAGGTCCCACCGTGGTGGAGGAGGTGGGGGTGGAGGGAGGGGAGCGAGAGGCAGGTAAACAATAAGGGCAAAGTGATCACTTGCAAGGTGGGGGTGGAGTGACCACGACGCCAAGCCCGCTAGTGGTGCTGACACTAGGGAGAGATCAAGGCGACCTCCTGCAATATGGGTGGCCTCTGCCACATCATTTAATAGGGGGACACCACCCATCTCCTCCAGAACAAAAGAGATGTGCCGTCCTGCTTCATTGGACTGAAGAGGCGAAGATAGAAAGGCGTGGTGGGCGTTAAAGTCGCCCCCTATGTACACGGCTCCCCTGGCAGCCTGGGAGAACAGGTCTTCCAACTCCAGGGTGCCCCTTTGGCTCCGGTATACATTATATACCGTCAGGGGCGACGTAGCCAGATGGAGAACCACGCCCTGGACCTCAACATCAGGTCCACAGAAAGGAGGGGGCTCACAATCCATGCACGCAATGTGGTCCTGAACCAGAACGGCACATCCCCGTGTGACGCCACGAACATACGGAAGGAGATGGGTGGTGTAACCCAAGAGACGAAAATTGGTATTATCCGGGAGCAGGGTCTCTTGCAGGAGAATTACATGAGGACGGTCCCTGGCAGCCGCCTCCTGAAGGTGGGCGAGCTTGCTCCATGCCCCTAAACAGTTCCACTGTAGGACTCGGAGGCTGGCAGCGGTGTCTGGCACTGGGGATGATCTGTCTGGAGGCCAAGGGCCCTGCGCTCTTCCTCGATCGCTGCTGTGGCTGGTGTGAGCCCCGAAGGAATGTTGACTGGCATACGAGGGCAAGGCAGAGGAAGCTGGGTGGGTAGCGGCTCTTTCACGGTTGTCTGTGTGGGAGATGATGCAGGAGGTACCAGGGAAGAAGAGCGCGGGAGTTGTTTTGCCTCCACCACTTGGTCGACGATGACGTTCACAGCCTGTACCAATGGTGCTGTTTCCAGAGGCCTGCCAAGAAGCGTCCCTAGCATCTGAGCCAAGCTCGTAGCAATTTCCGTCCCCAGCGTACGCAATTCTTCCCTGGTGAAGACTATGAGAGGAGAGCCCGTGTTGTGGGGCGTGGGTGGAGTAAACTCCTCGACTGTCTGCCGAACTGGGGGGGGGGAGGAGGGTGATGGACCTCCACAGTCGTCGTGTGACGAGGGGGAGCAGGTTGGAGGGGCGGAAATGCTGCCTCGTCTAGCACTGGTGGTGCAGTCGCTGCTGGATGGCGTTGCTGCCCCCAAATGAAAGTTCCCGGAGCCGGTATGTTGCTGCTCGCCTGTTGCTCCTTCACCCAGGTGACTTGGCGTTCTCGCCCTCGATCAACAAGTGCAACTCTGGTTGGGCAGCTGGGGTGCCACGCATGATGTTTTCCCGAGCAGTTGGGGCATCGGGTAGAGACAGCTTCCTTGGCCTTGAACTTGGCCAAGCACCTCTCCGTTTAGTGCGGGCCGCTGCACATCCCACAGACTGTGGCCCGGTTGCAAGTGGCTCTGTGGTGCCCATATCGCTGGCACCTGTAGCAACAGAGTGGCTCCGGGGTGAAGGGGCGAAGGTGATATTCTCCCCAGTTCCCCAGGTCGATCACAGGGATCAGAAGACCCCGCAGGGTGACGATGACCTGTCGAGTCTCCTCCCTGGTCCGCGCTTTCTGGCAGCGGGCTGCCTCTTCGACCTGAGGGTGCTGTAGTAGTATCTCCATAGGCATCCTCAAGGGATAGGCTATGACGACTGCCTTCGTTGACTGTTGGCCGGGCGTCAGCTTGACTAGCTTGACAGGGGAGGCCTCGTCCTGCAGAGCTGTTCTCAAGAGGTCGTAAGCTCCCTCGTCCTTCGGCACCAACACCGAGCTTCCATCCCGTCCTATCAGGTTGGAGCAGCGTAGCCCTGGCAGGTGACACTCTATTGCAGCCACGGCGTCATAACTCGTCGCATGCCCGTCCTGGACCGGCACACAGAACGCTGGGAATGCAGAGCAGGGCGGCGGACGCACAGCTACTGACACGGAGGGACGAGCAGCAGGGGGACCCCTGAGAGGGGGCCCAGTACGTACTGCCGGAGAGGGGCCGTTTCCCTGGCGACCACGCCTCTATCCCTTGCGTGCCACGGGGGTGAAAC
This sequence comes from Coenobita brevimanus, assembly GCF_032717465.1. Lineage (NCBI taxonomy): Eukaryota > Metazoa > Arthropoda > Malacostraca > Decapoda > Coenobitidae > Coenobita > Coenobita brevimanus. The sequence continues at coordinate 37,828,945 of NC_137063.1, forward strand.
CCTCATCCTCATGCAGAGCAGGATCAGAAGAGGGGGAGATCTGAGTCGCAGGAGCCTCTGACGGGACCTTCAGCCGCTTGGGAATACGAGCAGACCTAGCCGGCCTAGGCTCGTGAGAGGGTGCGCAGGTGGGAGCGCGAGGCTGCGGACCGAGGGCTCGGTTCACCGGGGTGCCTTGCCGTGAAGCAGGGCTGCACGTAGGGAAGCTGAAGTGCCCTTGTTGGAAGAGAGAGAAGGTGGAGCAGGTGCAACCTCCTCCATAGCCTTATGTCGGCGGGCTGCCTTGGCAGAATGGGTTGAGGCACCACGCAAGCGAGGTACCACTCCCGTAGACTTAGGTAGAGAGGGGTCAGCACAAGAAACCTCGTGAGCTGACTAGTGGGAGCTAGAGTCTGAGAAGTGACGCTCCCGCTTCGTGCCTGTAGCAGGACATGGGTTGGAGAGCCTCGACTGAGGGAGCGGGAGGCGGGAATGCCCCTGGGGCCTAGGGATGCAAGATCCCTTCATGCTGCACACTCAAGCAGCGAAAAACTCAGTCAACACACACACACACACACACGTCACACACACAACCACTCAAACAGCACAAACAAAAAACAGCAAAAGTGGCCAAGGTCCCTACAGTGACGGGCAACCTATGCTCCCCGCCCTCTAAAGGGCGATGGGAGGCTCCGCCACTGCCCCTTTTGGGTCTTCCCTAAACTAACAGAGCCGCCCTCACTGCCTGCTATAACCAGGCCCTAAAGGCCCCCCTTCATGGAAGTGCCCTAACGGCACCCCTTCAGGGTTCGGCGACGTACTACAGTGAGGAACACTAACGGTAGGCCAAAAAAAAAAAAAACACACTAACACGCTGCCAATCACACACAGGCAAATAGAGACAGAGTCCCAGGAAAACCTGGAAAAACGTCTAAAAAACCTTTCTCAGTGCCAGAGACTAAGTCTCAAAAGTGGCAAAATCTGAGAAAACAGGCGAAAAATCGCCACTAGTAAATGAGACTGAGTCCAGTACCAGTGAGAAAACAGAGCTCTGCATCAGACGGTGTCTAGGCAGGAAGAGCAACCGCGATCCTACCGCAATGTGCCCCACCCAACTTTGATCCTACCCCACTCCGATCTAACCCCTCTGCACCCCACCCAACCCCGATCCTACCCCACTGCACCCTACCCAACCCCGATCCTGCCTCACTGCACCCCACCCAACCTCGATCCTACCCCACTACACCTCACCCAACCCCGATCCTACCCCACTGCACCCCACCCAACCCCGATCCTACCCCATCCAACCCCGATCCTACCCCACTGCACGTCACCCAATCCTACCCTACTTCACCCCACCCAACCCCGATCCTACCCAACTGCACTACACCCAACCTCGATCCTATCCCAATGCACCCCACCCAACGTCGGTCCTACCCCACTAGACCCCACCCAACGCCGATCCAACCCCTCTGCACCCCACCCAACCCCGATCCTACCCCATGACACCCCACCCAACCCTGATCCTACCCTACGGCACCCCACCCAAGCACGACTGTACCGTACTCCACCGTATCTTTTGAAAAAATCTGAAAACAAGGCGACGAAAAAATGTTGTCTTGCACTGATTATGGAGTGCTTTGGTCTGCAGTGATAGGTAGGTTTCAGATATGAGGATCGCGGTTGGGTGGGGTGTAATGTGGTAGGATTGGGGTGGGGTGGGGTGCAGCGGGATAGGATCTGGGTTGGGTGGGGTGCAGTAGGGTAGGATCGGGGTTGGGGGGGGTTGGATCGAGATTGGGTGGGGTGCAGTAGGGTTGAATCGGGGTTGGGGGGGTGTAGTGGGGTAGGATCGGGGTTGGGTGGGGTGCAGTGGGATAGGATTGGGGTTGGGTGGGGTGCAGTGGGGTTGGATCGGGGTTGGGTGGGGTGTAGTGGGGTAGGATCGGGGTTGGGTGGGGTGCAGTGGGATAGGATCGGGGTTGAGTGGTGTACAGTGGGGTAGGATTGGGGTGGGGTGCAGTGGGATAGGATCGGGGTTGGGTGGGGTACAGTGGGGTAGGAGGGTTTTTGGTGGGGTGCAGTGGGATAGGATCGGGGTTGGGTGGGGTACAGTGGGGTAGGAGGGGGTTTGGTGGGGTGCAGTGGGGTAGGAGGGGGTTGGGTAGGGTGCCGTAGGGTAGGAGGGGGTTGGGTGGGGTGCAGTAGGGTAGGAGGGGGTTGGGTGGAGTGCACTGGGGTAGGATCGGAGTTTGGTGGGGTGCAGTGGGGTAGGAGGGTGTTGAGCGGGGTTGGATGGGTTGTTGTGGGTTCGAGTGGGTTTGGGCGGAGTGTGATATTAGTTTGAACAAAGAAGCTATGTCGTTCTTAGTCTGGGAGTTAATGAAGTCTGTTTCTATCCCGTCATCTCGAGAGGATTTTCTTAAGCTGCTTAGTATCGTCTGAAGCCTAGCAAAGAGTGAGAGTAAAAGATGACGTCAGCAGATGGATTGTACTCATTTAGGCCCCGCAGATCGACTCCTGGAGGTGGACAGATGTTTTTATATCTTGTAGACGTTTAATATTTTATTTTTGATACCTCCAGACGATGCTATTTAGCATCAGGTAGCCTAGACTTATGGAACGGTTCAGTGAAATTTTATCTAACCCCACCATTTCGAAAAAACTGATATGCGTCCTCGAACTGAATAAGCCTGGAATTCTCGCATTCCACACATTAGGTGGCGCCACCGCTGCATTGCTGCGGCGAGAGGTGCGAAGGACACCTCTATTTTTACTCTAACTTGGCCTAAAATTGTCCTCTCTGTTTATTTGGAATGCTGAGTCGTAAGTATAGATTAACTTTGTGGAATTTCTCGTCCTTTTGTAGGTTATTTCCCGTAGCTCAGAGGCAGAGTGAGACAATACTACTGCCCTGCATCCTTCTAAAGCATTTCTTCGTTGACGAGCATCGTATTCTAGTGTTAATGTGTTGCCACTGGTCAGAAATCGAGATGGGGAGATGGCAAATGCATTTTTAGACAAATTGAAGTGAGTAAAGTATAGTATTATCTCTCCTGGGCTCCTATGAATCTCTCTCAGCCCAGCATCATAGTCCCCCCGTCAGTTGGACATAGAGTACTCTACAGCATTAAAGGGCTGGCTTCGGCATTTGTTAACCCCCTGACTTTCGGGACAATTCTAGTGATATTCCAATTAAACCAGACGATTTTACTGAGCTGAGAGTGAGTCATAAGATCCTTAGAGAGTTAATATACTGTCAGGATTAACCCCTGCATGATTGGAATAACTTTAGCATTTCTTTACAGCTGACAGGAGGCGACTTGGTCCATCCGAGTGTCATAGGAGTCTGACAAATACGGTAAATAAAAATAACAGAGTGGAGGTAAGGTAGATATTGTAAATTATTCAAAATAAAAAAAAGAGGAAAAATACTAAGTCCTGTTTTTATTTGCTCCCTATACTGTATACTGTATCGTATAAGTAGATATACGATGCCCTTTACTTCTTCGTGACTAGCATTAAACTACAGTCTTATGTATTCTAAGTGGTTCTAGATCGTAACAAGACTTGATTATCAAATTACTATGCATATTACACTTGAACATTTCCTTGTATTTTGGAGATAACACCTAAGGAAAATACAGTAGAAGTTCCAGCTGTGTTCTAGGTATAACCGTGATGGTCGAGTCTGTATAGGTTTGGCCTGCTAACGGAGATGACCCGGGTTCGATTCCTGGTAGATTTAGAGGCATATTTAAAAATTCTTGTGGCTGGTTCGTAGTGACCTGCGACACATATACTCAAGCACTTAGACACACACATACACTAATACACACGGACGTAAACACACACACTAAGACAAACAGACACACAGGGCTTATGTATAAGGGTAGGGCGTGGAAGGTGAGGGGGTTTTATATCAAAGTCCAAAAAAATCCAATTGGATTTTTTGGACTTTGATATAAAACCCCCTCACCTTCCACGCCCTACCCTTATGCATGTCTTCTGTGTATCTGTAGGTGTGTCGTGCATGTGTCTTGTTTGAGTGTGTGTGTGCATGTCTGTCATAGTGGATGTGTAGGGTAGCGTGTGTGCGTGACGTGTCGTGTGTGTGTGTGTAAGAAGACTTTTACCTTCCCCCCCGGCAGTTCAGCTACGTGACTGCCCACAACCCCCGCCAAGCCACCCCACCGGGCAGGCCACTAAGTGACTGCCAAACCACCTCAATTAACCTCTAAGTCAACCGGGAGTCGAACCCGGGTCCAAATGACAGGCCACTATAGACACTGCCACATTTTTAAATATTATACCTCTATCCTCCCGGGAGTCGAACCCGGATCTTCTAGGTGGCAGGCCACCTCTCTACTCACTCTGCCACCACGGCCCCGCTAACGTTGCTGCCGGAACTGGTACTGTATATTGGTTATTTGGTGTCAGTAATAAACAAGGGGAAACTGAACTGTATTGCATATATTAAGTCGCTAAGGAAGGGTTGTTACGATGTCTCCAGAGCCACTTACACTATTTAAGCTAATTTAATCCAATGCTAGTCACGAAGAAGTAGAATATCATGTATCTGGGCCACACTCAGAGCTGGAAATAAGCTTTGATAAGGGGACAGCATCTACCTAATAGGAAAACCCTGGTGGCTTTGGCAAGGATGACTATGAAATAAGCCTGGAACCTAGAGTAGCTTTCATAACAGTGTAAAAGGTGCAAAAGGAATCGGTAATTGGATCTCCTTTAAGGCATAAGTCAAAGGAATAACCATTAACTACACTGATAATGGCTTGGACAAAAGGCCATCACTTGTAAGCTACCTACAGTGGATTTCATAACACAGGCAGCCCTCCTCCTAACACAGGCAGCCCTCTTCATAAGTCTCCCTCCATCTCATCCTCGTTCTTCTCCTCTCCGCCTCACTCACACACACTCTCCTAGATAGTCTCTTAAGCTCCATCCTCCACACATGCCCAAACTGACCTAATTGCATCTCCTAATGGTTTCTATCACAAAGCTGGCAATGTTCCATATGTGGCAAGGGAACTTTTCGTGGTATTTTTACTCCATTAGAGACCTAAGTTTTGAGGGATATCTGTATATACTCACTATATATAACTTATAAAACTGAGTGAAGCTGGCAAAGCTCTCTCTCTCTCTATCTATAGCCAGATGCCTCAGTCCGTAAGGGGTGACCTCATACAAATCGCCTCCATGTCGCCCTGTCCCCTGCCATTTTGCTACCCTCCCCAATCTTACACTCCTCTCTTTCATATACCTATCTACTCCGTCCCTTCATCTCATCCTCCGTCTCCTTGGCCACAAACAAATCGCCTCAATGTCGCCCTGTCCCCTACCATTTCGATGCCCTTCCCCAATCTTACACCTCCTGCCCGATGTACCACTCTGCTCCATCTCTCCACCTCTCACATTCACTCTCATAGTCTGTCACTCTCCATGCTCTCAAGGCCAAACCACCTTAATGTATTTCTCCTAATGCTTTCTACCACAAAGCTGCCAAACTGTTCCATAGGTTACGTGGGAACTTTTAATAGTATTTTTGCTCTACTGTGGGCATTTTATATACACCGGCGACTGAACAGTTTTGAATGAGGTTTGATAAATATATGTGCAACTGCTGAAGAGTCGGGATAACAGGACAGTACTGGGAAAAAAAAAAAAAGTTATAAATAGTGCTAGTATGAAATAGTACTGTTATGGATAAACCTAAGAGAAAAGTAATCAAATGGTAAAAGTAACTAAGGTAAAGGAAAAAAAACTGTGATAAAAGTGACTAAGATGAATATAAGATAAAATATTACATATAAAATGACCTTAAGGATTAGTCTAGAGGAGCATCACCAGGAACCTCCCATAAGCTGTACGAAATAACCCGGCAGTAACAAGAAACACTGCTGGAACTACGTGAGACTAGCATTATGGAGGATTATAAAGTCCAGCCAAGATGAGGCTATCAGGGCTAGTCACTTAACATGGCAGTAAATAGAAGCTGGTACTCAAGCTGTCAACTTTTACAAACTGCTAGAATTCATTATTAAGTAGAAAATTACTGTGCTTATCCACTTACAAGGCATAAGTGATGGAGGTCCTCGTTATCCTTATCAGCGAATACTAAATAGTTTAAGTTCAGTTAGGGGTTTTACACCAGCTGAGTTTATTGACATATCCGTAGACTTTTTACCTAGTTCCATATGCTCTAAAAATACTAACCATATTATAAAAGGTCGAATAAATTTGATATACAACTTTTATTTTAAATTTTCTTACAAGTGTTCTCATTTACAAAGTACATTAGTAGTTATGACGGCAGCATGTTAAGTTACTCTGGGAGGAGGGAGTTATCTGAAAATATATTGAAAGTATATCGCAAAAAAAGTCTCACGTATGTCAAAATATTTCAGATATCAAAGTATTTCAGTGAATTTAGTACAATATCTCCATCTCCAGCTCGCTTTCTCTCCCACTCCTCTCTACCCTTCTCACTCTAGAACAATACGAACTTAAACACACGCTAAAGGAAAACCTGTCTATCCATATATCTATCGCCAGACGCCTGAATCCCGTAAGGGGTGGCCACAAACAAATCGCCTCGATGTCCCCCTCTCCCCAGCTCATACACCCCTCTCTCATATACCTCTCCACTCCAACCTTTCATTTCACCCTCGGTCTCCCCCTTCCTCTCCCCCTGTCCACCTCACATACATTCTTCTCGTTAGTCACTCGCTCTCCATCCTCTCCACACAACCAAACCTCTTCCTTGTATTTCTCCTAACGCTTTCTGTCACATCCACACCACAACGCTCCTTCACTTCCCCATTGGTCAGTCTGTCTCTCCATGTAACTCCACATGCTCCTCTCAAATGACTCATTTCCACTGCTCTCACTCTTGACTTGTGACCTCCCAACAAGGCCCAAGCTTCACTTCCATACGTTAGAGTTGGTATCACAGTACTTTCATGCAGCGATTTTTTTTACTTCCATGTTGACTTCCCTGCTTCCCATCACTGCTTTCAAAGAGCTAGCAATCTTTCTTCTTTGTTGTACCCTTTCAAGCACTTCACCCTCCAAACGTCCATCCTTACTCATCACACTACCCAGTGCTTAAATGTACTCACATTTTCCATTTCATCATCCTCTAACCTCACCGTACATTCTGTGACTTCATTACTCTCGAAGACCATACATAACTTTACTCTTCCCTACTTTCACCTTTAGATTTCGTTCCTTAAGGCCCGTCCAGACGATCGAGCAATGCCCGCGGGCACAAGCGAGCAGTTTGCCTGTTGACGGGCTCACCGCTTGTGCTCGCGGGCAAATGTGTAAATTGCCACGGGCAATTTACGCATTTGCCCGCGGGCACAAGCGGTGAACCCGTCAACAGGCAAACTGCTCACTTGTGCCCGCGGGCATTGCTCGATCGTCTGGACGGGACTTAACACACTCTTTCCTGTTCTCCAACTAATTCCTCTGTAGTTTCCCTAACTCTGTCCATAATTATCCTACCACACACTTTTCCTATTACACTAAAGTCCCGTCCACACGAGCGGGCAATGCCCGCGGGCACAAGTGAGCAATTTGCCTGTTGACGGGCTCACCGCTTATGCCCGCGGGCACAAGCGGTGAGTCTGTCAACAGGCAAACTGCTCGCTTGTGCCCGCGGGCATTGCACGCTCGTGTGGACGGGGCTTAAGGAGTGGATTGCCCACCATAGTAACGGTATACAACTGCCGCCATAACTGCTTCTATCATCCCTATTACATCACCTACAAACACAAACAACAGAGTGGTATTCTATGTGGCTTTGGAGGCTTCATAACAACTCTTCCTTAGCGATTTAGTCTACACATTTCATTTTAATCTTGTTACTGATGCAAACTATCGATATTAAGACTATTAACTGAGTGCGGGAGAAAGCTTGGGTGTAAAGGATAATAAATCGTTCAGGGAAATGTGCTACGAAGTCTCCAACGCCACTTTTGACTCAGACGCTGATGGCTTCTGTGAGTTGCCATTCTTGCTCTCCAGGGTTGCCATCTTGTTCTCCTGAGCTGTCGTCTCTTGTTGCCATCAAGCCATCCAAGGTTGCCATTTGACATCTTGGGCTGTCATCTCGTCTTCTGCTGTTGCCGTCTCGTCATCCAACGGTACCATCTCGTCGTCTGAAGTTTCGTTGTCAAATATTGCCATCCAGCTGAAGAGGGTTGTCTTGTCTTCTGGGGTTACCATATTGTTGTCTTTGGTTGTCATTCTAAGACTGCGGGGTTGATGCTCCGTGGTTGCCATCGGTTTCTGTGGAGGAAAATAATTAAACATATACTTTGTCATATATACTACACTACGAGCACTTGACAACACACACACTGTACCCTACTGAGTCACAGTGGTTGACTCCAGAAAGGGAATGCGGCCAAAATACTTTTCCCTGCTACCTAGTGCTGGACTTGATGGGAGGTGTGATGCTGGCTCTGTCGGTGCAGTTTTGGGACTGGGATGGGTTGGGACTCAGATCTGTGTCAGAGGGTACAGGGCACTGTGGTTCCTCGGCTGCAGCTTCTACCCAATTCCTAACCTGGGGGTAGTGGCCCTGTATGCTGCCCTAGCATTGGGTGTATAATGGTGGGGTAGTTACAGTGCCAAGGTGCACTTGGAGGGTGCCCCTTTAGTTGTCTTGGCAGGGTGCCCTGAGGTCACCGCTACAGCCACTGGCAGCGGCTGGTGGGTTATGAGTCTTTGACCCCCTGGCTGTGAGGGTGGGTGGAGCCTGTGGTCCATCCCCTCCTTTACTCACCTATCATGACTAAGAGCCAAGCGTAAAAAGCAAGCTTGAGAAATCCAAATCGCCCAAGGAGTTCAGAGTGGCGATTTAGAATGCAGGTACCTGAAGGATAAAAGTGGGAAACGGTGGAGACTTTGACCAGAAGGCAGGTAGATGTCTGCCGCTTACGAGAAGGTAGGTTCAGGGGAGGGTCAGTTAGGACGATTGTTGGGAAGGATTGTAGGATGCGAGATGTGAACGTCGAGGGTAGGGGAGCGTGATGCAGACCAAGGGAGACCTGGGACGAGGTCAGCGTGTGACCTCCAGGATATGGAGCTGAATAGGGAGGCTGCCAGAGATCAAACAGCATAGACGGTCTCCATTAGGTGACCAAGGCTGGCACATGCATTCATATTGGAGCCATTATAAACGAAACTAAACGATAACCACCATACATGAGCAGACTCATGCAGACATAGGTACACACGCACGCACACAACCTCATAAATCTATATATCTATCTATCTAGAGCCAGACGCCATAATTCCTTAAGGGGCGGCCGTTTGTCTGAGTTAGGTGTTTTACAGGAAGGAACACTAGCACTCCTCCGACCCATTTGTTGAGAAGTAGGGAGCACATACGTTAGTTATATGATTACCACCCAGCGCTGTTAAGAGTTTCTTAGTTTACAGGAAACCATTTGCCTTGTCACTGAATGTAAAGCCACCTGAAAAGAAAGGAAGGAAGGGGAGAGAGAGAGAGAGAGAGAGAGAGAGAGAGAGAGAGAGACAGACAGACAGACAGACAGACAGACAGACAGACAGAGACAGACAGACAGACAGACAGACAGAGACAGACAGACAGAGACAGAGAGACAGACAGACAGACAGACCACCATCCATTATTCCTACTACCACGGACGGTTTTACTCAGCTTAGGGAATTCCTCTGTTTAATAAAAGTTACATTCAACCCCTCCTATTCCAAAAGTCTGTCCCAAGATACAAAATAATAATAATAATAATAATAATAATAATAATAATAATAAACAGTTGGTCAAGGGGTGAAGGGATTAGCAGGAAGGGAAGTGTATGGAAGTGAAAATACTTATGAACGGAAAGGCATAAGGATTAATGTATGTGTGCATGTTTGTGTATGTGTGCATGTATCCATATTTGTGTATGTGTACGGTGTATTTACGTGGACGGTATGCGTGTGTTTATGTGTATATGGAAATGTCTATAAATGTATTATTGTGTGGAGGTACATATTCTTCCCTAACTGTTCTTACCTAATTGTATCTTTACAGGATTGAGTCAAGCTCGTACTGTTCCATGTTTTGAACCATTCTTATCATACATGTCTTAAAATTTATGAATTGTTTGGAACACATTATTTCATTCGGTTGTGCATTCCACTGATCAACAGCTCTATTTGCGAAAATGAATTTCCTTACGTCTTCATCATGCTTTTGTGCATGTTTATGTGCATGTTTATGTGCATTTGAGAATGTGTATGTAAGTACGCACTGATGTGCATTAAAAATATGTATTACTATATGTACGTTAATGCTGTGTTCGTGTATGTGTACATGCAGATATACAAGTCTGCATTAATGTGTATGCATCTACGTATGTATTATGTACGTATGTTTTTATGTACGTATAAATGTACCTATGCATCAATGTATGCATTTTCATAAGTATTAACCCGTGCACGTACGGGCTTATGTATGTACGAATGTACCGTACAGTACTGATGCATTAATGTATGCATGTTTATATGTAGGTGTATATGAATGTGAGCAGGTTTATGTGCCTATGTAAACAATGTGCATGTGTATAGTTATACAGTATATGTAAAGGCACTTTTGTATGAGTACATGTATGCACGGATGTGTATGTGTGCGTGTACGGACATACTTGTGTATGCACGTACAGTATGTTTATGTATGTATGTATTAAAATATGTATGCAGGGATGACAGTGCTTATTATGTCTGCCTGTCGGTACCTGCACTTATGCTTGTGGTGTTATGTATATGTGTGTTTTTGTACATGTGCACGTGTGTTAATGTTTGCGTGCGTGCGTGCGTGCGTGTCTGTGTGTCTGTGTGTCTGTGTGTCTGTGTGTCTGTGTGTCTGTGTGTCTGTGTGTCTGTGTGTCTGTGTGTCTGTGTGTCTGTGTGTCTGTGTGTCTGTGTGTCTGTGTGTCTGTGTGTCTGTGTGTGTTTGAGCGTTTGAGAATATTTTACTCAGTACGGCAAAGAAAATCTATGAACATCTACAGTATTTTGCGAAAAGGTAGGTTATATACCTAAAATGCTAGAAGTGCCATTGAAACCAAAAAAAAAATCAATTTCTTTCAAACTTAATCAAAAGCAACGTCCACCTGACGTACCAAATACCTGGACGTAGAATCAAGTAGAATAACCATACTCCTGATTGGTGTGGGGTGTGGGGGGTTGTGATGGTAGGGGTGATGATAGTTGTGGTTATAGTGGTTCTGTCCAACTTGTGTTCTGTCTTCTGTGCTCTTGTCTTATCCTCTTTTCTCTTCATCAACTCTTCAGGTTCAAATCAATCTGGAAAAATAAAGTCAAATTACTACAGGCTCTTCAGACAGCTAATAGAAACAGAATATTCTCCATTATAACCATCCCAACAGAATTTTGGAAAATGTAAACGTTCTGCTGCTTTAAGAGTTTATCATTACAACACTAACATTATTTCACTGATGTAGGAAAGGCACAGAAATATTAATGGCGATAATATTGTGGATGGTGGTGGGGCTGGGGCTGGTGGATGGTGGATGGTGGATGGTGGATGGTGGATGGTGGATGGGGGATGGGGGATGGGGGATGGGGGATGGGGGATGGGGGGTGGGGATGGTGGTGGGGATGGTGGTGGGGATGGTGGTGGGGATGGTGGTGGGGATGGTGGTGGGGATGATGATGGGGGTGGTGATGGGGGTGGTGATGGGGGTGGTGATGGGGGTGGTGATGGAGGTGGTGATGGAGGTGGTGATGGAGGTGGTGATGGAGGTGGTGATGGGGGTGGTGATGGGGATGGTGGTGATGGGGATGGTGGTGATGGGGATGGTGGTGATGGTGGTAGTTGTGGTGATGGGGGTGGTGGTGGTGATGGTTGTGGTGGTGGTGATGGTGGTGGTGTGGTGATGGTGGTGGTGGTGGTGATGGGGGTGGTGGTGGTGATGGGGGTGGTGGTGGTGATGGGGGTGGTGGTGGTGATGGGGGTGGTGGTGGTGGTGTTTAGGTGGTGGTGGTGGTGGTTAGTGATGGTGGTGGTGGTGGTGGTGGCGGTTAGTGATGGTGGTGGTGGTGGTGGTGGCGGTTAGTGATGGTGGTGGTGGTGGTGGTGGCGGTTAGTGATGGTGGTGGTGGTGGTGGTGGCGGTTAGTGATGGTGGTGGTGGTGGTGGCGGTTAGTGATGGTGGTGGTGGTGGTGGCGGTTAGTGGTGGCGGTTAGTGATGGTGGTGGTGGTGGTGGCGGTTAGTGGTGGCGGTTAGTGATGGTGGTGGTGGTGGTGGCGGTTAGTGATGGTGGTGGTGGTGGTGGCGGTTAGTGATGGTGGTGGTGGTGGTGGCGGTTAGTGATGGTGGTGGTGGTGGTGGCGGTTAGTGATGGTGGTGGTGGTGGTGGTGTTTAGGTGGTGGTGGTGATGGTGGTGATAATGGGATGGTAGTGATTAGTGGTGATGGTGGTTAGTGAAGGTGGTGATGGTGGTGGTGGTGGTTAGTGATGGTGGTTAGTGATGGTGGTGGTGGTGGTGGTGGTTAGTGATGGTGGTGGTGGTGGTGGTGGTTAGTGATGGTGGTGGTGGTGGTGGTTAGTGATGGTGGTGTTGCAGCTGCTGTTTTCTTGTGTTCCATCTCCTGTCTTTGTTTTCTGCCCTGTTGTCGAGTCTTGTCCTCACTTCTTTTGCTATCCTGGTCAAAACTCATCTGAAAAAAGAACCTGTAATAAGTACTGGAATAATAATAGTAGCAGTTAAAAAAGGGAAAGCACAACTACTAAGAATCAGGCAAATGTATGTTTCACTTTTAGCAGCAACAGAACCTTATCCATTCAATTCCTGTTTATTCAGTTTGTTTTATGTATTTTTCTGACTATTTTCATGGTCGTAAATAAATGTTTTTTTGTTTTAATTTCCCCCCCTTTTTGTTATGTTCCTTACGCCTCATCGACGTTTGTAATGGCGGACTTCCTAAAACTTACTCGAATCTTGCTAGGTTAGGTTTGCTTAGGTTAGGGCAAGTTAACATGTAAGGTGAGGGAGAGGCACTAAAAGGCAACCGGGACGTATATTGGAGAAAGTGTCCGCCATTACACTCAAAAGAGTTGTTACAGCGGATGGAAAATGGCTAAAAACAAGAGAGAAAGAAATTTAACGTGAAAAGTTCATTTACAATCCCAATAATAACCAGAAAAATATAAAACACTATCGGGAATAACTGGTTTGTTGGGGTGCTTCTGCTGTTTGAAGTAAAACGTATGTTAACAGAAGAATCGTGATCATAGCAATACCAATATCAGTAATAACAGCAGCTAAAACAGAAGTAACAATAGCAATAGTAGTAACGCTACTAGCAATAGTAATCAACAGTAATCATAGTAATAACAACAATACTAGCAACAATACCACATTCTACAAAGAACACCAGAACACCCGTACAAACCGAAGTGTCCTTGGAATTCCACAGATTACGACAGATATCGATATAGGTTTCAGAATAAACAGCTAAGTAAGAGTTGCTACGAATCCTCCAATGCCACCTATAGTAACCACAATGTAGCTATCAAACAAGCATAACCAACCACAAGCTTGTCTGGTGGTTTATATTTCGGAAAACACACTAACCCAGTACGACACCTCTTCTCCTGGATTAAGTCCATTAACGTTTACTTACTTGCATATCGGGCGCTATAAGTTAATATATCGTGAATTTCTCAACATATGCTTTACCCTTAATGATGAAACAATGACCCAGAAAAGCAATCACCACACCTTCCTCCACAGCACGGCCCCAGTTCAAACTAAGTCACATTACACCTGTCCTCCTGGCTTAAATTAACCCATATTGGCCCGCGTGCGTATTAACCTTGTGTATATTACGATTCTAAAAGATTTTGTACATATTACTTACCCTTAATGAAGAAAGATGTCCAGGAGAAACCGTCTACCACCTCCCACTCGACAGCACGACCTACACTGAATACCTTAAAGGTGACGTCAGCAAAAATCACCTTGTTTCTCGGATGCCTCCACGTTCGTACTCGAAAACTTAAACAATACGCCTAACCGGCAACTCAACCAGGTTATGAAAGAAAACGGGGGATTAAGAGAAAACATGAAGTTAAAATTGAATGTAAGTTTCAGAGAACGTAAGAGAATGTAAACCTTTGAAAGAACGTAAGTAAATGAGAGAGGATAAACTGAAGAGAATGTAAGTTTAAAAGAGAACAGGAGCCTAGGAGGCAATATGACTCAAGAAACAGACAAATGAGGAAGTAAAGGAGAGTTGTGGATTTGATGTGGATCTGGAGTTACGTGGAGAGACAAACTTACAAATGAAGAAGTAAATGAGCGTTATGGCGTTGATGTGGATGTGCATTTAGGTGAAGAGAAAGACATAAATGAGGAGTGTACCAAGAATATCATGTCGTGGTGGCAAGGATGTGAGTGTCTGGTAGTTGCAACATTATTTCGTTTGATGTCAACTTGCATGTATGTTTGTATTCGTCATGTGTATATCAGTATTATCTACCGTCATAATGCAAAACAAGAAGGAGCAATTGAAGAGCGCAACAGCCCTACACACCAACTGGTCACATGGCTGAACATTCGACTTTGCAGGGTGTCCCTGTACTTCCACCAATCGCCTTCAAAATCGATTTATTTCATCCTTGCCTGTCCTTTGATCCTTCCATCAATCCATTTCAAAACAAAATGAGCTAACTTTACCTTGTCGCCTTGACATTTGACCTCCCCTATGACCTTGACCTCTGGCCGATTATTCTGAAAAAAACGCATCCATTTATCCTTGCCCTACCCACAAGCTTTCCACAAAATTTGGTCCAAATAGGATGAGAACTCTTTAGTTATTTTGTTTTCACACACACACACACACACACACACACACACACACACACACACACACACACACACATTAAGTAAAACATAACAACCGCTCTCGTTTTGCAAGCGCAGTTGGAATACACTCATAACTTACATAATGCCTTCCATTAGCGACGCTACACCATAAGACACAAGCGGTAATTAGTGTGATTGAACGCTAATGTGTGTATTGAGTGGCACCGACGCAGGCAATAGCATTATCTATAACAATGACGTAGGCGTGTTACTGAAGACGATCTGCAATTCCCACACGCATTTCAGACAGGTAAGTAGAGGGGTGCATGAGGAAGGGTGGCTTGGAGTGGCGTAGGGTAAGGTGGAGGAGCACATGAGAGAAACTGGCTTGGAGGGCGGCTTGGAGTTGTGGCTAAACTCATTAGGCGTGGTGATTGGAGTGGTAAGTGAGGCGGAGTACATGAGGAAGCAGCTTGGAGTATTGGAAGGAAGGATGGGCGACGGAGGGTGGTGGAAGAGTACATGAAGAGAGACTTCCTTTTTATGTGTCCAACTCTGGGCATAGACTTCAATAATACGTTCCCTTAGGCCCAACAGCCCTCTTGCATACCCAACACCTTCTCCTTCCACCACCTGGGAACTAATAAACACCGTGCATATTGAATACATGGGGATGTTTTTATGACATGCCGATGGGCTTTGTGAAGTTCGGTTAGGTATGTTTTAACGGGACAGAATTCGTGTTTTTTCAGACAACAGACAATAGAGTAAAGTGGACGAGGAAGTGATTACATGGTCTAAAACGATTGAAGGGTTATTGAGGGAAGGTCATGAGGGAGGGCTGCATGGAGTGGAGGGGTGCGTGAAAGTGGTTATGGAAAGTTATAAGATGAACGGATTAGGTATGCATGTATAGCTGCGGTCGCCTTGCATACACCTAACTTGGAAGGAGAGCTTTGCCACAGCTACACGTTTAAGCCGTAGAAACAGGGTAAATGACAAGTTAAGAGAGTTACGCGAGAGTGAGAGTTACGTGAGTTTATGAGAGTTACGTGAGAGTTAGTGAGAGTTGCTTGAGGGTGAGAGTTACGTGAGAGTTAGTGAGAGTTGCTTGAGGGTGAGAGTTACGTGAGAGTTAGAGTTGCGTGAGAGTGAGTGAGAGTTACGTGAGAGTGAGTGAGAGAAGTTACTTGAGAGTGAGTGGGAATTACGTGAAAGTGAGAGTTACGTGAGAGTTAGAGTTACGTGAGAGTGAGTGGAGGTTACGTGAGAGTGAGTGAGAGTTACGTGAGTTTGTGAGAGTTACGTGACAGTGAGTGGGAGTTACGTGAGAGTGAGAGTTGCGTGAGAGTGATCAGTGTCGGGATGGGAGAGAGAAGACAAGTATAGCCCACACAGAACAAGGTGAAGGGAGTAGGTTATGCTGGGATAGGTGTTGTGTTCTTGCTAGGAGCTGTCGTTCATGAGCAGGGACAAGGGGCACTGGAGTTCCTTTTGTCTAGATCACCTCCTACAAGATGTGTAGTAGGGAAGATGTTGTTGCTGTTGTAAATAATCACCACCAACATCATTATCGTTATCCTTCTCATCATAATCATTATCATCATCATCATCATCGTTGTTGTTGTTGTTCTAAATAATCTCCACCACAATCATCATCATTATCCTCCTCCTCCTCCCTATCATCATCATCATCGTCATCATCATCATTCCACCCCACTGCTTCTGCTAACACCACCACTACTACTGCTACTACTACTACTACTGCTATGGCTAAAACTATGACTCTAACGTAAACCCATTTTTTTTTTTTTTCATTCTAAATCGACAACATGGAAAACAAGAAAAAAAGTCATAACATCATTACAACTACAACTACAGGACACGAAAATAAGCCATCTTGAAATATACTGAATAAACACCAAGAGAACTAAAACACAAAGAGAAAGGACGAAAAGAAGAGAGAGAGAGAGAGAGAGAGAGAGAGAGAGAGAGAAATGAGGAGTCGCAAAGAAAACGGGACAGGGAGAAAATAGAGCCGGAAAAATATAGCGACAAGAGAAAAGAAAGTTGGAGATTCCGGGCAAGACCACCTCGGCAAAATAAAATGAGGAAGGAAAAGGCGAAAAAAAAAGTGAGAAAAGGAAAGGCAGGAAAGCAGAAAATTATGAGGAGGAAGAAAAAGGAAAAAAACAGGGAGACAACAGGAAGACAACAGGCTTTTATAATCCCCTCCCAGCTAAATACTATCGTCTGTTTTTAGCTGGCATAGAGTACAGGAGTTGTTCCGGTCATGATAGGGTTAATAGTGCCCGTATTAACACTCTCAGGCTTCTATATTACCATCGTCTAGCACATGTCAGAATAAAACACTATAATAAACAAAACTACACGAAACTTAGAAATGGAGAAGGAAATTTACAACAACGAAATATAAATAAAAAATGTAAAATTTAGAAAATGGAAAACAGAAAAGGGAAGACTAAGTTATTCAGCGCGATTCTTTTCCTTCCTACAATTTCAATGAATAGAATCGCCTGGGTGCAGCTGGATACGATTCCCCGCCCCCACATTACCTGGCTAATTACTTGTCAGGTGCAGAGAGAGAGAGAGAGAGAGAGAGAGAGAGAGAGAGAGAGAGTACAGGTTGCCATGGTTACTCAGGTGGGTCCTAGGACGTAACTCAAGTCGGTCACCTGGGGGCATGAGTTGGCGATTTGGGGAGGTAGTTTGTTTTGTTTTGTCTTGCTTTCCTTTATTGTTTTTTTTGCTTTGTGTCTATCACTGCTTCACTGGCGGTTTGTTCTTGTTTACTTGGAGAAAAAGACTGAAAGCAGAACAACTCTGTGTGTGTGTGTGTGTGACATTTATATGTGTGTGACATTTATATGGGTCACGTAACCATTCACACATCATTCAAGCCCCCGGAATCCTAACCACCTGCAGTGTGTGTGTGTGTGTGTGTGTGTGTGTGTGTGTGTGTGTGTGTGTGTGTGAGTGTGTGTATCAGGCTGTCAGTCAAAGAATCACGCAAGTCAGTTTCAGACAGTCCTAGTCGAAATTCCTCTCCCTTCCCCTCCACTCCCCTCCCCTCCACTCCACTTAAATCTCATAATGACATCCCTGCCACTAATTATTCGCAATCTGGGATAATTATAGAGACGAATAATCTAATAATCACCCTCCCTGTTATTACCAGGAAGGATGGAGCTTTCGTCAGTTCCATCTCAATTCTGCTCAGTCTTTTTGTACGATGGGAGAGTTCGGGTTAGAGTATTTTTTCGAGTACTTTCTTAGTTATTATCTTATTTCTTTAATCTTGCTACCTCCGGACAATTTTCTTCAGCTCAGGTAAGATCTCTCGTGCTGAAGGGGTATAAGGAAGGATTTACCTGTAATTAGGATAGTTTTACCTGTCCGGAATCAGATCGTCTAAAGATGGCAAGAATATAATAATGTCATCATGCCGAAGTGGTTAATTGATCGTGCCGTGAGGGGAATTATGCGTTTGTGTAACATTTTAGGGAAAGTATAATAATAATATTAATAATAATAATAATAATAATAATAATAATAATAAATAATCTATCTATCTATCTATTGCCAGACGCCATAATCCCGTAAGGGGTGGCCATTTGACTTTGAGTTATTTGTTTTACGGGGAGGGGCGCTAACCCTCCACCAACCCACTTGCTGACACGTAGGGAGCACGTATGGTTTGGTTATATGGTTACCACCCAGCGTTGTAAATGGCTTCTTGGCTTACAGGAAACCATTTGGCTTGTCACTCAATGTAGACCTACCTGTAAAGGAAAGAAAAGCAAATAGAAGTGACGGGAAAGATGGGAGAAATAGGAAGAGAGAAAGGCAGGCACAGAAAAAGAATGATAAAGGCTAAGGAAGAAATAGGCAGCACTACATCAAGTGAGTGGATGATGGTCGCCACCACCTATAATAATAATAATAATAATAATAATAATAATAATAATAATCTAGTAGTGGAAGTAGTATTAGTAGTAGTTGTAGTAGTCTCAGTAGTAGTAGTAGTAGTGGTAGTAATAGCAGTAGTACAGATTTATTATTTTTATCAAAGCTCGTCATCCGTGTCGATATGCAGAGTACACCCGAGTAGAGATTAACTTTTTCGTCCACTGTGCCAACATTGGGGGGGATGGGGTTGGCACGGAATGGTTGCTGGGTACGTTGTGTGTGTGTGTGTGTGTGTGTGTGTGTGTGTGTGTGTGTGTGTGTGTGTGTGTGTGTGTGTGTGTGTGTGACATTTATATCAAACCTTTGTGTGTGAATGTATGCATGTGTTTATGTTTGTATGTATGTATGTATCTATCTACCTATCTATCTATCTGTCCATCCATCTATCTATCTATCTATTGCCAGTGACTAGAAGAAAAGCGTAAGGGTCTATCTCATCATACCTACTCGTAAAACTCTTAAAGTACACAGACAGTAGTAGGTCTGAGCTGGGCACATTTACACAAGGAATTGACATTTAACTTATTTGCTGTTGAGAGAGAGAGAGAGAGAGAGAGAGAGAGAGAGAGAGAGAGAGAGAGAGAGGGAGAGAGAGAGAGTTTATCCTAGTAATGACTCTCCCTCTTCATCAACTCTTTTCACTAATTACATTGAGAAATACACCTTTTAAAACCAAGTGCTAATTTTTTAAGATCTTCCCTACCATGAAATCAATGTAATAAATTTTGGTTGCCTTCAGACGATTTCCTTCAGCTCAAGATCTCCTCACTGATGGAAAAATATAAACCCCTGAAGCCGAGTGACGTATTTGTGGGCTTATTCTTGCTTCTTTCAGGCGGGTTTATTTTGGGGGGGGTTTATTCATCCTTTCAGTCCGATGACGGGATTTTTTCCTACATTACTAGTAGTGTTGTGACAGTGAGACATGTGCTTTATTCAGCCGCCACTCTAGGCAATAAAATAAAATAAATAAATAAAGTAGCAGCAGTGTGATTAAAAAAAGGCTTAAAAATGGTGAAAATGTCAATAAAATAAAATGAATAAAAAATAAAGCAGAGGCCGTGCGATTAAAAAAAAAAAAAAAAAAAAAAGGGGTTTTGAAAATGAAGAAATATTAATGGGATTCGAAATTCTGTCCCCTGAAGGGTAAACGAGATGTTTTATCCATAACTGCACAGCATTAATGAGGGTACGGGTGTGTGTGTGTGTGTGTGTGTGTGTGTGTGTGTGTGTGTGTGTGTGTGTGTGTGTGTGTGTGATCGGCAGTTGAGAGAGAGAGAGAGAGAGAGAGAGAGAGAGAGAGAGAGAGAGAGAGAGAGAGAGAATAATGGCATTGAAGGATTTTAATGGAGATGGGAGAAGATAATGAGGGTGAGAGAGAATGAGTTGATGGAAAAATAATGGGATTAGTGAGAAAAATGGAGTTAGGGAAGAAAATGGGATGAGGGAAGAGAATGGGGTGAGGGAAGAGAATGGGGTGAGGGAAGAGAATGGGGTGAGGGGAGAGAATGGGATGAAGGGAGAATAACAGGGTGTGGGGAGAATAATGGGGGTGAAGGAAAATAATGGGTATGAGGGAGAATAATTGGGGTGAGGGAGACTAATGGGGGTGAGGAGAATAATGGGGTGAGGGGAGAATAATGGGGGTGAGGGAGAATAATGGGGGTGAGGAGAATAGTGAGGTGAGGGGAGAATAACGAGGTGAGGGGAGAATAACGAGGTGAGGGGAGAATAACGAGGTGAGGGGAGAATAATATGAGAGGGGAATAACGGGAGTAAGGAGGAGAAGGGGGAAAGTGAAGAGAGGGTGAAGGGAAAGTGAGGGGTATTTAGTGAGGGGAGAGAAACAAAGACGAAATGAGGGGAGGATAATGGGAGTGACGGAGGAGTGAGGGGAGAATAGTAGGAGTGAGGGGAGGATAGTGGGAGTGAAGTGGGAGTGAGGGGAGGATAGTGGGAGTGAAATGGGAGTGAGGGGAGGAGATTGATGGGTGAGTAAAAGTGAAAGGGAGATTAATGGAAAGGTAAATGGACTGAGGGGATAGAACAATGCGAGTGAGGGGAGTGAGTGGGGAGTGAGGGGAATCAGCCTGGGGAGCTACTGGGTATGAGGGGAGAAGAGGGGAGTGTTCATCGTAGACCTAGTGAAAGTTGAACAAAGCCAAGTGTTGTAAATGATGTAAGTAAGGTTAATAAAGTCACCATCATGCTTTATTTCTTGTCTTTGTTAGTAGCGTTACGTGTTACAAAATCTTATCGTTACATTATCCTTTCTTTGTACTGGGTTACAGAATTACATAGCAATCACATACTGTATGTTAGTTTTATTATTATTCATTACTTAGCAACTCATCTGTGCTATACTGCTATACGGTATACTGCATCATAACTTTCTCTCTCTCTCTCTCTCTCTCTCTCTCTCTCTCTCTCTCTCCCTTCTCAAAATATATCCACATTTGGCACACGGTAATACTCTTTTCATATCATCTATTCAATGTCGATATTACGATATTAAAGAGATGGAAACACAATACGAGTATAGGGGAATATTAGCTCTTTCTCTCTCATGGATGCACGGGGATCTTTCATTCACACAAACTCCACGAAATTTTTGTCCAGTCGAGAGAGATCTTAGCAATGGAAGGGATTAAGAACAAAATCAAAACACACACACACAAGAAACAAACAAACAAACTCGCCGCACCGCACTCCTTCCACTTCTCCACTACTGCACTTCGTTTACACCACAATTCCACCTTTACATAATTCACCACACCATTTACTCCACCGCTTCCACACCACATACTCTAATACTTCACATCTCTCCCTTTCCAAACCACATCTTCACCTCCCACGACAGCAAAACAGACCACACCACACCAAACACATTTCATCCCTCACAGCAACACATCACACCACACCACGGACCTCTAGGCACACCACACCATCCTTTTTCATAACCTACCACCCTCAAACATCATCATCATCATCATCATCATCATCATCACCTCATATGCACCTTACAGCACAGTACCCTGCTCTAATGCAAAAGTTTGATAGTTACTCCCAATCCTTTATGCAAGCAACCGGTCCACTCTGGAGCTGTCTCCCTCTGTTTGTATTTCCTCCTGCCTACGGTCTCCAGTCTTTCAAACGCAATGTGTCCAGGCACCTTGAAACGAACGGATCTTGAATTTGGCCCTCTGTTACATTTTTTTTTCTTTTTTCGTTGGAGGGAACGATTTTTGCGAGCTCCTGGCTTTTGGTTCCTTCTTTCTTGCATATAAAAAAACACCACATCATCATCCATCATCCAAACATCATCATCATCATCCAAACCACACCACCTCCCTCCTCTCGCAACTCATTATCAGTCATCTTCTCCCTACCTAACAACACAACACACAGCCGTCATCCATCAGCATTATCACCAACTTCACTGCACCGTCCCTCGCGATGCCAGGCCGCCTTGAAATCAGGATCCTTTTTCGTCAGTGTGAGAAATATTGCTCGATGGATGCTTATGCAGTTCTAGTTTTTACTGATTTTCACCGCGTCACACCGCCCATTGGACAGATGTAGGTAGTGTTTTAAGACTATGTGCCGTATTCTTGCCCATTCAGGATAATTTACTCATACAGCACCTTTTCTTTACTGATTTACTCTTATTTTGATTATTCTACCTCAGTATTATTTTGTATTTTCTTTTTTACCACTGATATAGATTGCATTAATAATATATAAGAATACAGTGACGTACCGGGCACAGAAGTGAACATGTAAGGAATAGGTGTTACAAACTATATTTAACTTTGAAAAAAAGGGGGGGAGGCCTTCGTCATAACTGGTCCTGGTGGGCCGACTTGACCTAGGACCGACTCATCCTCCCTGTGATTCGAACCACATACAGGCCAGACACCAACTACACTCTCTTCACTCAGACCTGGCCTAAAATTGCCATCTCTCCACCATGAATGGTAACAACATATTAACACTAACATATGATGCCAGTCACGAAGAAGTGCCATGAAAAGGGTGAAGAGCCGCGGCGCTGTCTTCTTTTCCCAATGAGCTATGTTGAAACTGGTTAACAGAAGACGGAAATCAGGGCCAGAGTCAAGTGAAAATGGGTATACAGTCATTAGCCACAGATCCTTAAAAGATGAAATGTTCTGCGACTCATGCATCTCTAACCATTGAGGCAGCACAGTGAATATATGTTACACTCATTATTACACTCATTCTCATTATTTTCACACCGCATAGCACAACACAGTACACCACATCATATCGCTGTCACGCATCTCCCACTCCACACTCATCATCAGTTCCCACTCACAACTATCTTACAGCCAACTACACCACAGAACGCCACATTCCTGATTCGCCAGCAACATACTCGCTCTGACATAAACCTATCAGTACACCACACCACTCCATACTTCACAGGACACATCACAGCTTTTCAAACACACGTCACATCACATCACATCCTTGTCACACATCACCATCATCATCACCTCCGTTGCACCTCACAGTACAACCCTCCAAAGCACAGCACACCACTCCGCATCACACTACAGCCCTGTCTCACTGCAGTACAGTACATCTTATCACCGAACACTACCTCTCTACCACACATCACCACACCACATCAGACCACAACAACCTCATCAGTGTCTCCATTTTCAGCACACCTCAACATTACCATACAGCACCACTCCACACCACACCACACCAGTCCCTTGCCTCTCATCATCAACGTCCCCCATTCGGCGCCCCTCACAAAAGCACACACCGATGTCTTTTGTTGGCCTGTGCAGAAAGTGGATTTACGGCTGCTCTTACTGCTGCGGTGAACACGTCATTGAGGCCCGTCATCGTCTTGGCAGAACACTCCACGTACTCTGACACGCCCAGAGTCTTGGCTAGCTTCTTGCCTTCCCCGCGGCTCACCATCTTCGTGTCAGAAGGGTCTTTGCGCAGATCGCATTTGGTGCCTGAGGCGGGAAAATGTGGAGGTCAGCAAGAGTGAAGTAAATGAGGACGTGGGTTAACATAGGTACATACACAAACCATCATCATCATCATCATCATCATCATCATCATCATCATCATGTTTATGTCGCAGGGATTTTCCAGAGGTTGCTTTTGGTGCCTGAAGAAGAAAAATGTTGAGGTGAATGTTCATACAGATACATATACCGAAGCATCTATTGATACAGATCATCATCGTCATCATCATCATTATCATTATCATCATTCAACTCTAATTCCCACCTAAAAGATTGAGTGAGAATGAATCCAGAAATAAACACAGAGACGCAAAAGGGAAAAAAAAAAATACAAGGGGAAATGTGAGGAAGTGGTTGAACCTGGTGCCAGAGGGAAATATAAAAAAATTGTGGTGATACTTTAGTTGGAGAGAATGAAACTGGAGACGGAAGTTACAGCATTAAACTGGAGACTGTACTAGATCTCCTTTCTTATCTGAAAGGAAGAAGGATGGAAAAAAGAATGAGGTTGTAACTGGAGAGACTGAAAATGGTGATATTGAAATTGCAGAGGCTGAAGCTGAAGAAGCTGTAATTGGAGAGGTTGTATTTGGAGAATGACTGGAACTGGAGGTTAAAGTTGGGTGTTAAATATGGAGGTTAAATTTGGAGAGTATTTAGTTTGAATTTGGAGTCTAAGGAGGAAAAATTGTGTTGGAAGGTGGTTAAAGAGGCTGGCATTAGAGGATGCCAGTTGATGCAGAAGGGAAGAGGAAACAGAGAAGCAGGATGTAGGAGAAGACAAGAGACTAAAGGAAGTTACGGTCCTTAAGCTATCCATATATGTATACCAAACCACACACACACACACACACACACACACACACACACACACACACACACACACACACACACACACACATCCCTTCAGTCCGATGACATTATTTCTATTTTATTTTTGCTACTACCAAACGACTTTCTTAAATTTAGCATAAGTTTCTAGCAGTAAAGGACTGACGAAGAACAGATTTAAATCTTCCATTTCGAAGTGTCTCCAAAGTGTAATAAAATCGCCTAGTGACGGCAATGAAACTGAAAATACAGTACGTCACCGGGGTATAGAACGAAGTGACGCAAAAAACTGTTCTGTTAGCGGGTGTGAAAAACGCAGACAATATACATACATACACACTGTATATACATATATATATATATATATATATATATATATATATATATATATATATATATATATATATATATATATATATATATATATCGCACACAATTATCACGAAACAATTAAAACTTTAGAACATGTGAAAAACGTATGTACAGTCACGTTTGCCTCATTAAATTTTTGACAGCGACGATCTTTATGGCATCCGTTTATTTTAAAATACAAATTATTACTGCCATATGTAACAGAAATCTTTCTCTGAATTTTATTACCTGTGTTCCCTCTCTCTCTCTCTCTCACACACACACACACACACACACACACACATGCCATAACCTGAACGTACAGCTTTACCCCACACCCCGCTGCTGTATTCATTAACCCTGCCTCGTCTACTAACCCCACAACCTAGCCTGACCCCAAAACCTATCTACAAATTTAACAAGCTAAATTAATGTCACGTAACCATCCAAAGCCCACAACCTAGCTTCACCATATCTAATTTAACCTAACCTAACCTAGTCTATTCACAAAGCGCATAAGCTAATCTCCCCTACCCTATCCTAGCCTAGCCACTAACCCCCACAGTCCAGTCTAACCTATGCTAACTTAACCTAATCAACTAACCCCACAACAACACCCCTCGAACCAAGAATGAATTTTGCACATCATCATCATCATCATCACCACCACCACCATTATTATCATCCATGCTGTGACCACCAAGAAGTACCACAACATCCTCCTCCTCCTCATCATCATCATCATCACAGTCATCACAATCCTCCTCCTCCTCCTGCTCATCATCATCATCCACGCCCTGCTCACCGACAAGTACCCCACCATCATTATCATCATCACCATCATCACAATCCTCCTCCTCCTCATCATCATCACCCACGCCCTGCTCACCGACAAGTACCACGGGGATGCCTTTGCCACACTCGCGTCGTATCTCGGGCAGCCACACCTGCGACACATTCAGGTAGCTGTTCCGGCAGGCTAGACTGAAGCACACCAGGAATACGTTGGTCTGCGGCGATGAGGGGAATTAGAAAGAGTTAGGCTGGGTGGTACAGGGGCGGATCTGGAAATCTTGTGTGTTGCAGGGACGGCTTAGTCAACTTTTGCGAGTAACGTAGACACTTTGCTTCACGAATTTAGTAGTGAACCATGCAATCAGTGGAGGTAAAAAAAAAAACAAAAACAAAATAAAACCAACCAAAACAAACACTATAGAGCATGAATAACGTTATGGGAAGTAGAGAAATTCAGAGTAGACACTGGTAACGTTGATCAAGCCGTCTCCACAACACACGAGACTTGGGCTGCGCAATATCTGGACCACCCTGTATTTCTGAGGAGCTGCCCATAATAAATAGCTAAGAAAAATGTGTTACGAGATCCCCATTGCCACTCAGAATACGAGTTTATATCAGATGTAGACATCAGCGCGACGAGGCCCTGTGTGTGTGTGTGTGTGTGTGTGTGTGTGTGTGTGCTGTACTTCATATTACCACGCAAAAATCTGTCGTTCGCCGAAACAGATCGCCAATTAGGCATTTCGCGGCCAAAATGTTACAAAATTGTCCTCTAATTACTACTACTCCCATTCACAGGTACAAAAAATGGTTCAGGTACGTTTTCAATGGTAAATGTAATGTGCATTAATTACTGTAACGCTAAAGAGCACATCAGAGAGAGTACATGTGTGAGGGATGGAAAAAGTACTGCGTGAATTGTTTTTATTATCTATCTATCTGTCTATCTATTTTGTCATGTATATATCTACTTATCTATCTATATATTTTGGTTAAACTATTTTCCTGACTTTTTTCTGTAACACATACTTCATGAGTTTGCTTTATTTATCTGTCTGTTCATCTCTATCTATCTATCGACCTATCTATCTGTCTATTCATGTATATAACTGTTTATTTATCTATTTGTGCTTAAATATCTACCCATGTTTTTCCTGTATATATCTGTCCATCCATATATCAGAATTCATCTATCCTTCTATATATTCAACTATCTATTAATCTACCAAACTGTTTACTTGCCTTTATATCTACCAGTCGATTTACCTGTAGATTATCCGCTTATCTCACTGTCTATCTACCTGTCAACCTATCGACAAATCTATTCCTCCAACCAACCATATACCTATCAATCCACGTATCTATCTATCGGCATCTCTGGCCATATATCTATCAATCTATCTGATGAAAAAAATAAATACTAGGAGACCATTCAAACGCTTGTGAACTGAATGCTTTGTACATTTCACACAAAACCTAGCATTCCTGATCAAACTAATACTAACCAAACATATCTAAGCTCATTCAAACCAAATTTAACATAACCTGACTTAACCTAACCACGCTAAACATGATCAAACCAAGTCAAACCTATTCCCATCACTCTTCACGTAACCCATCCAAATCTAACACAAGCTGACCTTCGTGAGTAACATCTAACCTGACCAAACTTAACCAATGAAGAACAGATATGCATGGATTTTAAGCAACGGGATCCCAACCCAGCCCCGACATAACCTATAGCCCCAACACACTCCACTACCAACGCCATCCTGATCCTATTCAAGGACCTAACACCTCGCGAACGCCTCCCAACCTAACCTAGCCTAACCTAATCTAGCCTAACCTAACCAAATAAAGCCTACCCAAACCTAATTTAGTTCAGCCCAACCGCGACCATCCTCCCTACTAGAGCCAACCTAATATTAAACTAGGACTCTACTTTCATGTTTTCAAGCCAAGCCAAACCCAGCCCAACCCAATCCAATCCAGCCGCAACCAAAGCCAACCTGGTGATAGGCAAGGACTCTGCACCTATCGAAGGCCTCTTGTCCTGCCGTGTCCCATAGCGTGTAGTGATAGTCCTGGCCGTCTACTTTCAGGCTTCCCGCGTAGTTGTCGAACACTGTGGGCACGTAGTTGTCGTTGAAGGCGCCCTGGGGAAGAGAAAGAGAGAATAGGAGTGTGAGTTAGGTGGGAGAAGAAAGACAGAGGATAGGAAAGAATGAGTGGGGAAGAGAAAGAGGGAGAAACAGGGTGAGTCAGCTGGGAAAAGAAAATGTAAGATAGTGAGTTGGCTGGTAAAAGAAAAAGAGAATGAGAGAGAGAGAGAGAGAGAGAGAGAGAGAGAGAGAGAGAGAGAGAGAGAGAGAGAGAGAGAGAGAGAGAGAGAGAGAGAGAGAGAGAGAGAGAGAGAGAGAGAATGACAATATTACTTCGGCTTTGCTATTATTTCCTCATTTTTCCGTAACTAGAGCATTTTTTCCCCTAACATCAAGGCAAAACCAACCAGCAAGGACCGTAAGCTCTGTGTGGTCTGTGTATCTGTGAAACTAAGTACTTCATAAAAGGTGGCATTTATTCAGCAGCTGCGAGGGACATTTTTCTGATCATTTTCACATTTTTTTTTTTTTTTTAGTAATGTCATGGCGCTGACGGGGTTAATGGGTTCAATTACCAGCTTTATCACTGTCACCAATTAAAATAAGTGGCGACACCCTCTGACATCCTCTTCAAAGGCGGACCATTTTCTGCCCAATTACTTCCAGAGTTAATTACCTTTGACCTTTTAATGGCCTGTGGTGGGGCCTGATAATTCATACCTCGATATAAAATTACCTCAGTCTTTTTTTTTTTTTTTGGCATGTGGGGAGATGATGATGATGATGATGATGATGACGATGATGATGGTGGTGGTGGTGGTAGTGAAGGCGTTATTTTCTCACCTAAGGATGAGCTGAGGTAGGATCCTGAACCAACTAAGAGAAAATACAGACTTGATGGAACTCTTAACACGGCCAGTGAAATGGGCCACGTACTCATTCCCACAGCACTCAAGCCTTCGGAATCCTGGCTCAGTCTCACATCCTTCTCCATCTGCACATTTTTTAAAGTCGCACATCACATAAAGCTGCCAGACAGAATAAATCTGTTGAGAGTCAAGGTAAAAAAAGACGTTTCCAAAAGTTTGTCATGTTCTCCGCAAATACTGTAATTCATGCAAGATCCCATGTCAGTCCCCCAGCCTCATCAATGTCAAAAGTTTGCTCTTTTACACACACACACACACACACACACACACACACACACACACACACACACACACCGCTCGCTGGTGCAGTGGTAACGCTCTCGCTTGCCAACTGGTGGACGGGAGTTCGCGCCTCGCTCAGGTTGCGAAAAGTTTCACTGACGAAGTGGGTGGTTACTGTCCCCCTGGAGCAAGGGGACGGGTGTGTGCGTGTGTGAAGGTCACAGCCTTGCCCTTAGATCGGACTATATGAGCTCTCAGCTCCCTTCCGGGAGGGTAAAAAGCTGACGATCAAGACCATCAAGTGATCCTGACCGACCCGATGAATTACATACACTGGAAACATAAAAGCCAAAGAAAACAGGAATAACACACTCTAAAGTCAGAGAAGGAATAGCTATGAGGGTAAACTACATTCCTGCATTATGAACTGTATTTCCGTGGCACGTAGAACATAATACCGCACAAACACTTCCCAAAGTCTCTGATCATTATTCAGTCTTGGGACGTAAGAAGAAGGCAGAGGAAAAGTTAAAAAAAAAAAAAAAAAAAGACAAATATGGAATAATGTGGGTGCATGTAACAAATAATAAAAATCTGGAGAAAATAAATGCATGTACACGAAATAAATGGAAAAATAAAAGTGAGAAAAAAAAGACGAGATTTAAATATTGCCAGCATTCTCAAAGGCAACATATTTTTTTCTTTGAGCTTATTTTCCTTGTCTGTTCACCACCACCCTCAAGGGGAATGCAAGATGGTCTCCACACAGGACACAGATAAATTTCCGTGTAATTCCATGATAATTAATGAAAATACAGGAACGCAGAATACCCAAATTTGAATGTGAGTATGGCTTGACTTTGGACCCTACAAAATCCTATAAAAGGCCTAAAAAAAGAAAAGCAAAAATGTAGTTGGGAATATTTGCCTAACTCGAAGGAAAAATTGTGCCAAGTTTGAAAAGAACTGATGGAAAAAAATGGCACCAAGTTGAAAATGAGTTTGAAGAAAAGGAAAAAAAGGGAAAGTGCGGCAGGTTCCCACTCTATGCTGAAACCTAACTATATGAAGAAACAAGAATGTGAAGAAAACGAAAATAAGAAAAAGTAAACAAACACAGACACGAAAAAAGTAGACCAAAGAACAAGCCTAAAATGTGAAAAAAGTGACCACGAAGAAAAAAGTTACAATAGAAGTAGCCCACGAAAACTGTCAAAAAAAAAAAAAAAGCCTACGAAATATAAAAACAATGAAACAAAAACACGAAAAATGACAAATTATAGCATGAAAAACAAAAAAAAATGCGGAAAATGACATGCTAAAAAAAAATGCGGTAACAGAAGCCCTTCCTACTGCCTTTTAAACAGACGCGGTTGCCATGGGAACGGGTAGGAAGTTTTCATTGTTGGCCTGGATGCCGGAGGTTTACACAGACACTCTCTCTCTCTCTCTCTCTCTCTCTCTCTCTCTCTCTCTCTCTCTCTCTCTCTCTCTCTCTCTCTCTCCCACTTTCCTCCTCCCTTCCGTCATCTTATCTCCCCATCCCTCCTTCCTTCCTCCCCAGCTACCTTCCTGTTTCTTATCTTCCATTCTGTTCCCAGCGTTACGTTTATCTGCTTTATCTCCTTCTTCTTCCTCTCCTAACCTAGCATAACATAGCACCTAACCTAATCTCTCTCTCTCTCTCTCTCTCTCTCTCTCTCTCTCTCTCTCTCTCTCTCTTATCTTCTTTATTCTGTTTATGCCTGCTATTCTTCTTGTCCTTAATCCTCTCCTCCATTTGTTTCCTTAATCTGCTTAACTGCTTTCTCTCTCTCTCTCTCTCTCTCTCTCTCTCTCCTACGATGAACCTAACGTATGTCTCACTCTCAGCTGAATAAAATCGTCTGGCACTAGCTGGAATAAAATACTGGAGTTGTCCCGACCATGTGAAGGTTAATCCCTCGTTGCCTCAGCTTCCCTGCCTGTCTGAACATACTATTTCACTGTAAATTGACTGGATCGCGACTCATGGTTTCAGGGATGATATTTACACATCATTCATGACACAAAATAATCAAGCATCGTGACTTAACCATATAATTTTAACGAATCATATGGTCGGTAAGCTGATTTTGTGATGGCGTAAAAAGACTTCAGTTATTATTTATTTTTTATTTATCTATTTATTTAGTTAATTAGTTAGTTTGTTAGTTGGTTAGTTAGTTTTTGCGGGTATCGCCGTGACGAGAACGACCGGAAACAGTGGGAATAAGCTCAAAAGAATTGTTTGTGTCTAACCTAAACGTCAATCCAGCATTCTAAATATGACACTTGTCTTTTCTAAAATTTGCTGTGTATTTTTGCACAACAATACGGTTACACTAAATTAGATTATTGAACACAAATGAGAACTAATGCTCGTAAACAAGAACCCAGAATCCCACGAGAATCCAGGAAGCTTATGACTGAAAAGATCGTCTTGAGAACTTGATGAAAAACAAGCCAGGAATCTCCGGAATTTTGCCGGGAAAAAAATAAATGCTCCGGAAAAAGTAAATGCGCAACAATATCCTTCTGTGGCCACGGCTGAAGTCTCTCTTCCTTTCCTCTCTTCCCTTTACTTCCCACATTCTGCCTCAACTTCCTACCTTCTCTACTTCTTTCACTTCCGTACCTTACCTTTCCTCAGCTACACCCATTCAGCTCCACTCAACCCACCCGGCCCTGAAAGACCTCAACTGTCATATCACACACACACACACACACACACACACACACACACACACACACACACACACACACACACACACACACACACACACACACACACACACACACACACACACACTCAGAGAGAGAGAGAGAGAGAGAGAGAGAGAGAGAGAGAGAGAACAAGAAAAGAAATGAAAAAAGAAAAAAAGAAAAAATTGCACTGATAGGTTTACATTTTTGCCTCACACCTGCGTAGACCTCACCTGAGTGGACCTTAATTGACCTATAACACCTGATGGATGTGAAGTAATTGGAAAGGTACGAAACTGATCGGAATGATGTGAGTTGATCTATGAGTGTTTGGGTCCGAACACAACAGAAGTCAAGTACTGTACAAGGTGAGTCAAGTGTGGAAACGAGAAGGAAGACAGGAAGGAAGGAAGGATGGATGGAAAGAAGAGAGAGGCTAGGAAGAGGGAGAGAAAGAAAGGAAAAAGAAGAGGGTGGAGGAGGAAGAAACGAAGGAAGGCGGATGGCAGAAAGATAAAGGAGAGGAAGGAAGAGGGGGAAAAGGAAGAAAGAAAGAGGGTAGGGAAGAGGAAGAGAAGGAAGACGGAGGGTAAGAAGAGGGAGAAAAAGGAAGAATACATTACTAGGAGGAGGTACTGGATAGGGAGAGTTGTATGAGACGGAAAGAAAGAAGGGGAAGGAGGTAGGAAAGACAGAGAAAGAGAGAAATGGAAGAGGAAGAAAGGAGGGAGGGAGAAAAGGATGAGGAAGAATGGAGGAAGAGAGAAAAAGGAGAGGAGGAAAGGATGGAGGAAGCAATGGAAGGGGAAGGAAGGAGGGAGGAAGGAAGGATTTCAGAGGAAGGTAGAAAAATGTGGGAAAGAGAGAGAAAAGGAAAAGAAGGAAGGGGGATTATTCTGAAGTGGCCTTGTCCCCCACACTCCATAAATATCCCAGCTTCTGTCTCATTCTGCAGCATGATTAGAAGGAATTAAATTTGACACAAACGGGAGTAACTTGGCCTAGAATGAACTGACTGGGTGTTGTATCGTCAGTGAATTGTGGACTTAGTAACATCCTTCTTAGCGATTTATTTTTGTACTTATTTATTCTTCACATCACACCTCACTATCTCGTGTTTGTTGTTGAAGGAAAGATATCGATATTAAGAAGACAAAATTACACAGGAGAACGTCAAGGTAATTTCATTCATTCATTCATTGCCAGACGCCATGTATCCCAAACGGGGTGGCCGAGGGCTTAGAGTTAATTGTTTTACAGGGAGGGGCACTAATCCTCCACCAACCCCACTTGACACGTAGGGATAATATGAAAAATAAATGTGGCAAAGTGTGATAACGTACACAGAATAAATCACCAAGGAAGAGGTGGTAAGTACGAAGCCTCCTGTGCCACTTAGAATACTGGGTTCGATTGGGTGTGTCGACCCTCAATGCACCTACCTACACCTGACAACCTAATTACTGATATGACCTCACCTGGACTCACCTGCCTTAGCGTGGCTGGATGTGAAAGACCGGCACGGACCTAATTTAGACCTGAATGGACCTAATTAAAATTTAGCAGACGTAATTAGATCCAAATGAACCTAAATAGACCTCACTGGACCTGTTATGATATATTAAAGCCTATTAACTTGGACTGTTTGCCTCACACTGACAACGCGAACATACATGCACTTTACCCCCCTCCACACACACACACACACACACACACACACACACACACACACACACATAATCTCTCCACTGCAACACTCTAGAGTCTAGCCTCTTCAAGCTGATGACTTCCTTCTCATTTCCTTCCTG
This sequence comes from Coenobita brevimanus, assembly GCF_032717465.1. Classification (NCBI taxonomy): domain Eukaryota; kingdom Metazoa; phylum Arthropoda; class Malacostraca; order Decapoda; family Coenobitidae; genus Coenobita; species Coenobita brevimanus. Next base: position 37,862,585 of record NC_137063.1, read on the forward strand.
ACGCTACCAGACGATTTCATTCAGTTCGGCGAAGTCTCCTTCAAAGTAAAGAAAATCGTCTGGGGTCAGCTGAGTAAAAGAATACGTCATTAGAGTGAAGGGGTTAACATTTATATATAATTCTCTCACCACAGATATCCAACTGGCCATTTCGGAATTTTTCGGCTACATAGAAGCTGATAATATCGACACTGAAAATCTTTCGAAGTATAGACATAATACTCGGTGTAACAAGATGCTGCGTCAAGATAGTTTTGACATAATATCAGGTATTTGCTTAATAATACACGGAAGAAAAAGAAAAAAGAGAGGAAAATTACAAGAAACTACTCAAGCACGATAGAAAACTGCTCTGTCTCCGAAACTGTACTCTCCTTATTGACGGCAAAACTGAAGCACAATAACTTCCTTGCTGTTCTGTTAAACTTATTTTCACTGGACAGTATTTATTTATTCTTTTACGCGACTTATGCTGATACTACGAAAATTATCAGTGTCCATATTTTCTGCTTCCTTACGTAGCTCAAAACTTGCAAGTGGTCAATTCCCATTCATACTTCGCAAGCGTGGGCAAAGGAAGATTCTGAATACCACTCTCTCTCTCTCTGGTACAGCCTCCAGTAACCACCTCACCACTAGAAGTTCTTTCGAAGTTAAATAAAATCGTCTGTCGGCAGCCTAATTAAAATGAGAAACAGCATGGGATCTGAGGGGGTACGGTAAGCCTATGGGAATTTACAGGGTGGCCCGTAGATAGCGCCTCACTTAAAACCCCTCCGACGGTATCTGATGTGTTACTGGAACGGCTGAGTATGCTGGTGTGGGCGTAAGTGTGGTAGTGGGAGATGCAGGCCTCTGTTCATTATTAAGTCAAATGTGTCAAACGCCAGTCATGGATTCACAAGTCAAGAACTGACAAGGTATAAACAATGTACCAGTAGTGGCAGTTGTGGTAGTAGTAGTAGTAGGAGGAGGAGGAGGAGGAGGAGGAGGAGGAGGAGGAGGAGGAGGAGGAGGAGGAGGAGTAGCAGTAGAAGTAGTAGTGGTGGAGGTGATGGTAGTAGTTGGCCAGGTAAAAGTGCGTGTACTAAAGCTGACCTGCGTGTAAGCGATGAGTAGGCAGGTCTTCCCCACCTCGCCGTCCCCCACTGTCACCATCTTCAGCACTCGACCCGCGATTGTCATCTGAGGGCAGCAACATGATCAGCACTCAGTGAAAAGTAGTGTTATATCGCTTCATACCACAGTCAGCAGCACCACACAACACCTAGCACCTCCGCACTCGTCATCAGCACCACAGTTAGCACCACGCTACCCCAGTCAACATCACCACACACCACACCAGCCAACATCACCACACACCACAACAATCAGCAGCACCACACCAGTCAGCAACACACAGTCAGCAGCAGCACACCACAGTCAGCAGCTCACCACAGTCAGCATCCACACCAGTCAGCACACGGTGAAGGGAATACTACACCACGTTATAGTCAGCAGCATCACTGTCTGACACTAGTTTATGCAGCGGATAATAACAAATAATAATGATGATGATAACGGTAATAATATGATAATGGCAATACCGTAGAAGTAGTAGCTGTAGTAGTAGTAGTAGAAGTAGTAGCTGTAGTAGTAGTAGTAGTTGCTGCTGCTGCTGCTGTTGTTGTTGTTGTTGTTGTTTGTAGCAGTAGTATAGATTTACTAAATATAATAATAAAAATAATGATGATGGTGATGATGATAATACGAATAATAAGAATAATAACAAAAACAACAACACAACTACGTAAAAAAAACGAAAAACACCTAAACACTTCAATAACCACTGGCCAAATTCAGAAACGCCAAAATGGCCATTCAACTCTCAAAAATAGCACTGGATCCCTTTCATAGCGAGGGAGAGCGTTCGGATCCGATGCTTAATTGTTTATAGAGATTGCGAGGGATTTTGTGGCCGGTACTGTGCCTTCCGCCGGGTTATGAACAGGAAAATATCTATCTATCTATCTATCTATTGCCAGACGCCTCAATCCCGTTTGGGGTGGCCACAAACAAATCTCCTCCACGTCGCCCTGTCCCCCGCCATTTCACTGCCCTGCCCCCAGCTCACACCTCCCTCCCTCATATACCTCTCCACCCCATCCCTCCATCTCATCCTCGGCCTCCCCCTCCCTCTTCCCCCCTCCACCTCACTCACATACACTCTCTTCGTCAGTCTTTCACCCTCCATCCTCTCCACATGGCCAAACCACCTCAGTGTGTTCCTCATAACGCTTCCTATCACATCCACATCCACACCACAACGCTCCTTTATATCCTCATTCGTCAGCCTGTCTCTCCATGTGACTCCAAAGGCTCCTCTTAAATAACTCATTTCCACTGCTCTAACTCTTGACTTGTGTCCTTCCAACAACGTCCAAGCTTCACTTCCATACGTTAGAGTTGGTATCACAATACTGTCATGTAGCAACTTTTTCACTTCCATGCTCACTTCTCTGTTTCTTATCACTGCTTTCAAAGAACCAGCAACCTTTCTTCCCTGCTGTACCCTTTCAAGCATTTCACCCTCCAAACCTCCATCCTTACTCATCACACTACCCAAGTACTTAAACGTACTCACATTTTCCAATTCCTCACCATCCAACCTCGCTGTACATTCACTGACTTCACCTCTCTCAAAGACCATCACTTTACTCTTCCCTACATTCACCTTTAGATTCCGTTTCTTACACACTCTCCCAAACTCTTCCACCAAGCCTTGCAGCTTCCCTTCGTCTTCACTCAACAACACAGTATCATCTGCAAACAACAGTACAGAGAGTTTCCAGACACTATCATCTCTCACCAGGGCCACTCCAAAATCCACTACCCTGCCTTGTACCTCTTTTATTACCTCATCCATGTACAGATTGAACAACCATGGGGACATGACACAGCCCTGTTTCAACCCAACTTTCAAAGAGAAAAATTCACTTAGTTCACCATCCACACGCACTGCAGCCTTCGCACCATCGTACATACTCTTCACAGTATTCAACAACTTCCCATCTACTCCATATATTCTTAACACTTTCCACAATCCTTGTCTATCCACCCTGTCATATGCTTTCTCCAAATTCATGAAAGCTGCATACAACTTCTTTCTCTTCTCTAGAAACTTTTCCACTAAAGGTCTAAGAATGAATATCTGATCTACACAACCTCTTCACTTCCTAAAGCCTCCCTGTTCTTCTCTGACTAATTTATCTGTTCTTTCTCTAACTCTGTCAATAAGTATCCTACCATACACTTTTCCTATTATACTAAGAAGACAAATGCCCCTATGATTACCACACACTTCTTTTTCCCTTTTTCGTTTGTACAAGGGAATAATTATACCTGACTTCCAATCCTCCGGGACTCTACCTTCCTCCCAGGCCAATCTGCACATCTTCCACATCCATTCTACTACTATCTCTCCCCCATGCTTCAGCATTTCACCACACACTCCATCAATTCCTGGGGCTTTCCCCGATTTAACTTTCTTCATTGCTTCCACAACTTCTATCCTACTGATTTCTTCCTGTCTTCTCACCTCCCTCCTTCTCCCAGCCATTCCCCAGCCACTTATACTCGCATTACTTCCATCCTCTATGTTCAACAATTCCTTAAAGTGTTCTCTCCATCTGCTCACTTTTTCTCCCTTCTCCACTAGTAATCTACCATTTTTATCTTTCCCTCCCCTGCTAACTTCACTTCCACCCTGTCTTACTCTTTTCACCTCTCTCCAGAACATTTTCTTACAGTCCCTCCCCTTTACACTCAAATATAAAGGAATAAATAGAAATGTATAAATAACTGAATAAAATGGGATGCAAGGTTTTATAATTATTTTTTATTTATTTTTGTTCGGAGCTACGTCACTACCAACACACCCCATTTTTTTTTTTTTTTTTAAGGTAACAGGTAACCGCCAATCGTATATCCCGGTCCTGACTAATTTTCTCCACACACACACACACACACACACACTCTCTCTCTCTCTCTCTCTCTCTCTCTCTCTCTCTCTCTTTCTCTCTCTCTCTTTCTAATTTGTTACCCCCAGATAATTTTACACATCTTAGAAAAGGCGTTTGTTATTGAAATAGTTTATTAAACGGGTACGTTGTATCTTTACATCTCAAGTTTAATCAGTCTCTCCTAATGTGAAAAAATACCTCCGTAACACTAAATAATAATAATAATAATAAATAAATAAATAAATAAAGTAAGGGAAACATCTCCGGAGTGAAGCAGTTATACTTGAACCAAAAACCTGCACCCATTGTTAGGATCTGAAACGATGTACACCAACTAAAAAAATAAATAAATAAATAAAATAAAATAAAAATAAATACCCTTGTCGTGTGAAATATTACAGTATGACACACGAACCAAAGGATTCTGAACCACCAACAGAACCACATGAACACTGTTTCACTCTAACAAATAATTCGAAAGCTCATCACACCCCGGGGTAATGTTTTTTTTTCTTTTTCTTAGTTGGTGTACTACGACATAGCAATCTCTGGCCCTCACGCAATTTCCAGTCCAATCACTCTACCTTTAGGCTCTGAGTGGTAATAGGAGTGAAATGACTGGCAGGTGATTTAAAAGCTTTGAAGTGAATGTGATGGGATGTGTTAAGATGCAAAGGATTTTAACCATTTACCTTCCAGTCCCCTGGGTTCACATCCTGAAGCTACAATTTCTGCCACGCTATATGTTTGCTGTTCCTCTTGAAGTTTCGGATCAATAAGAAAGAACCAGTATCGGGTATACAGCAGCGGACATTAACAGTGATCAACTTTTTTAGCTGAACAATAGTGAAACTCTTCCATATTACTCTGAAAATTTTTGGGACCCCGGATACCACACAGGGTTTCAGAAATCAATGTTCAGTTTGGTTCATTATCGCAAGGATCTGGCTCGATATAGCACGTCCGCAACTGTACAATCGCCGCCATAAATCCTGATACACCATGGCGATCAGTATCGCGACAGTGAGCAATAACTATCGAAATCCAGTGATGCAGTCTTCGGAATCTATCGAGTAATTTCAGAATACCGTGTAAAGAGCGATAGTAATTTCAGAATACTGTTAAAGATTTTCAAACTTTTTTGATCAATGAGTGGAGCAACATTACCGACCGCATTATTTAACTACGTCATCCTCATTTTTTTACCTTGCATACTGGTTGATGATATTCGACGTAAACTCAAACAAAAAATATCGGACTATTATTATTTATTTTTTTACAGCTCAGGAAAGAGACTCTTGGTGATGAATGACTCACAATAATTGAGATAATGACACAGTTTCCTCGTCGTGCTGTATTCTTTATTCTTCGGTTCGTCGTCGTAGCAGTACAGACAATAATTTTACAACTTCATAGTCCCATCAGGAGCGTAGGGGCCCTGGGCTTGGCTATTTGCTCCCTATATTTAACGCAATAACGACCACTCACAATGTTTACACTAGGCCCAAGAACCAGACTAAAATTTAACTGCTTTACAATTCAGTCAAATGTAAACCACTATTTTAACTACAATTTCGATCAACAGTAAGCCGCTATAATTTTGGCTATAATTTTGGTTAAGTTCTTGTAACAGAGCAGAGCACACTATTATAATCACCCTTCCTGCATCAGCCAGAAAGGAGTTACAGAATACTAGTACATGCAAATTTTTAACATATGAAAAAATCGCTGTAATCTTCACCCCGCCACTGCAAGTCAATTACACTCTCATACCCCAGTTACAGCAACCAACAGGGAGTTACAGCACATTACAGGACAACATAACAAATAATCTTTTCTTCCGACACACATAATAGTCACTGTATTCTTTCGCTCGCCTTTGAAACAACCGCTAGTTACCTCAGTCAATACAGCCTCGTTACGGCGACCAGAAGTGAATTAAAAGATCTCGAGTATGATACAACTACTGATCTTTTAAACACCTGTAACCCAAATACGTAATCCTAATTCTATTCTTCCCACTACCTGGCGATTTTATATACCTTGTGAGACTTGCATAATTGGAGGGGTCAGATAAAGCCTAAATTAGCCACTTCATTACACTGTGTTTAATCTAACTTGGCCTAAAATTGCCATCTCTCCATCTTGAATGCTGAGTGTTAATTGATGCTAGAATAATACTGTGAGTCACAAAAGAGTGCCACAGAAATAATGTAGAGCCGTAGTGTTGTCTTTTTTTTCTGCCTCCTAGCTGCAAGGGAACGAAAATCTAGGCCGAGTAAAAAAAAAAAAAAAAGAAAGAAAGAAAAAAAGAAGAAAAAGGTCGCCCCGAAGATGAATAAAACCGTGAGAAGGCGAAAAGAATGGCACTGAAAACGACCGCCTTTGGCTGATGGATAAAACACAGCTAAATTACTTCCGTCATCTCTTCCTCCTTTTTCCAACAACCGATTACATTCCTGAACCCACCGTTATTACGGCAAACAGGATAGAATTACAGCAGAATATAAAATGGAAGCAAATTACATTATCTAAAGCACATGCAAAAAACTCACTCTGATCACTTACTCGTCTTTTTAACAAGCATTTAATCTGTCATACTCACCATTATTACAGTAGGCCGAAGAGAATTACAGCGAAATGCAACTATAGAATGATTGTGTAAATGTTTATCTTACGCTTTCTTAAAACGCACATACAAAAAATGCTGTAACCTTTTGTAAGTGTTTGTAACGAGACAGTCAAAGCGCAACTGTATCCTGCCGAGGTTGCAGAACGGGGGAGAGGTAGAAGGAGGGGGTTGTTGGAAAGGGGGGGGTAACTAGGGAAGAGGAGGGGGGAAGAGGAGGAGGAGGAGGGAAGAAACGAAGGGGGAGAGTGGAGGGGGAGCTGAGATGATTAGGCGAGGAAGAAAGGGAGGAGGGGAAAGGGAGACAAACAGGGTGGGGGAGGAAGAGGGAGGGTGGATGAGGAGAGAGAGAGAGTGGGGGGGATATCGGGAGGGGGACGGGAGAGAGAGGGGGGGGAAGATAAAAGCGAGATATGGGAGGGGGAGAAGACGAAGAGGGAGTGAGGGAGGGTACTGAAAAGTCGGAGAGGGGGGGGGGGAGTCAGGAAATGGAAGAGATAAAAAGACACTGTTATCTCTCCCTAACACCCCCCATGGCGCACGTTTTTTACTTTGTTTTCACACATCAGAGGAAACTGGAGATGTGTGTGTGTGTGTGTGTGTGTGTGTGTGTGTGTGTGTGTGTGTGTGTGTGTGTGTGTGTGTGTGTGTGTGTGTGTGTTTTCAGAATATTCTTGCTTCACATACACGCATCCGTTTATGTGAAGCTACAGAACGTGGTGAATATTTCTGGCGTATAAGACAGTGCAGAACTGATAAACTGGTGTCTGGCCTACCCTTGGGTGTCGGACTTGCTGAAGACTTTACCTTGCACTTGAGATGACCAGAACAAAGAAGAGATGGCGCAGAGAGGCGGCCAGGCAACAGACGGGAGGAAAGAAGCCTATTTCACACCGGTACAAACACAAACACGCTTCAGTGGATGAGGCAGAGACAAAATAAAGAATGAATAGGAGTATAAATCAAAGGTTGGGCATGACTAACACACACTTATTCAGCCCAGTCATTACATTTCCTCTGGGTTCTCCCCCCCCCCCACCCTGGAAACTACCCCCCACTGAGAGCCACTGCGATAGACGATGCTGGACTGCACACTTCTCGTATATTTTTTTTCGTCCCCTCATCGTTCAAACTTTGCTAACTTCATATTACCCAGCTAAGAGCTCGCGTTTAAGCCGCCTTGCAACTTGTAATGCCATTGCAGTAATGTGATTGACCTCCATATTACAGGCCACCCGGAGCTTTGCGCGGGGGAGAGAGAGAGAGACAGTGTGTGTGTGTGTGTGTGTGTGTGTGTGTGTGTGTGTGTTACCCAGAAACAGAAATTATCATCATCATTTTCCGTCATCCGTCTTAAAATTAGAATGAATAGGAAACGGAAACATAAAAATTAAGACCCAAAAATACCGAGTCTGAAAAAAACAATGTCCTATTTGCACGATTAGGTCACATCAGGTCAAGACAGGTGTGAGAGTTAAGGTGGCTATTTGCTCCGATTTATTGGGAAACTTTCAATTACAGTTCAGGGAGAGAGAGAGAGAGAGAGAGACATGCACACATACACACACAGACACATAAACAGATAGACAGGGAAATAAAACCAAATAGGACAGTAGGTAAGCCAAAGAGAGAGAGAGAGAAAGAGAGAGAGAGAGAGAGAGAAAGCCGCATCTCGCTCTCATCACTCACTCACTACCTCCCTCACTCAACTCTCTCACTCACTCTCATTCAACTCACGCACTCACTCATCCCGCGTGCACTCAGAGGCTCTCCCGGGGAATTACCACCATGGCATTACAGGCTTCAGGGAATTAGCCTCGTAAACAAGAACGCGAGAGGGTGAGGGAAGAGGGACGTGGGGTAGTAAAGGAAAATAAGGGAGATAAAAACATAACGTGAGGGAGTACCGACAAATAAAGCAGGTCTATATTATCGTCATCACCATCATTCTCGTAACACCTGTAGGCCGATAACATTTTTCCTTTTAGTCCTACCTCCCTCCAACGATTTTCTTCAGTTTAGGGGAGACTTTGTAAAATGGAGATGTTCTAGTCTTCATTAATCCCTTTCTTTTCCTTGAGTTATATCTAATATAACACTAAATCATCTCGTGGTTGACTGATCGAAGTGAAAAGCATGCCATCGAATCTAAAGGGTTCATGCAACTGAGTGAGTGTAAAAGTGGCAGCCTGCAATATTTCCCCCCCCCCCGTATTAAATCAGCAACGGAATCAAGAAAATGCAGAGTGAGTTCAGCACACCCAGCGTCAACGAAGCTGATTTAGCGAAAAAAATAATACTGTGCTTCCAAGATACATATGACGAGAAAAGGTGACCTCGATAATGTAAAGAGATGATGAAGGACTGAGTTTTGTGTTATTGAAATGAGAGGATATTCATGTGGCAGACTGGGGCGAGCTGAAAGATGGAGGAATTTAATTTTTGATGCATGAATTACAAACAGGTAACTGTTGTAATGGACGTAGAAAATAGCTTCCTGAATTCTGGAAATCATTTGGATTGTCAGGGAGCGTGGAGTCACTAGAAGGCAGCACTACATCAAATGAATGGATGGTATGTGCCCCTACCAATACACTATACAAGCAAAAACCAAGGAGGAACCAGGGAGCCTCCTAAGTCACATGAATACGTTTCCTGGAACTGTCCCCAACACGATGATGCTCCATAACACCACTCTCTCACCCCGCTCCCTCCACACTCCACCTCCTCCTCTTCTTCCCATCCCGTGTCTCTGTCTCGAGCAAACAGCATAATTAGAGGTCATCACTTATGGGTGTGGGGGGGACTGGCGTGGTGTGTGGTGGTAATTAGCGAGGGGCAAAGACGACAACAGGAATCTGGGAATCACGCCTACACAGTCACCGCCATAACAACAACTTCCTCCTTATAGATGCACAGTTAACATTTAAGATTTGCAGATGACGCTGTTCTAATCTCAGAAACAGCAGAGGCACTGCAAGAAATGTTAAATGACCTAAACTGAGAAATTCTCAAAGTAGGGCTAAAGATGAACCGGAGTAAAACTAATGTTTAATCCAAATACACCAAAGAGCGTCATCAGAATAAGCGACGAAATTCTTGAAGACGAGGAATACAAGTACTTGGGACAAATAATGAAACAAACGAACGACTATGATAGTGAAATAAAAAGACGCATTAAAACTGAATGGCAAAACTTTAGGTAAACACTGAGCCATCATGGAAAGTAGCTTGCCAGTCTGTATGAAACGAAAAGTATATAACGAATGTATATTTACAGCTTTGTAAGGTTGTGAGACCTGGAAACTGACAAACTCAATAGAAAACAAACTAATCCGTTCTCAACGAGCAATGGAAAAGTCAGTGTTGGGAATATCTCTGAGAGACAGAAGGAGATCGACTTGAGTGAGAGGGAAGACTGAAGTCAAAGACATTAGAGAAGTTATAAAAGAACAAAAATGGAGGTGGGCAGGTTATGCAGCAAGAATAATGGATAACCGATGGAGCAAGAGGCTCATTGACTGAACTCAAAGAGACTGCAAGCGTAAAAAAAAAAAAAAAAAAAAAAAAGCTAGACAGAAAGGGGTGAGATGTGGTAGAGAAGTTTGCAGGCAAAACATAGCAGAGACTAGCTCAGTCAAGGAATTCGCCGAGAAAGTTGAGGGAGAAATTTGTTCGGCGGTGGACTTGCAGTGATTGCTGCTGCTGCTGCTGCTTCTGATATATGCTGTATATAGTATATATATATATATATATATATATATATATATATATATATATATATATATATATATATATATATATATATATATATATCAGTACACTTTGATCAGTGTGTACTGAATCTTATGTTGTCACTGATAGTTACAACAGAGGATAAATCCCGGGAATACAGATATAATCCTGGGACCAAATGATAGAACTGCCATTGGAAACCGCCAGCATCACCGAGATTCCTAAAAGCTCGTCAATCAAGATGGTCAGGGCAAGTCGTGCTGGTCTTATTTCCTGATATAGAAGACATTATGCCCACAGAATACCTCCTCAGATGTCCAATAGGTAGTGTTGTTAACGTAGATATACACCTGAAAGTTCTGAAACGTTTGCCTGAGACGGATATGATGCGGGAAGTTGTATGGCAGTTGGCAGTTTCACCACAACAATGCATCCAGCCACACAGTGCTCGCTATCCAGCAGTGTTTGGCTGAGAAGAGATTCCATTAGTCCGACATCCACTGAATTCAATCGATTTATCGCCATGTAGTTTCTGGCTGTTTCCCAGACTGAAGTGTAAGATAATTGGAAATTGCATCGACACAACTTAAAGACATACAGTTTGAGAAGATGAGCGTCCAGTACAGAATTTAGAAATAAAAGTTCCATCACTACTTCAGTCAGTGGCAGGAGCTTTGAAACAATTGTATGGATACAGGGGAATACTTTGAAAGGGATAATTGGATTGTGCATGCAATGTTTAATATTACTGAGTTTTCCCACAATATTTTGAATTTCCAGTTAATATATGTATGGGTTTATTTATGTATGCATGTATGTCACACTTGTATTTGTATGTGTGTGTGTGTGTGTGTGTGTGTGTGTGTGTGTGTGTGTGTGTGTGTGTGAATTCATATAAATACACATGATTCATAGAATTATATATAAACAAACTCATTATGCACTTTCACATACAGTATATTAACAACTTCAGGCAAGACCATTCTCCTCTCATCTCAAGACGTCAATACACCAAAGCGCTGGCCAAATTCACGATTTCCTTTTCCTTGTGGATATAATACTGAGTAAAGAATGGGGCAATATTGGTGAGGTGAGCGAGACTAAGTGCTGCAATAACCCAATATGCCAATGTCGCCTTTAACACCGCCTCATGGGGAAGGGTTGCTCTGAACACCCACACCCACACCACACATACACTACACCCACATCCACACACACACACACCACACCAACATCCACGCACACACCACACCCACATCCACGCACACACCACACCCACATCCACGCACACACCACACCCACACACTAACACTCATCACACACCCACACCAACACTCATCACGCATCCACACCATACCACACCTACATCCACACACCTTAACACTTGACAGTCATAACACACCCTCATCCACACCTCACCACACACCACCTCTTAACATTACTAACACACCCACACCTACACTCACACACATACCTCACCACCACACACCCAAGCCCCTTAAACACACCTATCACACAAACATTCACATCTCACCACCACACACCTTAAACCTTCCTAACTCCTAAAACACACACACACACACACTCACACACACACACACACACACACACACACACACACACACACACACACACACACACACACACACACACACACACACACACACACACACACACACACACACAGTTTTAAGTAGAAATAGTTTACCTGAACAACTGTTATTATAAAACAATCATCTCAGACTTTTTAAGGATCTAAGACAGAGAAAGAAGGATACATTCAAACATCCATTAACAAACATCAAGCAAATCTATTCTAAATCTCGAATATTGAGAGAGAGAGAGAGAGAGAGAGAGAGAGAGAGAGAGAGAGAGGGAGGGAGGGAGGGAGGAATTTATTGGCCGCCATTGGGAGGACTAAAGGAAAGAGGATGAGAGAAGGGGGAGAAGCGAACGAAAAAAAAAAAAAAAAAATTACCCACTAAGTTTTGGAAAGGGAGGCTATATAGATAAAACTTTAATCACTTCAGCTGGAGGACGTCTTTCTAAGTTTATTCTGGAAATCGTTTGGCAATTTTTTTCAGGTTAAATCTCCCTCATAGTGAAGGAAAAAAATCGCTTCACTTGGATTACATTTATTTCTGCTACCGACAGACGCTTTTATTCAGCTTATCAGAGACCTCACGTACCAGTAAAGGGATTAATCGTTTCGTTTCGTTTCGTTTCGTTTCGTTTTTAAAGGCTCCAACATGCTTGCATGTGTCGGCCTTGGTCACCTAATGACGGCTCTCCACGCTGCACGATCCATTGCAGCCTCCCTGTTCAGTCCCTTAACCCTAAGGTCACACTTAATGACCTCGTCCCATGTCTTTCTCGGTCTACCCCTCATAACCCCACCCCCAATATTAACACTTCTCACCTTCCTCACGCAATTATCATCCCCCACCCTCTCCACATGTCCAAAAAACCTCAATCTACCTCTCCTCATCACAACAACAATACACTCCTATAATCCCCCTCACTACCAGACGTCTCTTCTCTGTAAAATCGTCTGAAAGTGGGATTACAAGTCTTTACCAGGGAAAAATAAACGCACTAGAGCAACCCCGCCATTACGAAAACGTCAAATTATACAGACCACTTTATTCAACTCAGGAAGGACCGATTGTAGTGAGGGGTTCAATTGCACTAGACGACAGCTGCCTAGCCTAGGGGCTCTACACCTCAACGGGAGTAACATGGGATACCCTGTTACCATTTTAACCCTCTCATGATCGGAACAACTCAAGTATTCTATTCTAACCAACATCAGACGATTTCATTCAGCTGAGAGGGAGTCATAGGAGCCTGGGTGTTTACTAAAGGTATGCCACGTCTTGATGGATGACCTCCCTTCACTTCAATTTTTTTTTTTTTTTTTTTTAGGGGAGAAATCACGTTATCTCTGGACAACTTATTTTCGACTTTGGAGAGAGTTATCGAAGTGGACGAGTTAGATAAGGACTTAATTAACCCTTTCACTATTTCAGGGTCTTCCGAAAATGAATACATTCGTTTGGTGAAAGAATGTAATTAAAAATACGTCACTGGACTGAACATGTTAAAGTTATTCTTACCTAAGTCACACAGATATACTTACCTGACACATTTCAATATATTTATATATTTTTTTAACTCACACTAACTCCACATGCTACTATTCAATCCAAGGAAGACCTCTTGTACTTAGGTGGTGAAGAAAGACTTTTAACCTCTCCCTTTCGAAGCCTCCCCTACGCTTAATACACAAGGCGGACGTCAGCACATTTAAAAAAGGTCATCGCAGTTTTCTTTTCCCCTTGTCTCTAAGTAAAAAACAAAAATCCTAAAATACCATGCTGATTTTCCCCTCAAGTACCGTAACATAGTCCATTCATATGCCCTGAGATCTTCCCTTCTTATACTCCAAGATCTTCCCTTCTTAGACTCCATCGTGCCCTGAAAATAAGAATTCCTCATACATCGGGCGATCTTCCCTTCAGATATTGTGATATTTCCATTCCGATATATTGTGATTTTCCTTTTAGAAAGCACACACATAGGGTGAGGAGGAAAAAGGAAGAAATGAAGAGGAACGAAGTAGAGGAAGAAAACGATGCAAACAAAAGGAACGATGAAGAAAATGAGGAGGAGGAGGAGGAGGAGGAGGAGGAGGAGGAGGAGAACAACAAGAAGAAATCAAGAAAGAGACGAAGAAGAAGGAAAAAGAAGAAGCTGGCAATAGGGACGGAGAGGAAAAGCAGAAATAGGCAAGGAACCACGCACGTTCGATGCTCCCCACTACTTACATGTTCCTAGTTCCATCATGGCCAGGCGTGATCTTGGATAGGCAGGAAACAGCTTGGAAGGATACTCAAGGACACAGATTTTGCTTGTAAATTGAGGACGAGATTAATGAGCTCCTTGCCTCTCATCATCATCATCCGCCTGGTCTGGTTTGGAAATTAGGATGGATTGCGGTGGCCTGAGTGGGTGAGCTTGAGTGAAGGTAATTATGATGAGGTTCTCAATTTTTCCCTCAGTGAATTATTAGGGTTCGTTTGGCAAGTGTCACGGGAGACTTTGCAGCACCTGTATCTTGGTGATTTACTCTACTCAGTGTATCAGATTTGTAACAGGTAGTTGTGGCAGGACTTGTGTAACAGGAGTGGATAACAGCAACTGGTGCAGGTTTATAAACTCTGCCCCAATTGCTTCTTGACTTATTCATCTAGGAGCTACATGGCTGTGTTGTATGAAGATCTGTCTCCTACTGTCGCTACCCTAAGAGCGGGCCAGCATCATTGGGTGTTTACGAGCAAGTCACCTTTCGTTAACGTTTCACTGAACTCGCAAATACGCTGATCTGGTAACAATAGGTTTTCGGACATCCACGCTGTGCTTCCCTAGAAATACTCGTCCATTGTACAACCAGCCATACATTAAAGGGTGGTGTGATGATGACGATGACGATGGCAATGAAGACACGACGACAGTGATGATGATGATGATGACGATAACCATAATGATGCAGATGATGATGATGATGACGATGATGGCAATAAGTACGATGACGACGACCATGATGATGTTGGTGATGATGATGATGATGATGATGATAATGCAAGCAACCGGCGGGGACATCTTACACCAAGGTAAATGTAAGAAGGAAGGATGGAAGGAAGACGAGATGAGCAGAGATGAGTGGTGTGAGAAAAAGGAGAGGAAGGGAGGGATGAGCGATGGAGAGGCGTAAGGAGAGGAGATAGACAAGGTGGGGAGAGGAGTGGATGAGGGAAGGCGGGGGGGGGGGGACAGAGAAAAATGGTTGAGGGAGAAGAGGAGAGTAGAGAGGAATTAAGATGAGGGAGGGGGGAGCAGAGGGAGATGAAACGGAAGTAGAGAGAGGGAGGGCGATTGAAGGAAACGGTAGAAGAAAGGGGGAAAGGGGGAGAGAGAGAAAGGGGAGAATTAAAGATAATGGAAATGGGAAGGGAGAAGGGTAAGGAAGAGGAGTGGGGAGAAGGGAAGAAAGTTTGAAAGAAGAATGAGGAGAACGAGGGAAAGGATAGTCCCCTGGTAGAGAAGATTAGGGTGAAAGAATGAGAAGAGCAAAGAAAAGTTAGGACGAGGGAGAAAGGGAAGAGGATGAGGGGTAAGGGAAGTGAGACAGAGAAATAAGACTAGAAGAGGGAAAAGTAGAGAAAAGTGGAGTGGGGGGAAGAATAAAATTGAGATGAGGGAGTAAGGAAGAGGATGAGGGGTGACAGAGAGGGAAGGAAAAGAGAACTTAGAAAAAAAGGGGAGGGAAGAAGAGAGGAGAGCATAGAGAAAGGTGGAGTAAGGGGAATAGTAAAGACAAGTTAAGATGGCGGAGGAAGGGAAAGAAACTGGAGAAGCAAGAATGTAGCTAGCAGGGAAAGAAAGAATAGAAAGGAAAAGATAGAATACAAAGAAGAATAAGGTAATGGGCAGAAGAGAGTAAATGGGAGCTACGAGGAGGAAGGAAGGAGAAAATATGAGATAAAGGCAGAAAAGGTGTGGGAAAACGTGAAGGGAAGAAAGGGTGGAATAGGGGAGTGAAGTGAAATGTTGTGAAACGAAAAGTCTTAAGATGGAGAGGGAAGAGAAGACGATGAGAGGCAAGCGACAGTGATAGGGAAGGAAAGAGAGGGAGAAGTTGTGCCAGCGCGCGCGTGAGTGAGGCGAGAAGGGAGAGGAGAGAGGAAGAGAAGAGGGGAGAGGGAAGGGAGAGGGGAGAGGGAGTGGGAATCGCAGCGCCAGTCAGTTCCCTTTGAGCCACTACGCCTCACACACGCCGATCCTCACTCTCACACCTCGCGCCAACTTGCACGCACTCCACTCTCGAAAAACTTGGTGAAAATATTATAGGTAAACGAAAGGCACTTATCTTGCTCTCTCTCAAGATTATATATATATATATATATATATATATATATATATATATATTACTTTAGATCTCTGAAAACGAGAACTAACAAAACTCGTGGTGAAAATAGATACTGAAAATAAAAGAGAAAATTATATCTTAGTCTCTGTAAAAGAGATTTAAAAAATCTTTCACTAAAAAAGGAAATAGAAAAGTAATCTTGCTCTCAAAATTTGTAGTGAAATATCAAGTAAAGAAAGATGTTATCGCATCTCTCAACATTCTCGATAAATACATGGAAAACGACACAAGTCTTACGTTCTCTAGAAAAATAAGGAAAAATATACCAGTCGAAAAAATAGAAAACCTTATATTATTGCTATCAAATCTGAATTGAAAAACAAATAAGGAAGGCAGATCTCTTAGTATCGTTCTAAAAAAAAAAAAGAGCTTTAAGTAACCAATATAATAAATTCGTAAGTAAGAGACACATGCCTTTCCCTTATCACCGCCATCCTCATCATCGCAGTACATAAGAGTAAATAGGAAGTACAGGTAACAAGAAGCCTGTTCACCCATAGCGAGGTTATGTTTTAGAAAAAATGCTAATACTACAAAATCTAATCAACGTGTAGGAGAAAAGGATAGAAATAAAAAAAGCTCTCTACCACCCGCCACACCCCCCGGTAAACACGGCAGGAAAAAGAAGGAAAAAAACACCAAGCATGGGAATTTTATAGAAGAGGCAGAAGAGGAACACCTATGCACTATGTAAACCCTCTTCCACAGATCTGTTTGAGAAAGAGCAAACACTATCGCCAAATGTTCTCATGATTAAGGCAACGTCTCACTGTCATCAGCATACATTTCAACCTGGAAATGAACAACACCAATTTATATATCGTCTATAGTCTCGAAATATTTGTTTGGACGAATTTTTAAGCCTATCAACAGTTTTTGCACTACGAGAATATTAAAGTAATTTTTCTCAGTATTAGCGTTGTATCTTTTATTTTTGGGTTTCATTCCATTATTTGTAGTTAAAATATTACTCTATGTTTCGCATAAATTTCTAGGATCGCAAAATCTTTGAAGAATTTTAAATACTTGTATTAGATCTCCCCCGAGTCGTCACCTTTTTTTTTTTTTTTTCGCTCTCCGTAGGGGTAAATTTCGCAGCCATCGGATCATCATCATCATCATCATCATCATCATCATATTCATTGTTGCAAATGGAGTGGGGAGGATTCAGACAGAAGAAATTAAGAATAAATACAAAATAAGATCAAAGTACTCCGGCAGAACGATGAATGGAGCCACACGTCCATTCACTCGTCATTCACGCCTTCATCATTCACGCACCAGAACGTATATAAATGAATAAAGAACATCAACTACTCTTTGTGGTACCGTGCACAGTGTGGCATTTGGTGCTCTACTGTGGAAAGGATAGGATTTTTTTTTCCTTTTGAAGTGGAAATAATTATAGTTACATTGGATCTGTCTGCCTGTCTGTCTGTCTTTCTATCTGTGCATCTCTCTCTCTGTCTGTCTATCTGTCTGCCTGTCTGTCTGTCTGTCTCTATCTGTGTCTCTCTCTGTCTGTCTGTCCGTCTATCCATTCATCCAGTTGTGCATATACCATCTATCTATCTAGCTAGCTAGCTAGCTGTTTATCTATCTATTTATCTATCAATAACGTTTCCTGTATGTCTATGGCTGGATCCCTCTCTCTCTCTCTCTCTCTCTCTCTCTCTCTGGTTGGGTTAGGCTACACATCCCGAAGAGCTAATGCATAAGTGACCCAGTCGTTCTACCCTGAGTAGCATTACGGGGGACAGTAAACCCAAACCAACCCTTGAACTTCAACCCTAATAGGACACATATGGAGAGAGAACGTGATTTAAAGAGTGAATATTATTATAGGATATCTGAAAAAAGCGAGTTGTGTTTTTTCTTTTTTCTTTCTCTTCCTTTTTTTTTCATAGTACTAACCCTTTTCACTAGGAAGGGCTTCTCAAACTGAGGAAAATCGTCTGGCAGTAGTAAGGGCAAAGAAAATGTGATCGTAGTGAAGGGGGGGGGGTTGGTGCAGACAATGCTCAGCTCCTTCACTTAAAAGAGGCCTTCCCAGAGCTGAATAAAATCGTCTGGTGTAGGAAAAATAATATATTAAAAAAATCATCATACTGAGGGAAAGAAGAGTCACAATAACTCATAAATGGAGCATAAATCATCCCAAAATTTATTCTTTTTTTAGTGATAATGAAGATAATATGCAAGTTACAAAAAAGTTTGGGAACAGGTATTTCTACATAAAGAAAAGGGAATGAATTTTGTATATAAAAAGCTTCAAGTTGTGCTATATATATGGGAAAACAAAACCATTTTAAGTAAGTAAAGAGAAAGACAACCATTTAAAGTTACGTGTGATGATAATGAAAAAACCATCTGAAGTTACCCAAACAGAGAGCCAAATAAAAATAAAAAAAAAGGTTGAAGTGAAAGAAGCAGACAATCGTTTATAGAAAAAGGGAATCAGTTCAAGTTAGTAGTGATGAAAAGAAGAACCATTCAAAGTTGCTTAAATAAAAAAAAGAATGTTATAGTATGAGAAAAACAGAACCAGTTAAAGTTACATATGATAACAAAAAAGAGAGAGAACTATTCGTATTTAGAAAGAAAGAGAACCACTGAAAGTTGCATAGAAAGAAAAGAGCCATTCAAAATAATGTGTCAAAAAGAGTACCGGTACCATACTGTTACATGAAAACAAAACGATAACCACTTAAAATTATAGAGGAAACTATTTAGGTTAATGAGGCAGAAATCCCTAAAGATAATGAAGTGTGGAAGTCATTTATAATCAAATAACCCTTCTCACATTTCCCTCTCAATAACAGCCTACGTACAGTGAAATATAAAGTGAATAAGTGAAAGAAATGGCAGTCCTATCTTACCCCAAAATAATATTCTACGTCAAGGTGCCAAATTAGAAAGTAGACCCCTCCAAAAAAAGGTGATAAAATACAGAATAAAAAAGGTGAAATTAAAAAGTAAAGACAAAAATAGAGTAAGGGGAGATGGGGCAGGAGGGACTAGAATCAGAGGAGGAAGAAGGCGCTGGAGGAGGAGCAGAAGGTGATCTGGGGGAGGAAGGACAAATCGTGGGTGACGTGCCCTGGTCTGCCCTGCTCCTGAAATGCGTCCTGCGTGTGTCCCGGGAACTCAACACCACCACCGATCTCCCATTCAGCCTCCTCAACCTCACCAGCCCTAGCCCGTACGACGACGAGGACCTCTTACCGAACCTCCAAGACAGCCTCCTAGCCCGACTCAACAACTCGGAGGTTTGGAGGGAGGTGAATTCGAGTATCTGGGAGGCGGAGGGCGGGACGAGATTGGCCGAGTGTTTGGATAGCAACGCGCCAACAGATCGGCCCTATCTCTTACCCTGGTGGCAGCAACTCACCTGGACTCTCGCTTTCGGCTCAATGCTCCTCGTGGCCGTGGGGGGGAATGCTATCGTCATGTGGATCGTTATAGGTAAGGAATGAATGGTGTTTCTTTGGTCGAGTGATTGGAGAGATGTTGTGTGTTGTTATCATCATCATTATAATCATCATCCTCATCGTCTTCTTTATCGTCACCATCATCATCGTCCTCTTTATCATCACCATCATCATCGTCTTATCATCACCATCATCATCGTCTTTTTCATCCCCATCATCATCGTCATCGTCTTCTTTATCATCACCATCATCATCGTCTTCTTTATCATCATCATCATCATGTGGGTGGGACTGCTGGTACTAAAGTCAGTTTGCTCTTACCTGAGGGAACTGGGCCAATGCCACAACTTGAAGTGATAAGTCGTGGTTGCATGAAACTCGATGAGCCTTAGGAATGAGTCTCCTTGGTTACAAATCAATCACCCTTCCACTCTGACAACACTTGGCCATCAACTAGGAGGAAAAAGGTTAGGGATTTTCGTCTTTAAATAAAATGCGATATCGGTGGGCCACCATCGATCTGAGAAGGACTACCATTAAAGTGATGTGTGGCTATAAGGTCAGTAACAAATCACATAGTTCTTCACTCTTAAGCAGGAACTCTGTCAAAAGTGCACAGAACCAAAGTCCAATCCAAGTTCCAATCCATAAGTCAAGTTCCAATCCAAAACGAATCAGTAAATAACGTTGTAATATAAACCAAGTCAATTTCTAATCAGCACACGGTCGCTAACTCAATCTACAGGGTCTTAAAAAAGTCTCTGAGCAATAAATAGTGTGTGTGTGTGTGTGTGTGTGTGTGTGTGTAACGTGGGGTAAAGTGTGGTGTGGATCAGTGTGAGGTGTTACGGTGTGCTGTGTGGCAGCGTGAAATGTAGGAATGTTTAATGTAAGAGTGGCATGTTTGCGAGAAACTGACATGTGAGGTGTGTGTGTGTGTGTGTGTGTTAGATGGGGTAATGCATGGCATGGCAGTGAGGTGGCATTAAAGTGTGTGTGTGTGTGTGTGTGTGTGTGTGTGTGTGTGCGTGTGCGTGAAGTGTACAGTGTGAGATGGAACACAGTCTCCCGTAGCACAATGACTCCTATCACGCTTTGAATAAGGACGTAAATGAGGTACATTATTGGAATTCAGACTCAATTCTTTCTCATTTATTGCTCTTATTTATCAGGCTTTATTGAATTGCTCTCTCTTGACAGTGCAATTGCAAAAAACGAGATATAGGATTTATTGAGAAACGAGGCGTGAATAGAGCTATATTTAGATTATTCGATATTACACTGTTTTCTTTCCATTGTCCTGGGGAAAAAAATGGAAGAGGGGTATCGATGTGGAAGTAAATACTGAGAGAGAGAGAGAGAGAGAGAGAGAGAGAGAGAGAGAGAGACTGTCGCTCATTTCAAGTTAGTCTCCCTTAAAACAGCTTCTGAATTATTGAAGAATGACGGGGATTTAAAATAATCGAGAGAGAGAGAGAGAGAGAGAGACAGACAGACAGACAGACAGACTGAGGCAGGTTTTTTTCCAATTCATATGTAATTAAGTTCTGATCCATTTCTGATCAAGATGTAATCCACACCAATTCCCATCTCCATGTATAGAGTGGTAGAAAAATGTGGTAGTGTGTGGTACGGTAGTCTGAAGCGTGGTAGTGTGTGTGTTTGTTGTCTGTGAGGTGTGGCAGTGTGAGATGATGAATGAAATGTAGTGTGAAGTGTGACAGTATGAGGTATGGCACTTTGAGGCATAGTGGTGAGGTATGGAAGTGTGTAGTGTGGCAGTGTGAGATGTGTCAGTGTGAGGAGTAGTAGTGAGGTAGGACTGAAGTGTGGTAGTGTGCGGTGTGTGGTGTTTGTGAGGTATGGTAGTACAGCAGTGTGAATTATGGTTGCAAATATGATGGTGTGTGTGTGTGTGTGTGTGTGTGTGTGTGTGTGAGGCAATGTGATGTGTGTGGGAGATGGCATTGTATGATGAGTGTATGTGTACTAGGTGCAGGAGTGTGTAATGTGGCAGCGATTAGTGAGGTCATGTAACAGCGTGTGGTGTGGTACAGTAGTGTGTTGCGAATAGTGTGTGGTGTGGTATGAGTAGGAAGTGTGGCACTGTGAGGCGTGGCAGGGTGAGGTATTTTAGTGTCTGGTATGATCGTGGTGTGGTAGTGTGAGGTGTGTTAATACCTGGTTTGTGGTGTGGTGTGCAGTGTGTGTTGTGTGGTGTGGTGTTGTAGTGTGTGGGATACTAGAGCGATGTCTGGTAATGTGAGGTCTGGTGGTGTGAGGTTTAACGCTGTGTGGTGTTTTAGTGTGCGATGTGAGTGAGTAGTGTGGCCGTGAATGGTGTTGCAATAGGACGTCATGTGAGGTGTAGCAATATATCATCGTCACGTGGTGGTGTGTAAAGCTGCAGTGAGATGAACTGGATGAAAAGCTTTCGGTAAACACTGAGAAGTCACGAAAAGTAGTTTGCCAGTATGTATGAAGCGAAAAGTATATAACGAATGCAGAACCCCAGCTATGACGTGCGGCTGTGAGACCTGGCCTCTGACAAAATCGATGGAAAACAATGTAAGGGCAATGGAAAGTCAATGCTTGGAATATCGGAGAGACAGGAAGAGATCAACATCGGTAAGAGAGAGCAAACAAAACTAAAAGACATTACAGAAGTTATAAAAGATCAGTAATGGAAGTGGGCAGTCACGCAGCAAGAATAAGGGATAACCGATGGAGGAAATTGCTGACTGGACCCCAAGAGATTCCAGGCTAGCAGAAAAAGGTCAGACAGAAGGTGGGGAGAGATGAGATAGAGAAGTCTGCACGCAAAACCTGGAAGAGATTGGCTCAGTCGAGGAATTAGTGGAGAAGGCTGGGGGAGGCCTTTGTTCAGCAGTGGACTTGTAATGGCTGATGATGATGATGATGATGATGATGATGGTGATGATTCTAGTTCACTGCTCTTTATCGCATTCCTCCCTTTTCCATACTACAGTTATAATATACGAGATTCGGGATTTATTGAAAGACGGGGAGTGAATGAAATTTTACTGAACTGCGACAAGTCCAATACAGCATTTTTTATATATATCGTTCCTTGGAAAAAAGAAGTATCGATGCAGAAGTAATTTAATAACTTTTTATTGAGAGAGAGAGAGAGAGAGAGATCCAGCCACAGACAGAGAAGCCAGAGAGACACAGACAAATCCAGCTACAAACAAACTAGCCACAGACACAGAGAGATGCAGCCTCCAACAGACAGATAGACAGACAAGCCACAAATAGATAGATCCAGCCACAGAAACAGACAGACAGACACCAGAAGCACGGACAAGCCACAGACAGACAGACAGACACGCCAACCAGACAGACATTAGTAAAAATGACACTAAAGAAACCCGGTAATTAGGTCGATATTTCCTCAAAAGGCGGATGGGGTCGGCTTCATTGTGGAAATCTAAAAAATCCATAATGAGAGAGAGAGAGAGAGAGAGAGAGAGAGAGAGAGAGAGAGAGAGAGAGAGAGAGAGAGAGAGAGGAATCCTACTAGTCCAAAGGTTCAAAGATCACTGACTTAACCCCTTTGCCTCTATGGGTACAGTGAGATATTTTAATTCTAGCCAATACCAGACGATTTTGACCAGCTGAGAAAAATCATACTGGTTAGGAGCTGACTGTCCTCTGTGTATTTTTGCTGCTGCCAGACGATTTTAGGAGAGTTCAGATTTACTGGAGGGGATTTATAAACCCTGAATCTAGCTCTGGGTTCGAAAAATCTACTTAAAGATGAATGTAAAGAAAATCTTCACGTTGAAGAGAGGCTTGGGGTTCGATTTTAAACCCCCTGAAGGAGAAATGTGAACCCTCAGTTTATGATTTCATTAGGGACGCGTATGAGGGGAAATGTCAGGACTTTGCCATTTCCACCTCCCTGCTAAATGCGTTATGTAAAGTGGGATGCAGGCGAACAGTTTCCTATCCTCACGGGTGTTTCTGAATTGACTCAATTTGAAGAGGAGCTTGGCTGACTATTTGTTGCTTATCTCCTTATAGACTGCATTCATTCATTCATTTATTCATTCATTCATTCATTCGTTCGTTCGTTCATTCATTCTTTCATTTATTCTTTCATTCATTCATTCACTGGTTCATTTGTTGTGTCGTTTGTTCATTCGTTTATTTGTTCGTCCAGTCAAGGTTCATTCTTTCTTTCGTTTATTCATTCGTTTGTTTATCCACGCACTCATTCCATTAATAATTCATGCACTTACTCACCCACTTATTCATTCATTCATGTTTATTCATTCACTAATTCCCCTACTTATTACTTCATTCATTCATTCATTCACTCGTTCATTCATTCACACACACACACACACACACACACACACACACACACACACACACACACACACACACTCCACACAAAATAAACTATCCTCTCTTTTCGCGGGGACTGGAACAGAAAATCAGACCTTTGAAATTCAGGCTCTACCACAACTACAGTAAAACCATCGTCCCATTACATTTTTAATTCATTTTTTTTATAGAGGATTCGCGTCCACCTGTGATACGAGTCATTGTGTCGGCGATCGAGTTAAAAATGGGGAAAATGGCTCAGTCCAGCAGGTGAATGTGATGCGCGTCTAAAAAGAGATAAAAGGTGCGGATGGCTGCCAGATGAGAGAGACAGACAGACACACACACACACGCACACACACACACACACACAAATCAAACAAGCAAGTCATTTCAACTAAAACACCTGAGTGAGAAACTAAAACCCAGCTACCCCTCTCACAAAAAAAAAGAAAAAGAAAAGAGGCAGAATTAAACCCAACGAAACATGACGCCAAAAATCACAACTTTTCCATAATATTTTGCCCCTGTTTGCACTCTTTTGGACAAGCTCTGATTTCAGACAGAGGAATTCCTTGGCTTTTTTCTTCCTTTTGTTTCGTGGTTGGGATGGATGTGAGAGTGAGAGGGGGGATGGGGATGGGAAGGGGGGAAAGTGGGGGCTGTGGAGTGGAGGTGTGGGGTTTATGTTTATGTTTATTTCTTCAGTTTGAAATCTTGGCAAGCCTGGGCATTTTTAGTCCATAATCTAAATAGGAATAAGCATACTAAAAGTTGATGCATTGTAGTTTTCTTCTTATGTTTTTAAGCCTGTAAATCATAGAACGGGAGTAATAAATGTGTTAATTATTACCTTCCCACCAAAAATGAATAACATGAAAATTATACGCAAGTAAATTAACTTCACTTTTGAAAGATAAGGTATCCCTTTATTAAAACTAAAGATGTTTGGATTCTCTGGTCTTCGGGGCCAAGGTAAAGAGAATATAAGGTAGTTTCACACGGGAGGGGGGGAAGCAAAAACGTGTCTCGGTCTGCGCATGACGTCACAGATAATCCAGACTGAGGGTCCCTGCTTGGTAGTCAGGCCAGTCACTCACCTACCTGCCCTGTGATGTGAGCTCCCTGGCCCATATGGATTACTTTTATTTGCATCCTAAACTGCATGCAGAACAATGAAAAGGTTAATGCTATGTTTCTGAGATATTATAAGATATGTCTTCAAGAAGAATTATCTGTTTTCAGAAAATATAGGAATGTCGTATACAGGGTCATACAGACAGATCCGACGTCACAGGTGCCTGTAAGCTAGCTGATCATGAGAAAAACAACTGAAAGTATTGACAAAGATCACCGGTTGAGAGTATAGCAACACTAAACACATACCAATTGATCTGGAAATCGTCAGTTTACATTGGTATACCATTACATTCGTTTTCTTTCACTCTCCCATTCTCTCTCTGTCTTATTATCCTTGACGTCACGCCCTCTGCGCGAGCCGGGGCCTGTGAACCTACCTCTCATTCTCTTTACCTTGTTCGGGGCAAGTTGTAGAGGCATACCGCCGCCAGCTCCACCGCCATGCACCCCAACTAATGAGTGTTCTCCCTCAAGGACCGGGCCCCCTATGATTGTTTTTTACATTCAACAGGCCCGTTGGTAAAGTAGTGGCCTCGTAATTTTCAAGGTCCAAAGTTCCCATATTCCCACAGCACCCCACGTCCCGTGCATTTCACCGTTCGCAAATGCTGTGGCCAGCATTTTCGTCGGCATGGGAAGCTCCTTATCACCTATTACTCATCCAAATGTTTCTGGTTAAGGTGTGTTGGTATGCATTATATACTGAAGTAGAAATTACAAAAGTAACATAAGAAACTAGAAAGCGCTCAGAGAGAGCAGACCTCCGCCAATGCCATTGCCATTAGAAAGGATCCGGATCCAGATCCGTGGATATAGGATCCGGATCCGGATCAGCCCCCAAATTTAATAATTTCTTCCTTGGCCCATGGCCCACCCTTCTACGAATTTTCATCAAAAACCGTTCATAACCTTTGGAGTAATCCTGGATCTATCCTCCCCCAAATTAAATCAATTCTTTCTTGGTCCATGGCCCACCTTTCCACAAAATTTCATTGAAATTCATTGAGAACTTTTAGAGATATTGTGCGGGATACTCTGGATCCGGATTCGGATCCGCCCTCAAATTTAATCATTTGTTCATTGGCCCAAACTTCCACAAAATTTTATCAAAATCCGTTCATAACTTTTTAAGTAATCCTGCTGGCAGACAAACAGACAAACAAACCAACGCCGGGTAAAACATCACCTCTTTGGCGAAAGTAAAAATCTTTGTGCAGTATGGCAAATAAGTCGTTCAGAACAAGATGCCACGACATCTTCCAACATGAGGAGAACAGGATGGATACACTGGCGTCTAACAGTGTGCAGCGGACTGAATCTAGTGTTGCCTGGGAAATACAGTTCACAGTTTGGCTATCAGAAGTGTACGTTTCAACGGCGAACTTTTTACAACTCGAGCCCTGCGAGTGTGTGATGCTGGGCGAGGGTGAGAAGAAGAGGCTGTGGGAGGGAGGACAGGATATGGATGTGTGTGAAATGGAGAGCCCACTTGATAGGCATGGAGGACGAGGGTGAGTGGAAGGGTGGGGTATATGAAGTGAGTGCGCCAGGGTGTCAGGGTGGTGTAGAGTAAGGGTGTGTGGATATGGGTGAGGGTGAGGGGATGAGGGGCTTAGACTTGTGTGAAATGAGAGAAAAGGTGGAATGTTAAGGAGGCTGAGAGTGAGTTGAAGGGTGAGGGAGACGAAGTGAATAAGTGAGGGTGTGAAGGTATGATTAGGGGTGTAAGGATATGGGCATGGGTGAGGGGATGTGAGGGGATGTGGGGGGTAGGGGGTATAGCAGGTTGTGATGCGAGAGTGAATGGGATGTAGGGAGGATGGAAATGGATGGAAGGGTGAGGGAGGTGATGTGGGTGGGTGAGGGTGGAAGGGTATGGTTGTGTGGGTGTTAAGGTATGGGTGGGTAAGGGTGTGGAAGAGGAGGGTACGGGTGTGTGTGTGTGTGTGTGTGTGTGTGTGTGTGTGTGTGTGTGTGAGGAAGGGTATGGATGGATGGGTAAATGCATAAGTCGATGAAGGAGTGTGGAAGAATAGATGAGGGTGTGAGGAAGCGCGGATGTGGATGTGAGCAGAGACGCAGATGGCATAATAATTCACCCCTTCACTGCGATTGCCTTTTTTCATATTTACTGTAGCAATTTATTGTGGGGATTTAAAGACCTATTTTTGAGAGGTTGGCTATGAACGGTCAAATCACCTCTCTCGACCAATTCAGGTTCTAACTAATTCACTCTAATCTGATGGTCAAATAATATAGAAATACTTTGGTTCTTTGCTTAAGGAGTGATAATTTATGGAGTCGAAGCCTGGATAACGACGGACAGACTGCTGGAATGGCGTTTCACTGGCCACAATGGGGAGTATAATTAGGCAGCAAATCTTCCGTCCCGGGGATATTTACGCTCCGATGACTTCCACGATTGGCTCTCGACTCGTGGCTTTCTCTCTGACTTCGGCGGAGTTACCAATACTAATTTAATCATGTTTATATGAACTGTTAGAACCACGATTTATTACACACACACACACACACACACACACACACACACACAAAGAGAGAGAGAGAGAGAGAGAGAGAGAGAGAGAGAGAGAGAGAGAGAAAAAAAAAAGGATGATAAAATACGAAACACGATGAAAGGAAAACCAAAAGTGAGAAAGACAAAAAGCCAACACAGGACGAAAATAAGAGAAAAGTGATAGGAAAAGAGGAAGAAAAAATTAAGATCGAGACATGAAAGGCAAAAACAAAGGGAAGAAAATAAGAAACTGGAAATCAATTACCGAGAAAAAATATGGATAAAAAAAGAACATTAAAAAAAAAAAAGACCAAGATATATGCCAAAACAAACTCGAATAAAAATGCGAGGGAGAAATATGAAAAATGTTAGCAAAATTTCTTAACTCTCTCTTCCTTTCATGGCGTGAGTGAGGGAGAGGGAGAGAGAGGGAGGGAGGGAAGGAGGGCAGGAAGAGACGGAGGGATGGACAGACAAATGAACTGATGGACTGGACGAAGGGAGAAGGAAAGGAAGGAGAGAGGAAACAGAGAGATGTATGTATATATTGCAGAATGAACAGAGGAAGGGAGGGAGAGAGGTAGATGGAGGGAGGGATAGATGGATTGCAGGAAAGAAAAGAGGGGAAAAACAGAGAGAAGAGGGAAGATAAGGATGGATAGATGGGTGGGTGAGTGAATTTATGAAGGGACAGATGAGGAAATATCTGGATGAATGGATGGATGGATGGATAGTTGTGGGCATAGATGAGTGAATGAATACTTGTATTTATATCGATGCATGGATGGACTCCAAGGTGAGTTGACTGATAAATAAAATAATGAATCACGTAAAAGACTAATAAAGTGGATCGATGGTGGTGGTGGTGGTGGTGGTGGTGTGTGTGTGTGTGTGTGTGTGTGTGTGTGTGTGTGTGTGTGTGTGTGTGTGTGTGTGTATGTATGTATGAAAGCACAAAGTCTAAAACTCCTTATGAATATATACTAAAAATATTTCACCAACGCCTGATCAAATTAAGCTCAAAAAAGAACTACTGTATATAATTTGTGGGGGTCTGGCAATCAGTGAACCAAGTTTGGTGCAAATCGATCAAAGGTCAAGGTCAAAGATGAGGGGAAATGTCAAAGGTCAAATTTCAGGATGCAGCGTTGTCTTGTATGTGAGGATAGAAAGAAGCGATTGAAATTTTTGAAGGTCAATGAAAGGTCACGGTCAGGGGTCAAGGATGAAGAAAAAAGGTCAGGTATGGCGTCTCTGTGCTCTCTCAAAAGTTAGCACCTTGGCAATCGCACCTGGCTAATTATACTTTTGCTACTTCAAGACGATTTTATTCAGCCTGGGAGAAACTTTTCAACCGCAAGACTTCGATACAGCATTCATTAACTTTCTCTCTATCAGAATAAAATCGCCCGGTAGCAGCCAAAATCGAAATAAAAACTGAGATCCCCTGGTTGGAAAGGTTACGACATGAAATACGTAATGGACAGCTTAACATCGCCCCTGTTTTGCCTCCGACACACAAAGCACAGTCACTCTTCCCCTGTGGCCTTAATCTCTTGTGTGCAGTGTCTCTTATACTTTTTTTCTTGATACGACAAAGGAGGGAAAGAGAAAGACACACACACACACACACACACACACACACCGCTCGCTGGTGCAGTGGTAACGTCCTCGCTTGCCAACTGGTGGACGGGAGTTCGCGCCTCGCTCAGGTTGCGAAAAGTTTCACTGACGAAGTGGGTGGTTACTGTCCCCCTTGAGCAAGGAGACGGGTGTATGCGTGTGTGAAGGTCACAGCCTTGCCCTTGGATCGGACTATATGAGCTCTCAGCTCCCTTCCGGGAGGGTAAAAGCTGACGAACACGACCATCAAGTGAACCTGACCGACCCGGTGAATTACACACACACACACACGCACACACATATAAAGCCATAACTTCCTTACAGATTATACCAGGAAGCTCCCATCTCTCAACACCCACAAGTACTGATAATAACACGTGGAAGCGTTCTTATCAGTAACTATAAATATAACTGATGTATTACGGAACTATTATCTGAGTCGATGTTATCTTTGTGGTGCTACTAGAGTGTGTAAAAATATTAGTATTACCTTTATACATGCATTTATATATACACTGACCCCATACAACTCAAGGACGTCGTTATATTCTGTGCTGGCTAAATTCAAGACGGTTTTATTGAGCTCAAGAGTAACCCCTCGAGCTTAAAGGGTTAATGATGAATATATGCAGAATTATAGTTTGTATTATACCACTGGAGAGGGACTCCTTCACGTGGTGGCATCGATGTAAAACTGGATCCTCTGCCTGGTTTAGAAATGCCCCTCAACTCCCTCCCGATCTATGAAAGGAGGATGGGCTGACGGAGAACGACAACTTCTGTATACAGTCCACCAGATTTACGTTTTAGACGAGTCTGGGGCAACAATAACAACTACGAGGGGTGATTAGAAAGAAATGACAGTGAGTCCATAAACTTTTATTAGCATGAAGAACTATCAAACTATGACTCACATTCCTTCAAAGTACTCCCCTCGAACCTCTATGCAGCGTTCCATTCTCTTTCTCCACTTCATGAAGCAAGCGTGGTACTCAGAAGACAGTATACTTTGGAGTTCTGAATTGACGGTCCGTGCCAAGTCTTGGATGCAATGAAATTGCTTCCCAGCGATGGCAGATTTAATTTTTGGAAACAACCAAAAGTCACAGGGAGCCAGGTCAGGGGAGTAGGGTGGGTGGGGGAGCAGAGTTATACCTTGTTGTTCCAGGTACTGCATAGTGAGGCGAGCTTTGTGGGGTGCAGCATTGTCGTGGTGCAGCAAAAGGCGAGACCGACGGCGGGTTGGTGCGGTGTTGGCCTTGTGTTCCAAGACTTGTGGAAGGACCTGGTCTGTGTAGTATTGGGCTGTGATAGTGGACTTTTCAGGCATCACATCCACGCATATTGGTCCTTGAGAATTGAAAAAGATGGTGAAAAGGCGCTTCCGGCTGCGAAATCCTTCCTTCAAAATCTGAGGTCGAGGGTCTTCATCGCCCAACCACACCATGTTTGACTGCTTGTCACGGGTTGTGAAGAATGAAATCCAACACTCATCTCCAGTAGCAACATCTGAGAACCGTTTTGGACCATTTGGTTCAAATTCAGCAAGCCAGACACGACAAATCCTCACCCGTTCAGCCTTTTGCTCATCAGTCAACAAATGGGGTATCCATCGACAACACTTCTTCCTCAGGTGTAATTGTTCATGCACGATGTCATATGCACTCCCATAACTGATATCAAGCTCCAAGGCTAAGAACCTAAGAGTTACAGTTGGATCCTCGTCAATGATGGACCGTGCACGGACAGTTGTTGCTTCGGTCACGGATGTCCGGGGGCGTCCAGAGCGTTGTTCATCTTTCAATTCAGTTTTTCCTGCTGTGAAAGCACGAATCCAGCGGGAAACAGCTTCCAGGGAAGGAGTAGTGTCTGGATAAACTTGTAATAATTCCCCTCGAATCTCTGTTGCTTTCTTTCCCAGTTTCCACCTCGTAAAAATGTAGAACCTGCAGCCTTCTTTCGAGTAATCCATGTTTCTGGCCAGAGAGCAAAAACAAGAGTGAAGCATTCACTCACAACAATAAAACAAGAAAAGTCTGGCATACGGCGACAAGTTCAAACTCGTAAGGACAGGCAACTCTGCACTCTCCTTGCTCCCCTACCTCCCATCATTCAAGGTTTACATGTTATAGCACGAACTGTCATTACTTTCTGATCACCCTTCGTACTACTACTACTACTACCACTACTACTACTACTACTACTACTGCCACAACAACTACTACTACTACTACTACTACCACTACCACTACTACTGCCACAACTACTACTACTACTACTACCACTACTACTACTACTACTACTACTACTACTACTACTGCCACAACTACTACTACTACTGTTACTACCACTACTACTACTACTACTACTGCCGCCACAACTACTACTACTACTACTGCTGCTACCACTACTGCAACTACTAAAAAACTGTGACCACTTTACAGGTACTGAATCAACCCAACACTATACTGCAGTTTGTTTCTCTGCTTCTGTTTCCACTATTATAGTCGCATTGAGTTTTTTTTTGTTTTCCTCTCGAACTGGAAGGTTTACATGCTGCCTTCATTAACCCTTCCAGTACCACAGATCTTTCGTCGGCTTAAGAAAATCGTCTGGAGTTAGGGAATAAAGTGTGAAATTGAGTCTCGTACTGAAGGGATGAATTGTGACACCACGAACGATGCTGCAGTTTTACGGATGACATGCCAGAGAGTTCTAGGTCGACCAAAATGATGGATAAAAAGAAAGAAGGGCGGACAGAAAGACAGACTGGCAGAGCGATAGACACACACAGACATAAACAGATAGATAGTGAGATATAGATAGAAAATAGGTGGACAGAGATAAATTTTTGTAACAACACCACAGTAAACATTAAAATAGTTAACTGCAACAATGCTTATCACCATCAACATCATTATCACCGTCATCATCACCATCATCATCACCATCATCATCATCATCACTGTCATCATCCCCTTTGAGACAAGCTATACCTTCATGCCCACCGAACTGTGAAAAAAAATAATAATAATAATAATAAAAAAGATCACTATTTTGGAGTCGTTAGGTAAAATTTTATAAGACAACTAAATCAGGGGACGGGAATAAAAATAAGAGAAGCTGGAGTGAGAGCGATGGTGGGGAGGTAAAGAAAATACTGGTAGAGCTCAGGACATAAATACCGATTCACTCGTGAACGATGAACAGCGAGGCAGTGAACGATGACTTTTGGAAACCCAGTGAGCTTATCTAAGAAGCCCAACACATTTTCCAGAATATCATGCTAGGGTTTCATAATTATTCGACTAAAAAGTGGGGCTACAGTATATCATTGTTCGAAAGTATACCGGTGCCTAAAGGATGATGATGATGATGATGATGACGATTATTATTATTATTATTATCTCAGCTACAGTAAAACAAATCGTCATGACACTGAAACAGATACCCCTTCAGTCCAATAACGTACCTTTTTTTTCTTATCATCATTATCTCTGTGCAACCTTACTCACCTAAGGACAGATTTTCTTACTAAGGAGATAAGATACAGCCTTCAGTTACCCCTTCGCTACATGGACGCTCCCGTAAGCCAAAATAAAATAATTAGGTTTGGAAAAAAAATAGAATAAGTCACCTGATTCAAGAGTTTAAGCAAAGAAGTGAAGATGAAACAGAAAAAAAAAAAATAGTAAATGTGAGTGAAGGTGGAGCTGAGTTCGTGGGAGAGGCGATGAAGGAAAAAAAAAAAATATGGTGATGGACATAATAAGATGATGAGAAAAGTTTTAGTCCCCCGTGAACATAAACAGTGTGTGAGAGAAAATGTGATAGCATCCTTGGACACACAATGGGAGAGAGAGAGAGAGAGAGAGAGAATTTTTTTTTAACCCTTTAATGCATAACCCTTCCCACGTTGACTAGAACCGTCTAAAGGTCCCAAAAGTATAATGGAAAATACATAATCGGATTGACAGGATTTAGTTTGCCCTGTGTAAAATGCAGAAGCCTTTTACGAAAATTATTAAAAAAGATTACTGACACGCTAATGAGAGAGAGAGAGAGAGAGAGAGAGAGAGAGAGAGAGAGAGAGAGAGAGAGAGAGAGAGAGAGAGAGAAGATATCCAGTAAGAAAAAGATGATAAAAGAATGTAAGGGATTACTTTCAAGCTAATGGAAGAGAAGTAAGAGGGTCTGAGAAGGGAGGAGGGTATAAAGATTACTTTTGGATATACTGGGAATTATTGGATACAGTGTGCAAATAATAATAATAATAATAATAATAATAATAATAATAATAATAATAATAAAAGTTATACCAATTCATCTGTATTATCATCATCATCATCATCGTCATCATCATCCCTACTTCTGTTTCACCTCTCGCATTAGGAATAAATACTGTACCGTTTGCAGGTGCCTTTTCCATACGCGGCAAATCTTAACGACATAGTTCTTGTTACCTGCAGGCTACGAAAGTATTTCACAAAGTTTCTAGTCATGGAAGGGTTAGAAGTCTCCAGCAGCCCTTCTTGGATGTGATTGAGCTACCTTATTTTCGCCACCGCTAGACGAATTTATTACCTCCGCCGAAAAGGTTAGGCTTTGGGCTCGGCTTGTTTCTCTCTGTCTGTATGTATGTACGTATGTATGTATGTATGTTCGCAGTGTTATGAAGAAAATATTGGATGGAACTACACAATACTTGGAATGATGAATGAGGAACATCAGAGGAACAAGTGATTAAATTTTAGGCGAATAACGTCCAAGGTTAAGGGTACAACAGCGGATGATGCAGCTTTGCAGGTGGTATGCGCTCTCTTAAGTGCTCGTGAAACCTCTGCTAACGATTTTTTTTTTTTTTTTTTTGGTGAGGGGGGCTCTTTCTCTTTGTCTGTCTTTCTGTCTGTCAGTTTTTCTGTTATCTGCATTCTAGAAAAACTACAGGATGGAAGTGCACTAAAGTTGGAATAATACTTGAAGGAACAGGTGATTAAATTTGGGGAGGAAAACAGTCAAAAGTCAAGGTCAAAAGGAGGGCTGATGCTACTCTTGTGACTGGCCTCTCGTCATTTCACACTTACAAAAGGGTAAGCCAGGGTGAACCGAAAGACGTGGTGAAAGGTGACGGGCAGCAACGGAACAGGCGGTGAGGGGTGAATAAGATGTAGCAGAAGTATGTGTTTAGGAAGTTACGTGCAGATGAAGACTGGGAAGATTGTTATTAACTGGACAAAGAGCTGAACGAGGGAGACGTGAGAGAAATATCAGATAAAGAGCAGATATTTAGATGAAAGTGAAGGAGGTAAGAGGATAAGGGAAGACAAACAGATACAAAAACAGATGCAGAAGAATGGGGGAATTTTTAAACACGGAGGAGATTACGTGGAAGTGAGTGAAAAGAGATAAAAATAAGAGATAGAAAGATAGATACAGAAGCACAAGAAAGGACAAATAAAATGAAATAAAGAATAAATAGATGTATGAGTCAGGTGAGAGGAAGAGAACAGGTATAGCAGACACAGATGCAAAAGACAGGGAGACTCGTTAAAGACTAAGTAGACATGTGTGTGGACGAGAAGTAAACAGAAGGGGAGGAAAGCCATAACACACAAATACATATACAGTATAGAAGAAAGAGGAAATAATTACGTATACTGAACTAATTGGTGTATGAGAAAGACGTGCTTAAGAAAGGGGGAAAACAAAGACTCGTAAGATGGAAAGATAAAACAAAGACGGAATTTAATCGGATTATGGGTTGCACTTAAGTTTAATGGTCATTCACAAATAAACTTACAATCAATTCCCATTCATAGCTAAGATTTGCCGTTGTAAGAAGAACAAGGAAATAGAACAGCAAAATCATCCTAAGTCTCTCGTTTTCCAATATAAATTAATCCGGTTTGAGAGGATGTGTTATCGTAGTTTATGTAATTGTAACAGTAAAGGATAGGTCTCTCTCTCTCTCTCTCTCTCTCTCTCCTAATCCCCCTCTAATTAACCCGTGAATAGACATAATTACCCCCGCCAGACATTTCCACTCCTCTCTCACTCACTCTAATGACGTCTCACATCTTCGTGGAATTTACATCAAAAAGAAAAGTTACACTTCAGAGATTTTTTTAAATAATAATACACGCACGCATACATCAACACAACCAAGCTCACACACTTACATACCGACATAAGCCAACCCTTTCGCACATGTATACACGCATGGAAACATACACAACATATCCTGCACATGTACGCACGCTCAAACACGCCTACACACATACATACATACATACGTACATGCATACCATACATACATACGTACATACATATATACATCAAAATTCTTACTTTATTTT
Source organism: Coenobita brevimanus (assembly GCF_032717465.1). Lineage (NCBI taxonomy): Eukaryota > Metazoa > Arthropoda > Malacostraca > Decapoda > Coenobitidae > Coenobita > Coenobita brevimanus. The sequence continues at coordinate 37,898,360 of NC_137063.1, forward strand.
ATCCTACTATCTATATTAACCTGCACTCAAAGACCTACATGCAAACAAGTCGTCAGCTCTGGAACTGTCATCCCCAGTCTCTTTCCCACTGCCTATGACCTCCAGACTTTTAAACGCAATGTGGTCAGGTAGCTTGAAATGAAGGGTCTTGAAGTTGGTTTTATTTTTCTTTGGACGGGACAGGTAGTGTTGACGCAACCTTGGGTTCTTTTTTTTCATAAATACTATATACTGTATACATACATACACGATGACGCATACACACCTGAGAAACCCACACAAGCACAAACAAATACAGACGCAAATACTTTTTTCCTTTCCGCCCCTGGGAATAGACCTTCTCTGTGGCCACCAACCCTCTTACGTGCGGCATGCCATCCCATATTCCCAGGTTCCCATGTCACACGTCACATGTCACACGTCACACACACACACACACTAAAAATTCTCTCTCTCTCTCTCTCTCTCTCTCTCTCTCTCTCTCTCTCTCTCTCTCTCTCTCTCTCTCTCTCAATAGAACGGTTCTTGAGGGAAACCCCCTCGCTATTCCAGCTGTTGCAATGAAGGAATTAGTGGATGGATGAACAGATGGACTGGTCGATGGACAGATGGATGAGCAGAGGGATTAATGGTTGGATGAAGAGAGAAATGGATTGATCAGTGTATGGATGGATTGATCGACAACTGGGTGGATGAAATTGTCTAAACCGAGCATAATAATAATAATAATAATAATAATAATAATAATACCTCCCCTGACTGAAAGTGTTAATATGCCAAGCTTCATTAGAGCCATTACACGTGCCTTAATGACCTGGCACTAAAGACCATCTCTCACCCAAATAGCTCACCTGAGGGCACGAACACTCACTAACTACGATTGTAAAGGGTTGTTTGAGTAATTACTGTGTCAAGTATCGTTTCAGCTACTCGACAAGGCAAGACCTCACGTAATGGGTGGGTGAAAAGAGAGGTGTGGAAATAAGCGCAGTATGATGGAAATGGTTGACCTAAGTGTGTTAAAAGTTCTATGGCAAGCCGGTGTCAAACGAGGTGTCAGATGGAGGTACAGTCAGGGTCAATAGTTATATAAGGTCGAGGTACACAGACTCTCCGACACAACTTTTGACCCTGACTGTACCTCCTCCTGAGTCTGACAACTTTTGACTCCGTATGAGAGAGGGGTTAAATTTTTTCCCGAGTCATTACACTTCCCTAACGACCCTGTACTAACGACCCTGTGCACTAACGACCTCTTCTCTCTCTCCAACAGCTCACAGGAGGATGCGTACGGTCACCAACTACTTCCTGGTCAACCTGAGTGCCGCTGACCTGCTCATGGCCGTCTTCAATTGCATATTCAACTTCATCTACATGTTGCACAGGTCAGAGAGTGCAAGTCTTATCTTTGTATACTCTCTCTCTCTTTCTCTCTCTCTCTCTCTCTCTCTCTAACTGTGTGGGGGGAGGGGGGCGCTTTGTTTTTTTGCCTTATCCTCTGTTTCTATTGTTTTTTCTGTCATCATTAGCTTTCTCTGTCTGTTTTCTGCCTTTTTTTTTTCTGCCAAATCTAACTTTTTATCCATGATGCATTGATTAGAGCTACGAGTGACTATCAGTTTTTCAATATTTTTTTTCTGTCTCTTCTCTCCATTAAGAATAAGGAGATAAAGAGCTAGACCGGACTGAAAAATGTATCTATATTTAATTTGGACAGGGAAGTCTAGCAGTTCGAACTTATGACAACGAAATCTGGAAGAATCAGAATGCTATGTTAGTTCCTTGGTAAGCAAAATAGTATGTAGGACTTGATTATGCATCTTAGTTTAAAAAAAAAAAAATCTTAGAGGAGACTGGAAAGAATTATATTATGAATCACATGGAGGGGTGAAAAGAGAACATCTTGGACAAAGGAACGAAAGAAAGTAGAGGATATAATCACTAAATTGTAAAGGCATAAATGGATGTGGGCAGCTCAGGCCATTCTTAGAACAGATAATGAATGGAAAAAGAAAATAACTGAGTGGCAAACCAAAGTGAGGCAGGGAGCAAAATGGAGGCATGAGATTCGAAGATATCCTGGGACTGGATGGAACAGATTAACAACTAATAGAACAGAGAGGAGAGAGATGAGCGAGGCCTTTGTTCTCCAGTGAAATGTCTCAGGCTGATGATGATGGTGATGATGATGATGATGATGATGATGATGATGATGATGATGATGATGATGATGGTGATGATGATGATGATGATGATGATGATGTCACAAAGTCAATCTGCCTCTCTGTCTGCTTTTTTGTTCTTTTACCAATTTGTCTAGGTATATGCTTCACTTATTTCACATTTGCTCCTTTGTAACTCTAGGGGCTGGTCGGTCTGTCCTCTCTCTCTTCTCTTCCTTTCTTCCCTTTCGCGTCCTCCTCAGCAGACCTTTTACCACCGAGATGAAAGACCGTGGAAAAAGGTCTGGCCACTGCTGAATAATGACAGAAACGCCTGAAGGATCCTTTTGTCCAGGTCATCCCTCACACAATACAACGTCAGGCAATAGATAAATAGATAGACAGACCTATAGATATAGACAGATAGAAAGATAGATAGACATAGAGATACAAATACATAAACCGTCCTAGATAGGCAGGTAGGCAGAGGGGCATACAGAGATAGAGAAACATAGAATACTTGTTAAATTAAAAACCATTTGACTTAGGAGCCGCATACCTACAAATTAAATGTTCTATTGAAGAATAAAAAGAAAACTGGTAGAGGATTACAGCTGTGTAAAAAAAAATACTAACATAGAATTACAGGAGTACAAAAAAGTGGCAGACAATTATAAAAAAGCTACGGAAAAAATGGCTGAGGACGACAACAGTGTGTAAAAAATAAACGAAATACGGAAATAATGACTTTGAGAGAGAATCAGCATTAAATATGAAGATGATGAGAAGAAATAAGATTGTTATTGAATATATGTGGGCTGAGTAGGCTGAGTAGGGTATGAACTATAGGGATTCATAGTGGATGGTGAGGAGGGAAGGTTGCTGATCAGAGGGTAGAGGATTGTGCTGAGGTGGTAGGGTCATTGAGAGATTGTATGTAAATGAGGTAGTGAAAAGGAAACTTACTGGTGAGCGTGAAGCTAAAAAGAAGCGGAAGGTAAAGTAAATGGTGAAAGCTCCCTAACCCCCCAACCTCCCCCCCCAAAAAAAAAAAAATAAATAAATATAAGTGAATGTGTGAATCTGTGAGTCGTGAATGTTGAGAGGGAAAAAATTGACGAAAGACGCACCTGGAAAAGGGCTGCATTCTCGTTAAAACATGGCAATCGACGGAATGCCTTCTATCCTACGAGCATGTGTGTGTGTGTGAGTGTGTGTGTGTGTGTGTAATTCACCGAATTCACCGGGTCGGTCAGGATCACTTGATGGTCGTGATGGTCAGCTTTTACCCTCCCGGAAGGGAGCTGAGAGCTCATATAGTCCGATCTAAAGGCAAGGCTGTGACCTTCACACACGCACACACCCATCCCCTTGCTCAAGGGGGAGAGTAACCACCCACTTCGTCAGTGAAACTTTTCGCAACCTGAGCGAGGCGCGAACTCCCGTCCACCAGTTGGCAAGCGGGAACGTTACCACTGCACCAGCGAGCGGTGAGAGAGAGAGAGAGAGAGAGAGAGAGAGAGAGAGAGAGAGAGAGAGAGAGAATGGAGGGGAAAAAATCAGTTTCCACCAAAAAGGAAGACGAAGAATTCTATTAATAATGAACTAAAGACACAAACACTTAAACAAAAGCAAACAAAAGTAACTCCAAATAACCTTACTGACAATAAACCCAAAATAAATCCAATTAAATCCCTCTCCTCCATCGCCCAAATTAATCCGCCACAATAATCGCCTCTGTCAGTGGCTTAATCCCCCAAAGCGATTACATACGAGCTCGCGATCTAACCCTTGCCACTGCGGGACATTAACCCATTCAGAGCGATGATGCCTATTTTAAACTGTAATCCTGCTAGCTCCAGACGATTTTGAGGATTTTTCTGACTGGGGGGGGGTTAGATACAGCCTTCATTAATCCCTTCACTGTAAGAAATCCCCCCCAAGCTGAATAAAATCGTCTGGCGGTGGCGAGAAAATTTTCAGGAAAAAGGTACTGCTCACCCCTTCACCCTCAGGACGGTATATTTATTTTTGTTAATTACCAGGCGACTTTATTCAATTCAGGAAAAAAAATATGGTAAGTAGGTTGAAGGTCATAATTATCCATTCTGGTTCGAAAACTCTCTCTCTCTCTCTCTCTCTCTCTCTCTCTTATGTAGATAGATAGATATAGATATAGCCGGTAGATAGATAGATAGATTTAGATAGATAAATAGATAGATATAGATATATAGATAAATAGACAGATAGATAGATAGATGGATGGATGATGTGTATTCGAAAATGCAATCAAAATACTCCGCAAAAGTCCTTGATTAATGAAACTTTATTAATTACTTGCGCCAATGAGTTTCGAGATTGAAAACTCAGCAGTCGAGTGAAAGAAACGGATTGCAAAACGAAAGACTGCAGGACGAAGACTGCAAGGGTGAAAACAGCGGAACAGAGCAGAGAAAACTTTGCTGAGTGAGAAAAGTGCTGTCGGAGGAGGAAAGAGAGAGCAAAAATGAAAGGGAGGAGACTGCAGTGAAAGAAAATGATTGCACGAGAGACACAAGATTAAATGAGAAAAGAAAAGAGGGAGAAGAGAGTGAAAGCAGGATGAGAGAGATAGTAGAATGAAAGAAGTATTAAACTGAGCATATCCGACTCCCTAGTTTCACAGGCAGGAATTCCAACAGTCCCGCCCCAATCCCGCCCAGCTTAACCTCGGCGGAACACGCATTTGAGACGTGATCCTCAACAAAATTACTCTCGTTTCCAAGGCAAGCTTGATTCATTTTACATTTGTTACCTTCAGACAATTTTATTCAGCCTGGGGGAGATTTTTCTAATGGGGTGGGTGGGTGAGAGACAGCCTTCATATATCCGTTTAGTACAAGAGAATATCACAAACCTGAATAAAACCGTGCGAAGATAGCAGGAAGAGACTACAAAAGCAGGTTACCGTTTTGATGTGCTTACTAACATAGCCGTAACATACAAAGTGACCCCGGATCACCCAAATCTAACCGAAAGTACCCAGTATTACCCACCGCACTGGAGGATACAAAACTCCTCGAATTACCCAACCATACCCGAAAGTACCCAATATTACCCGCAGCACAGAAGGATTTAACAGTATGGGCACAAAATACAAAGGGGCCCTGGATCACCTAAACCTACCCGAAAGTACCCAATATTCTCCCACAGAAATACTCATAAATCCCGAGACGACACCGTAATCCCGTCTTTGGGAGTCGCCTTCAAAGGGTTTAATAATGGGCTGGGGAGGGGGGCGGGGAGAGGAAGGGGAGAAGGATAGGAGTGGAAAGGTGGAAGGATGGGGTGCAGGAGAAGAGAGAGGTGGGGGGAACGGATGGAGAATAGAGGAAGAGGAGATGGAAGGAACAGGGAGTAAGATGGATGATGGAAAAGGGAGAGGAAGAGGGGTGGGAAGGCGAGGAGGAAGTAAGGGAAGAAGGAAAAGGGATAGCAAGAAAGGGTTGGAGTGGGAAGGGTGTGCAGGAGGAGAGAAAGGAAGGGAAGGAAGCGATGGGGGATGGGGAATGCAGCAGATGGAGTGGAGGGGGAAGAAGAGAAGTGAGGGAAAAAGAAGCAAAGAAAAGTGAGAGCAAAAGGAAGTGGAGGAGTACAGGAGGGAAAGAGGTTGGAGTAGACAGGAGGAAATAGAAAAAGTCAAGGAAGAGACAGGGGGGAAGAGGGTAGGAAAATGGAAAAAGGGAGAATAAAAACGGGTAAGGGGGAAGTGGGAAGAAGAGGGGAGGGGAAGGGATATAAAGAAGAGGAAAGGAAGAGGAAGAAGAGGAGAGGAGGGGAAAGGGAAATGGAGACAGAGAAGGGAGGGGACAAAGGAGAGAAAGGAAATGAGGGAGGGGAAGAACAGAAGAGCAGGAGAACGAAGGGGAGGGGAGAGGGGAAAGGGAAGAAGAGGGGAGGATAATGGATTGAAAGGGGAGAGGTAGGCCTAAACTCAAAACCCTACATTAAGCTTCTATTGATACTTCAACTCGCCAGATTAATTTTGGGGGAACTTCTATTTAAATACATCAGTTTAATTCACCCACCTGCCTACCTGCCTACCCAGCTACCTATCCACCTGCCTACCTACCTGCCCACTCACTTATCTACCTACCTACCTGCCAAGGATAGACCACTTGGCAGAATCTAGAAGGTACAATCAACTTCTTATAATTTAAAGAAAGGCAGCCCCAGAGATGAATGAAATCGTCTGACGGAAGCAGGAATAAATCAAGGCAAGCTATTTCTCGTAGCCTAAGAGTTAAAGGGATGTTCGATGACGATAAACTCTAACGTGGTAGGAACAGCTCAAGGTATTCTATTTTATTCAACGCCTGACGATTATATTCAGCTGAGGGCAAGTCAAAGGATGCTGAGGCTATTATGTTCGTCATCATTAACCCTTTCAAGGTCGGGAAAACTCGAGTATTTCATTCCGCAGACGATTTTATTCAGCCGTGAGAGGGTCGTAGGAGCCTCAGAGAGTTAAAAATTGAAAAAAGGAGAGAACAGATAATAAAAATAAGGGAAAGGGAGAACCGGAGATAAGAATGATGACAGATACACAGAAGATAAATGAAGTGGGTGTGGAAAATATTATTAAACCGGGAGAGACGCAAGAATGAATGACACAAGATAAGGAAACAGGAATAAGGGACAGTAAAAAAAGGGGTTTGACCAAGAAGACAAGCAACAATGTAGAAGAAAACGGGAAAAAAATGAGTTTGGGAGATTAGGAAAAAATGTAAAATGGAAGAAAATGGTAAACACAGAGAATATTATACAAGAGAGAAAAATAAATGAAGTTAAATAATGAAAGGGGAGAGCCAAACACATTCCCCCACCCTCCCCCTCACTCTTCCCTCCCTCCTACCCCTACCTCCTTCCCACTTCACCCCCTCCCACAACTTTCCTCAGAATTCCCCTTCTTCTCTCCCCTTCCCTTCCCCCTTCCTCTCTTCTCTCCTCCCCTCCGCCGATTTCATTCCTCCTAGTACATTCCCTTTCTCCCTCTCTCTTCTCTTCTTTTCCCTTTCTCTCCCCTCCCTTCCCTTTCCCCTCCTTCCCCTTTCTTCAGACATTCCCCCATCTCTTCCATCCCACCTTCCTCCTCCTTCCCCTACCCTAGATTCCACTTCTTATACCACATTCCCCCTCTTTCCTCTCTCTTTCCATTTTCTTTCCTCCTTCTCCCTTCCTCCTCTTCCTACCTCCCCTCTTGATTCCAGTCCACCCCCATTCCTCCCCATCACTCTCCTCCCCTCCTCCTCCCCATCCCCTCCCTTCCTTTCCCCTCCCTTCCTTTCCCCTCCCTTTCCTTCCCCTCCCTTTCCTTTCCTTTCCTCCCGCCTACCCTTCCCCTGATTCCATTCTTCCCCTCACTTCCTTTTTCCTTTTCCCTCCCCTCTTCTCTCCTCATCCCTTCTCATCTCCCCTCCTCTCCCTCTCCCCTTCCTCCTCCTCTATCCCCCTTCCCTCACCCTTTCCTCTCTTGCCTCCTCCCAATCCAAAACAACGCAGGTGGCCGACAGAACTCTCACTTACTCATGTTTACTACCACGAGAGAGAGAGAGAGAGGCACACACACACACACACACACACACACACACACACACACACACACACACACACACACACACACACTCACCCCCCCACACACACACACTCACCCCTCTCACACACACCCCCACACACACAGCGATATGTCTAGCAAACCAATCAGAGGGCTTGGTCAACAAAGGTAAAGCACACCCACCCACCACCATCACATGCACTGTTTACACTCCATTTACAAGCCTTCACCGCCCTCCTTAACACGCCATCACACCGCTACCCTTGTTTACACTTGCTCTATTTACTGAATGAAAACGTGCCACCCAGTACACTTATAATTCATGTACAAAACGTTCATTCTGAACACTGAACACGATTATTCTGAACACTATTTGATTTGTTATGATCATGGACTTGTACGCCATCCATGTGAACGCAAAAAAAAAAAAATCAATATACGGTAGTCATTAATCGCTGACTCTGTGATGAAGGGACTATATTCTGACCATTCCTTGATTTGTGTGTGTGTGTGTGTGTGTGTGTGTGTGTGTGTGTGTTTTAGTTAGTACGAAGCTTTGATCATGTGTACCTGTTTTGTGGTCCACCATTTCTGCAAGTACTGCCGCCAAGCCACTTCTATCCTGCCTTGATCGCTACCATGTCAAAAGAATACGATAAATAAATAAATAAATAAATAAATAATGCACAGCTCTTCCTTGGCAATTTCTTTTTGAACTTGGGTGGTTACTATCCTTTCGTACGTTGTTTATGCAGAGTATGACGATATTGGAATGATTTATGCAACACATAATAGGACAGTAAGGTGTAATAAACAAAATAATTCGCTTAGGAAAAGGTGTTAGAGAGCTCACTAAATAGACGAAAGGACAAACAGCACAACAGACCCCAGGTAAACATTTGCTGTCCAGTATAAGGCGTAGGAATTCATTTTACGTGGACGCAGAGGTAGTGGCATCCCATATCAAATGCAGCGTAATATTAGCCGCTTGTCTGAGGGCTTATTTCACGGCTGGACTGATGGCTGCCTCAGTAATGAATTTCTCTCATCAAAATTCTGGTATTCACGTGTGCGATGGTAATGGGCTCTGTGTGTGAACTGCATGATGATAGGTTTATGAAGTACACAAAATAAGCTCCAGTAAATATATATATGTGTGTTTCCGTGACTCTCAGTATACATTTACATAATTTACACTTCTCTTAGTAAGTCACCATCTGTGTTTAAACTACTTACACACACTCCCCATCTATTATTTACACTACACGCCTCCATCTCTTGTATTTACCTGCCTTTTAAGCACCTGTATCTTTCTTTTACACACCTTTTACACACCTGCATCTGTTTACACATCTCACACCATCATCTCTGCTTACGCTTTCATCACAGTTCCACCACACATTTCTCCTTCTTTACACACCATGGTCTTGCATTACCCACAATACAACACTTATGCGAGTATCTTATCTGTCCTTCGAAAAGATAAGCCAAGATAAGCTTTAAACCATGACAGGCTGCAACAGGTAACCCCTTCAGTCCGGGAATGTCCTTTTTATTTTATTCTGGATAACGCTAAACGACCCTCTATCTGTCTATCCGTCTACCTACTTACCTACCTACCTATCCATCTATCTTTCTGTCTGTCGATCTATCTTTGGCCAGTTGCCCTAATTCCTAAATAGGTGGCTACAAACAAATCGCCTCCATGTAACCCTGTTCTCTGCTATTAGGTAGCCTTCTCTCCATCACACACTCCCCAGCTCGTCCCTCCATCTCGTCCTTGGTCATCCCTTTCCCCTCATCTTAAATAAAACGTCCCGGGGCTGTAGAGACTGAAAAACAATTACATTACGAGCAAATGAATTAAAAAAAATAATAATAATAACTGAGATTCCAAGAGACGTCACCTAATCCATCTACCAAGTGGCTCCCGGAAATTACACACTACAAGGCCTCACGTAACTCACAGAGAAGACAGTTAAATTAGACTAAGTGGATGGGCAGAGGGGGTTGGCGGGGGGAGTGAGGGGGGAGGAATTAGGTTAAGTAGGCAAGATGACGTGTGGTAATGATGGAAGCCAGAAAACAGGAATAATGAAAATAAAAATGGTACACAAGAGGAAAATATAGGTGAGAGGAAGAATTTGGATAAAGAAGGAAATACGGTTTTATGACATAATAATGGGACAAGTTTGGATATACGGCTGTTAAATATTACTTAACAAGGAAATGGGACAATAATAAGGAAATGCAATAATCAACATCTTCCCTACCTTACTAACACCTTCCCTACCTTACTAACACTTAGTACTAACACCCTCCCTACCTTACTAATAATATCCCTCTGCTGTCCTCCCTATATACTCCATCTAACCCAGCCTGCCCACCCTCCGTTTCCTCCCTTTTTAGCCCTCTCCTTGCCTCCTACAGCGACTGGCTCTTCTACTCTCCGTCTGTCCCCCTTTACTAACACTACTGGTAACTCCCTTGTACTCCCATCATACAGACATCCATTTACTACCTCTCATCTCCCTCTACAATCCTGTTCTTACCTCTCTACTCCCTCTATAACCCTGTTTCTACCTTTCTACTCCCTCTACAATCATGTCCCCATCTTTCTGCTACCTTTGCAACCCTGTCCCTACTTTTCGACTCCCTCTATTACTCTGTCCCTATCGTTTTGTTCCCATTATAACCCTGTGCCTCCGTTTCTACTCCCATTATGACTTTCTGCTCCCTTTATAATCCCTTTCCTATCTTCCTACTCCCATTACAACCTTGTCCCTATCTTTGTACTCCTTTTATAACCCCCTCCCTGTCTTTCTGCTTCCTTTATAACATTCTGCTCCCTGTACAACCCTCTCCGTACCTTTCTACTCCCTTTTATAACCATGTCCCTACCTTTCTACAGCTTCCTTACCTTACCAGTATCGTCTTACTCCCTTTCCACTCCCTTTATAACCGTGTCCCTATCTGCCACAGCGACTGGCCATTCGGGACTGTTTACTGCACCATCAGTAACTTCATGGCCAACGTCACCATAGCGGCCAGCGTCTTCACTCTCATGGCCATCTCGTTTGACAGGTGAGTGCATCACACACACACACACACACACACACACACACACACACACACACATTTTCAAAATTCTTGTGAACAGAGAGTTTGAAAGACAAGGGTGACGTCATACCTTTGGACCTCTGAGCAAGGAGACTAACCAAAAATGCTGCTAGAGATGAAGCATCCTGGAGAGATACCCTAAGGTGGCCACAAACTGTACCGTGATGAGGACCAAAAAATATGCTTGTGACGTAATTTAAGTACCTAACTGTACTACCTCGTTTAGTTAATTTACCTACTAAACACTAAATACTGACTGCGGGCTTACAAACAACATTACTAGAACACGGAAACACACCTACGGCACAAAAACACACACACACTCACACACACAAATAGCAGCCAAAAAACAGAAAAGTACGGTACACTCACAGTCCACGCCATGACGTCACTTCCGGCAAATATGTAGCCATCGTAAAGCCAATAAAGTACAATATCAGGACACAAAACGAGCTTAAGTACAAAGGAGAGGCACACTTACAGCACATTAATTGAGCAAATAAAATTAAATAAACAAACTACCAAAATAAAGAAAAGTACGGTATACTCATAATCCACGCCGTGACGTCACTTCCGGCAGATACATCGCCATCGTGAGGCCGCTCAAGCCCCGGATGTCCAAGAGCGAGGCCAGGCATTTCATCCTGTTTATCTGGCTCTCCTCCATGACCCTCGCTGTTCCTTGCCTCCTCTACTCAACCACCGTCTCTATAAGGTAAGAAAATGAAAAACATAGGGTAAGAAAATGAAGAAACGAAAGTGAATGAGAGTAAATGAGTGAGAAAATGAAACAGGGTTGACTCGAAAAGATTTATACTGACACGAAAAATAATCTATCCTTTTCGTCTAGTTCTCCTGACCCCTTTCCGTGTCCTCTCTGTTCAGACACTATCCCTGTTAAACCGAGAAAAATGAGAGAAAGTGGGTGAGATTGAGCCAAAGGAATTAAAAAGAGTAAATAAATGAAAGAGACCAGGCTTTTTTTATTTCTCTTCTCTGGTTTTCCTCAGTGACTCCCTGTTCCCTGCCTCCTATAATCAACCAACCTCTCTATCAGGCTGGAAATGAGAGGGAAAGTGGTGTGGTGTTGTGTGGTGTGGTGTGATGTGTGGGATGATGCTCGGCGTGGAATTATGTGGTTTGAGGCATGGTGTGTGAGGTAGTGTGGTGTAGTGTGAGGTATTGTTGTGTGGTATGGTGAAGTTTTGGGGTATTGTATTGTATGTGGTATGGTGCCAGGTGTGGTGTGGTTTGTGGTATTATGTGCGGTGTGGTGTGATGTGAAGTGGTATGATATGGTCTGGTCGCATAATCAAACAACATTCTCTCTAATCAAACGAGAACCTTCAAACACAGCAACATATATAATCCTATCCCGAGCCGTAATTACAGTGTTGTCAACTTTGCAATTGCACTATGGCACGACGAGGTGAGAAATGATCATCTGGTTGTGAATATGTGAAAGACAGCCAAGTGCCAGACAAATATTTTTCCCTGGAAATCATAATTGCAATACTGAGGGCAAAATTAATTAGTTCAGTTGGTGTTACCTGAAAATTAACCTTTCTCACCTGGCATTCATCAGCCCCTCCCCACCTCTCTCTCTCTCTCTCTCTCTCTCTCTCTCTCTCTCTCTCTCTCTCTCTCTCTCATCCATGTCTCCATTCATCCATCCATTTCACGCACCTATCAACCCTGTCTCACTCACCGTCTCTCCAACAGATACAAGAATAACGAAATAAGAAGAGGCTGTTTTCTATTATGGCCTGACGGGGAGACTAGCATATCCTACAGAGAGTATGTGTAAGTACATCCCCTTCTCCTCTGGCCTTTTCACGACGAGGGCTTTTTTTTTCCCTTTAATTCTTGTTGCCTCCAGACGATTTTATTCAGTTCAGGGGAGACTTTCCGAATTGGAGAGGTTGGATGCGGGCTTCGTTCACCATTTGTCCAATAAAGTGTTCCCCTAAACTGAATATAATCGTTTGGTAGGAGCAGAAGAAAAAAAATCAGCCGAAATGGTTATGTGACTTCTCGTACATCTTCCTAATTCGTCCAATGAGACAACGCATTCTCTTTCCTTTCGCCAGGTAATCTCAAGGTAAAGGGGCTAGAAACAGTCTTCATTAACCCTTTAGCACCACCGCGTCTTTATTCACTTCATTACTGCTAAATCTACAGTTTTATTCATCTTGGGAAAAGCGTCTAGTTGTGAAATGGCTGTCAAACAGAAAGATATAAAATGCTTTGACAAACTTTTCCCTTTACATTTACTTCGGCGAAATATTTAATCTGCCATCAATCATACCAACTATGTCATTAATGTTATCAAAAGAGTTCCATGCAAATAAAAAAATACACTAATTATTTTTCTGTGAAGCCATTATCCGATATGTCAGTCACAGTAACGGTTAAATCTCCCCTCAACTGCTTCAGTCAGGTGCCATATTATTAAAATCAGTTTTACTACATCAGGACTATTTTATTTAACTTAAGAAAGGTCTTTCACACTGAAGGGGTTGACGAAAGTAATATGAACCTCCTCTTGTTTCGAAAGTCTCTCCAAAGCAAATAAATTCGTCTTGAAATAGTAAGAATAAAATGAGGAGGTTAATTTTTTAGAGAGCGAGGTCTCACGTAACTTTTTCTGGCGACCCCCATACGATTTTCTTCAGCTGAGAAAAGGCACTGTCCTCTGAAGGGCTGGGTCTTTTTTTTTTTTTTTTTTTAACCAATTTTTTAACGCCTTCATTTCGATCACGGATTTTCTGTTTTCTTCCTTGCCACTAGTAGATTACTTTATTCAACTCACAGAAGACATGTTATAGTGAATGGGTAAGTGAAATCCATACCTAAGCCCTCCAGTTTGAACAGTCACCCCTACACTGAATAAAATAATCTTACGTTGGCATGAATGAAAAACAAAAAAACGCTATCAGACAGAAGGAATCAAAGGCGAGGTTCCACAGGCATTTCATTCTGGCGACCGACAAAGATCTCATCAAGTAAAGGGAAACCTATTTTTTCCAAAGTGTAGGAAAATAAAATCGTCTAATAACTGTGTGTTTATTTAACTAACTCAACTCTGCCCTACCGAGCCTAACTTTACGTAATCAAACCTAATCTAATACAACACAATCTAATCTACTGCAGCTAAACCCATTCCAGCCAAACCTAACCAAACCCACTCAAACTCAAACTTACTCTAATCCAGCCTAGCCTAACCTAACCTCTGTCTCCTCTCTCTGCTCCCAGGTACAACATCGTCTTCTTCACCACCACGTACGTCCTGCCGATGTTGGTGATGTTGGTGAGCTACTCCCTCATTGGCTGTGAGCTCTGGGGCAGCCACTCTATTGGTGAGCTTACTGACAGGCAGATAAGCTCCATCAAGTCAAAGAGGAGGGTGAGTGGCAGCTTTTTCTGTAGTGAAAGAAAGATACTGTACATAGACAGAGATATAGATAGATTGACATTCAGTGGAAAGAGGTAGAAAATAAGCAGACTCAGACACAGAGATTACTGGTAGGTGGATGGGCTTTATGTCCGAGTACACACAAACACACAAACACACACACACACACACATACATACAGTACATGCATTTTGTGTGGAGAGAGAGAGAGAGAGAGAGAGAGAGAGAGAGAGAGAGAGAGAGAGAGAGAGAGAATCAATCAGCTGTGTAAACAACTTCTTTTCAAGACAAAGGGAATATGATTTTCTCCACAGTCGTCATCCATTTATTACCCACCGACATTATCTCCAGCCGTTCTTTATCTGCATCCAATTTCAACTCCTTTTACAACGATAACGAATTTTTACCTCCGCCAACGAAGTCGAGCAGAGGCTGTGTCATCACTCGTGTCTGTCTGTTTGTCTGTCCACAAAATATCTCAGAGGATTTATGTCGAATTTCGATTATATTTTCTGGAGGGGTAACCCATTGGCCAAGGAAAAGATTATTAGTTTTTGAGGCGAATCCGGACTAAGATACGGACCAATGATTTTTTTTTTTTAATATTGTAATATGGGAAAAAAGGATACAGTCATGTTTTCAGCATAAGCTGAAAACTACAGCCTGATATTTTAAGTTTTAGTGACAGTAGCGTCGGCGGAGGAATGCGATCTCTGAGTGCTTTCTAATTCGTTTTTATTCTGGCTTCTCTCTGATTTTTTTTTTTTCATTTGTCAATCTTTTTTTGCTTTTTAGGACCTTGTGTAATAAACCCCTTTAGTTCAAGTTCGTAGTTTCCTTTTTAATTCCTGTCACCTCCCGACGATTATATTCATTTCAGAAGAGACTTTCTGAATGGGGGCGTTAGCTATCTTTCATTAAACCCTTCAGTACGAGAGGTCTTTGCTAAGCTGAATGGAGTCGTCAAGAGGCAACAAGCATAAAAAAAGTAGGTGTAATGGTTCAGTGCAGCGAAGGGTTTAAGCGTTAGACTCCCCACTGGACCCACCTCCGCTACGATTATGACATGCCTGACTGATTCTGATATATACTTAAGACTGTTTATTCGGATACTGAATACCCACCAAGTATTGAGGGACTCTGACACCAAAAATAACAACAATAATTACATTAAAAAAAAAAAAAATTCAGAGAGGAAAGCAGCACCACGCGCAGAGCTTTACCTTAACCCCACGACCCTGACCTCTTGCTGTTTGCACCAGACTGAATAACGTCTCCCGATCGCCACACACAATATACGTGACAGTTTTGATCCAAACAGGGTCAGGCATTCATGGAGTCCTTTGATGACATACACACATACATACATACATACATATATACACGGAACGGAGTCGATTATAATGTCTATGCTAAAAACAGTAGTCACGTCACGACCAACAATAAACTACCAACAAACAACAAGCCCAATAAACACTCATAAAAAAGAACTAGCCATTACAAAAAATGCAACAAAGCAAGAACAAACACCACCATCAACAACAACAACATCAAAAATAAAAAAGACAGCTACACAAACGCCAGAACAAACAACAGTAACCAAGAAGAATGACAAAAAAAAACGGTGACCAAATACAACCCCTCCATCAATGAACAATAAAGCAACCCCACCACTAACAAAAACAATCAACAACCCCACCACAAACAAACACAATAAACAACCCCACCACAAGCAATAAACAATCAACAACCCCACCACAAACAAAATCAACCAACAACCCCACCACAAACAAAAACAATCAACAACCCCACCACGAGCAAAATCAACCAACAACCCCACCACAAACAAAAACAATCAACAACCCCGCCGCCATAAACAAAATCAACCAACAACCCCACCACAAACAAAAACAACCAACAACCCCGTCGCCACCACCAACAGCAATCAACAAATACCAATCAACAGACAGCAACAAAAACATCATACAACAACACCCACGCTACAGACAGTCCCATGAAACAAAGCGAATTATTGTAGCAATTAGGTAGGAGGCGTGTGGAGGTTTATCTGGATCCAGCAATATGACACGCCAGCACTCCATACTCCACTCCCTCACTCCTCTACTCCACATCCCTCCACTCCACATCCCACTCTCACACTTCCCACTCCCCCGTCCATATCCCTCACTCCCCCGGTTCACATTTCACTCCACAGCCCTCATTGCCCCACTCCACATCACTCACTACCCATCCCTTACTTTTTCGTTCCATATTTTCTCCCTCCATTTTCATGACTCACTCCCTCTCTCCCAAGCCCTCATTCTCCAGTCCTTACATCATCCTTCCCAGTTCCCCATGCCTTTCTCCTTCCCTCCCCAATCCTCACTCCCCACCCCTCATTCCTCGTACTCTCCTCCCCCATTCCTCAAGCTCTCCTCCCCCAGGTGCTTACTTCCTCTTCCTTACTTCCACATCCCTTTCTCCTTCCCTCCCCATCTCTCAATTCCTCACTCCCTTTGGCCTCCCCCCCCCCTCATTCTCCTTTTCTCTACATTCCTTATGCTTCCATCTCGTCTTTACTTCCTCCTTTACACTTCCCCATTCTCATCTCTCTCCTCCTGTATCTCCCACTCCCTCCCTCTTCATTCCTCGCCCCCTCCTTCCCTATCCTTCACAAAAGAGCCAACTCATCCTTCAGTAAGATAACGCTATTTTACTTTTGTCCTTCCTCCCACCAGACCCTTTTGAATTCCAGTTGAGATATGACCCTTTAGACTGCCACAGGTAATGGATCAGTAGTTCATTTCCTTAACAGAATTTTTTTTCTTTGCTAACTAAAGACGATTATATTTAGTTTCGGAAGGTTGTCCAGCAGTGAAAGGGTTTATGAAGGCTTATGTCTAACTTTTATGATGTGAAAGTCTACCCAATGCTATAAAAAAAAAAAAAAAAAAAATGGCTGGATGTAGCATGGATGAGCAACAAATCTTTAACAGTGCTGATAAAGTTGTTTGTTGTTGTCATGCTACAGCAATGTGGCCATCACTGAGAGACATTTTTTACAGACAAAAGTGAACAGTCAATAACCAGCGAGTGGCATCAGGTGTGCAATTAACTCCTATCATCCCATAAACTTAACCCCATATGCGCCGCATCTAATTAGAGTATTAGGACGCCCCCTCGCTCAAAAAAAAAAATAAATAAATAAAAAAATAAATAAATAAATAAATAATAAATAAATAAAAGAAGAACGGTCGAGTTAAATCGTGGTATTATGTGAGTCGTTTTAGTTCAAGCCAGTGGCTCATAAATGGCAGGCTGCCACTATCAGTTCCATTGCACGTCAAAAGAACCGTAGGAAACGTCGCGTCAAAGGCCGTAAAGCTCAGATTAATTGAACTGACGTATCCATAATTTTCCCGTAATTACCAGGAACACTGTTAACACTCTCAGGTTCATATAATCACAGTGAGCTAAATTAAATCGCCTTAAATTTGCAGGAACAGATTAACAGAGTGTTCTCGATCATGAAAGGGTTGAAATGGACAGAGCATAAGTATAAATCAGAGGTTCACAAATACTCTACCGCTACTATCCTTCCAATTATACATTAAACAATTACAGATGCGTCACGGGCCGTAAAACTATCACAAACTGAATCTACATACCCACAACTTTTCTTTAATTAACAGGAACAGAAGGAAATAATAAGCGCTCTGGCCAGTGCGGGAAGAGAGGCATAAAATAAAAATCAGCATGTATCAAACTAGCACTGTGAACTTAATTACTTTCCTACGTGCTTTTTCAAATTCTGTTTTTCCCTGCTGTCAGGCGAATGCACATCAGGAGGGATCACTCGAACTAGAGATGTTTAATGTCAAGTTGGATGAGAATGCAGTGACAACAAAAGGGAAGCACAAAGGAAGGAGAAACCTTTCAGAAGGGTGGCAAGCGAACTGAGCCCCACACATCCATTCATTTTTTATATCATGTGTTTTCCTGCAGGTTGAATGAATATTCACCAGCAGCAGAAGTAGTAATGGTAGTAATAGTAGTAGTAGTAGTTGTTGTTGTAGTAGTAGTAGTAGTAGTATCAGTAGTAGTAGTAGTAGTACTAATCATCACCATGCTATTATCAAAGAGCTGAACAGAAATTACAAACAGGAAAAGGGAAACTCAAGGGCAGAGAAAGCTATAATCAGAGTGGATGAAATTATACAAACTTACTAAAATTGTGTTGACTCTGAAGATGCAATAGTTTCGGCCGTGCTTGGATCCTCTTGACAAAAAACACGACTTCCATATTATGTGGGTATAATTTCTCCCATTTGCATACTGTGAACTCAAAGCGTGCAAAGAATGTTTAGCCATTATCATCATCATCATCATCATCATCATCATCATCATTATTGTTATCATCATCATCATCATCATCATCATCATTATTGTTATCATCATCATCATCATCATCATCATCATTATTGTTATCATCATCATCATCATCATCATTATTGTTATCATCATCATCGTCATATAATTCTAGGACGAGTGAGTATATTTCAGGAACAAGTGAAGGAAATCTCAACAGCAGGAGAAAAACTAACTTAGGAGCGAAATTTTGTGTTCTTTGCAAGGTTGTGAGAATGTTCATATTGAGAAATGAAAAATGGAAAAAAAAAATGGGAAAGGGGATCTCAAAAAAGAAAAAACTATCAAAAGAATATTAAGTTCAATAGGCCACACTCGTTCACTATCTGTTCATCTTCAGGTTGTGAGAATGTTCATCGTGATCGTGGTGGTGTTCATGCTGTGCTGGCTGCCGCAACAGGGCTTCTTCCTCTACCAGTACCACAACAGCCAAGTTCTGGACAGCGAGAACATCCAGCACATCTACCTGGGCATCTACTGGTTCGCTATGGCCAATGCGATGATCAACCCTATTATCTACTACTGGATGAACGCAAGGTGAGATAGACAGATAGATAGACACAGATATATGCATAAATAAAGAGACACACAGACAAGAAACATACAGTGAGATAAAATGAAAGACAGATGGATATAAACAGATAAAGAGACACACAGACAAGAAACATACAGAGAGATAAAATGACAGTTTAGATGGATAGAGACAGATCGCTGACAGACAGACAGATGCAGATAGACAGACAGATGAATAAATACTGTAGATGAACATAAACAGAGACAAAGACATGTTTTGGACAACGAGAACATTCTGCACATCTATTTTGGCATCTGCTAGCTGTCTGTGACCAGTGCTAGTGTGTAATCAACCTACTCTTCCTTTGCACGCAATCATGTTCATTGCCTCCCCAAACTCGAGTATCCTTTCCCCTTCCTCATTCCTTGTGGCATTTTCACATCTTCCACGTACCCCTTCGTATCCTTGAGCTGCTGCACCTACATGACTATTTAAGTCCCCTCCCAAAACTACATTTTCGTCATCCCCCATACCACTTACCACACGTATTAAGTCATCCCAGAATCTATCTTTTTCTAAATCATCCAATCCAGCCTGTGGTGCGTACGCCAATATAAACAAAAATATGACCCCATCAAACAAAATTTTCACTACTATTATCCTTTCAATCACTCACACTCATGACATACTCCACCCATTTCTCCGTAACCAACACACCCACACCACCACATCCATCTGCCAAACACAAGTAACAAAAGCAACACAATCAACAAAAGCAACACAAACAACAAAAGCAACAAACAACATCAAATAACAACAAAAGCAACAAAGCAAGCACGCGTCGGTAGCATATACCCTGCACCTCACGACGCACGAAATAAATAAACAGGTGTGTGTGAGGTGTATGAGAAATCCCACGAGGCTCCAGAGCCACTAATTCTGCCGCCTGCACAATGGCCTGTTTACCCCGCCTCCCGTCCGCCCAGATCAGGTTATTTCGTCATGGGGCAAATTCTGGCTCGGCGGAAAACATGGGTGATTGGGAGAGTACTCTTCAGGGGGTAGGGGTGAAAGGGAGAGGGAGAGGTCTTATTGGGGAGAGGAGGCATGAATGACGGAGATGAGAGGGGATGGGGTGAAGGAGGAGAGGGTAATGGGTGAGGGAGATTATTGGATAGGTGTGAGAGGAGCATGACCAGAGACCGGGTGAGTGGGAGGAGATAAGATAGGAGTGGGGATGGGGTGAAGGGGCAGGGGAGGAGGGAGAGTGGGAGAAGGCACTGAGGAGAATTTTTCATGCACAAAAGAGAAAAATCGAAAGCCAAAAGTCTGCAACACTTGTCGTTACTAGAAAGCGTTCAGAGAGCGCATACCTCTGCCAATGCCATTGCAGGACCGGGATCAGGATCCGGATCCTCCCCAAAATGTAATCAATTCTTTCTTGGTCTGTGGCCTACCCAAACAAACAGAAAAACAAACCAACGCGGACAAAAACACAACCTCCTTAGAGGAAGTAATAATAAACAAAAGAAAGCCAAATTCAAGATCCTTTTTTTCGAGATGTCTGAACACACGGCGATTAAAAAACTGGAGCCATAATAATTAGTGGGAAAGACGGACTAAAGGAGGCAATGTCAGAGTTGCCCAGTTGCACATATGAAAGACTAAGTGCCGGTCAACTCTTGTACTATAAAGCAGGACAGACGAAGTAAAAGTGAGAGGGGAGAGGAGAGGGAAGAGAGTGTGTGAGGGGAAGGAGGGAGCGATGGGTGGAAGAGGGAGAAAGAGAAAGCAAGTGGTGTGAGGAGAAATGGGTGGTGGAAGGAATAAGGGAAGGACATGGTGAAGAGGGAGAGAGAGAAGGGGGATTTAGGGAGAAGGGAAGAGAATAAGGAAAGGTAGGAGTGAGAAAGAGGGATGAGGGAGTGGGAATGGAGATTACCAAGCAATAGGTAGGGTGAGGGGTAGACAGGGAGAAACGGATGGTGAAGGGTGGACAGGGATAGGAGGAGTTTGAGTGAGGAGGAGGAGGAGGAGGTGGAGGGGGAAGGGGAGGGGTTCAGAGGAGGGGGAAGGTGAGGGGTGAAGAGTGAGAGAGGGTTGAGGATGGATCGAGATGAGGAGTAGAGAGGGGGGATGGGTGTGGAGTAGAGAGGGAGGGTGAGGGATATTGGGGATGAAGGGTATTGTCAGCGTGTTAGTAGAGGCTGTGTCGCAACCCCTCGAGGATAATGCGTTTAATGCCAACACACACACACACACACACACACACACACACACACCGCTCGCTGGCTCAGTGGTAGCGTTCTCGCTTGCCATCTGGTAGACGGGAGTTCGCGCCTCGCTCAGGTTGCGAAAAGTTTCACTGACGAAGTGGGCGGTTACTGTCCCCCTTGAGCAAGGGGACGTGTGTGTGTGTGTGTGTGTGTGTGTGTGTGTGTGTGTGTGTGAGTGTGTGTGTGTGTGTGTGTGTGAAGGTCACAGCCTTGCCCTTAGATCGGACTATATGAGCTCCCAGCTCCCTTCCGGGAGGGTAAAAGCTGACGATCACGACCATCACGACCATCAAGTGATCCTGACCGACCCGGTGAATTACACACACACACACACACACACACACACACACACACACACACAAAGATACACCTAATCGAACACACAGACTCTTAACGCTACCATGGGGGTTGAATACTTTGCAGTCAGTACTTCCTCTACAATCTCCAAACCCTGTCACCCCCTTCGTCACGAGATTCTCCTTACCTGAATAAAAACCGTCTGGCGGTAGCGAGAGGGAAAAGGGAGTCACTAGGGAAAATGAGAGTCAACCACTTCAATCCCAGGACGCTATTATCATTTTATTTTTGCTATTTCCAGACGATTTTCACATAGCCAGGGCAGTCTTTTTAACCTGGAGGGATTTTATACAGCTTTCACGACATCCTTCACTACTGCAGCTCCTTCCAAAACTGAATGAAATCGTCTGGTGATAGTCTGATGAAAATAAAAAATGACATTGTACTGAAGTGGGTAAAGGGGATTGGCTCTAACCACATCACGACGAGAGGTGATTCTTAGACTGAATAAAATCGTCCGGTGGGAGTAAAAATGAGTAAGCAAAGCGTCATCGTACTGAAAGGATTAAAACCTCATGATATTTTGGTAAACTAGTCGTGGATAATCAGTTCTCTTCATACCACCACCACCACCACCACTACCTCCACCACCATCACGATCACCACTGCCACCATCACCATCACCACCACCACCACCATCACCATCACCACCACCACCATCATCATTAACATCTCATTCCTAACCCTCTCACCTGTAACCTCATTAACCATTCCTCTCACCACCACCACCACCACCACCACCACCATCATCATCAACAACAACCTATTCCCACCACCTCTCTTCTGTAATCCAATTAACCAATCCCTCTTTTCATCATCATCATCATCATCACCCTCTTTGCCTCTCAACTGCGCTTACTCACCTGCGCCTACTCACCTGTATGTCATTACCTTGTCCACCCCACCCTCGCTAAATAAATCTATACATCATTAATAATCCATTCCGTCCCCATCCCTTTCTCAATAATGACAGATTTAATTATACTTCCTCATTAATCTCTACGCCTAATCCAGCGCACCGTGAGCCATAGTATACTAATCTATCGTAACTTCATGAAACATAACCTGGCCAAATCTAAATAATTCTAAACTAACCTAGCCTAATGTGAAGAACAGTACACTAATTTGACTTAACCTAATCCTGCTTAACCTAATGTGAGCCACTCTAACCTTTCAGTCTAACTCAGTCTAAGGTGACATACAACCTAACTTCACCTGTCTATATTTACCTGGATACTATTAACCTGTTCACCGCTATATTGTTAAAATGTTCATTCTCTCTCTCTCTCTCTCTCTCTCTCTCTCTCTCTCACACACACACACACACACACACACACACACACACACACACACACACACACACACACACACACCACACCACATCACATCACATCACATCACATTACATCACATCACATCAACTCGACTCGATCCCCACAGATGCCCTCCTTCCCTGCCTCCCTTCATCCATCCCTCTCATCATGCTGTTTATAACCAAGCAATTATCTTGTGTTTCTGTCTGTACCTAGAATGGGTCCAAGTCGGGTCGAAACCGCTATACAGTACCTTCACAAACACACAGATTCCAAACAAGGAAACAAATCTTCAATAATTCACGGCCCTCCAGACAATTTCTTCCAGTTCAGGAGGGGTCGGCCATACCACTTCGACAACCTGTCCTCGAGTGTTTGGAAGTTAGTGATGCAGTGCTGTGCGTGCCGCTGCTAATTGCTTCTGGCCACACCTGTCTCCTACCTGTACCTCCTTTACCTGTTTGTATTTACCTGGACTTACTCACCGTACCTTCTCTCCCTTCCACGCCACACCACATCACGCCACATCAAATTTCACACCTAACTCAGCCAGGCCACATCAAATACATACATACCAAAGCTAACCTAACCTAGCTTAACCTTACCTAATCAAACCAAGCCGAACAAATCCTAACAACTTAACCTATTCAAATCAAACAAAAAACCTATCCAAACTAAACCTAACCTAACCGAAAATTACCTAACATAATCCAATAACACGCGGTGACAACCCAAACCAAGTCAAACCTAGCATGACCAAACACAACGAACCAATTCACATCTAACATAACATAACCTGACCCAACCTAACCTAACTTAATCTAAGCTAATCTAACCAGTTCAGGTGTAGTTTGTGAGGTGATGGCGGTGGCGGTGCAGTACGTTACAGGTAGCTGCTAATTATTTCGCCTCACCTGTCCGTCTAACACCTGTACGCTCCTCCCGTGTTTACCTGGATATAACCAACTTAAAGCACCTTTTCATTTGTAGCTTTCTCAAACACAACCCTATCCGAGCTTCATCAAATATATCCACACTAAACTAGACCAAAACTAACGAAACTTATCGTAACTTAACCTAACCTAACTATATCAAACCTATCCGCATCAAACCTAAAGCAAACTAAGTAACTTGTTTCATCTGTCTCGTTTCACTTGTCCCGTTTCATCTGTTCCGTTTCACTTGCCCGTTTCACCTGTCTCCCTTCACATGCCTCCCCTGATCTTGCCTCCCCTTCACCTGTCTCCCTTCACCTGTCGCGCTTCACCTGTCTCCCTCCTTGTACCTTCTCAAACCCTCAGTTGTTTACCTGGCTTTAATTAAGCACTTGGGTAAGATGACACCTCTCTGTTTTACTGTTTTTGCTCTCTTCATGCAGTCTTAGTCAACTTGGGAGAGGATTTTCAAACTGGAAGAGATATATACAGCCTTCATTAACCCCTTCGCTGCCAAGGGGTTCTTCTAAACTGACTAAAATTGTCTGGTGGCAGCAGGAGTGAATTAAAAGACGTCATTGTAGTGAAAGGGATAAATCACTCTCTTACCTGCAACAGCCGCACTAAAGCTCAGCCTGAACCAAACCTAATCTGAACTACCCCAACCTCTCCAGACATATCGAAAGCAACTCAATCCAACCTAACCTAACCTAATCTAAACCTGACTAACCTGTCTCCTTTCAACCTCCATGACTGAACTTGATGTAACCTACCCTCTCCCCATCTGGCCTACCTTCCCTTAACCCCATCCAACCTAATCTTACCCTACCTTAACTAACCTAACAGAACCTAACCTAGCCTAATTTAACCTAATCTCACCTAACTTAACCTTATTTAACCTAACCCAATCTAACCTACCCTCTCCACACCTGACATACCTTACCTTTGACATTCCCTTACTGTACTGTACCATTGCAACTGACCTGTCACCTTCACAGCTTCCTACCTGCCATTAGCCTATCCTCTCACGCATAAGTTTATCCTGCGAGTATCCATTCACCTGTGTCTCATTACCCTGCTTATCTTCTTCCTCTTTGAAGTTCTCTTCGTCTCTCTCTGTCTGCCTGTCTGTCTCTGTCTGTCTCTCTTTTTCTTTGTCTGTTTCTCTTTCTCTTTGTCTGTCTCGTCTGCCTCTCTTTCTCTTTGTCTGTCTGTCTCTGTCTGCAGGTTGGTGATTGCCAGGAAGCTGATTCTTTGCTCTGTAAGATTGCTTTCCGATCTAAGGAAGCTGTGAGGCTGCTAAATGAACTGGACCGTCACGGTGGAACTGACCATTTGGACATGCTCCCTCTCTTCTTCAAGGAAGCGTCCAAAGTCTTGGCTCCCAAACTGAGTGCAGTATTCAGGATTCTTCCCTAGGGTGGGAAAGGAAGTCCGGATGATGATGATGATGATGATGATAATTAATAATAATAATAATAATAATAATAATAATAATAATAATAATAATATTATTATTATTATTATTATTATTATTATTATTATTAATAAGCCTACCTTCTCGCGCACAACAGTTTAAGTTAGGAGTAACCATTCACTGTGTCTCATTATCCTGCTAGCTCTTTCTCTTCTTTTACCTTGTCTCTGTCTGTCTGTCTGTCTCTCTCTCTCTCTCTCTCTCTCTCCTATCAGTGTTCTCCTAGACCTCATTATCTCATTACCTCACCTGTAAAACCTGACCTACCCAACGCATTAATCCCGTCAACTAACCCAAGATTACCTTTTTGGTGTTTTCCTGTCCAATGCCACACAAGCATACTCATCCTTGGAGTTACACCTCGAGCTAAGGAAATCGTCTTGCATGTCATTAACCCTCAGAATTAAAAGGGCTTCCCAGTAGCGAGAAAAATCGTCTTGTGCTGAGTAGGGAGACGTGGTTATTTTCCAAGAGTCTGAAGGTTATCTGGTCACCTCTCAGCTACCCTTCTTCACTTGGCTCTATCGTTTTTTACTCTGTCTGTGCGTAATCTGAAGTGCATGTGTGTGCAGTGACGCCTGTGGGATGGAGTTATAATTCCACAGGCTTGAATGGTGAATGGATGAGTGTGTGGCCTACTTCACTGGGCATGTTTCTAATTAGTTCTCCCTCATTTTTTTTTTTCTTTCTCCCCGATCTCACGCGATCTCTCGACTGAAAAAAGAGGCCGCGATGATGATGATAATGATAATGATGGTGATGACGAATACGAAGACAAAGACGATGACGATGACGAAACTTATCCTGCCATGAGGGTACCTGTGTTGTTGTTAATGGTAGTGCTGGTGTGGTACAGGTTCCGGTCGTACTTCCGTGAGGTGGTGGTGCAGTGTGCGACGGGGAGGTGCTGCTGCTGCCTGGCCTCCTCTGCATCATACCTGGACTCCCCACACCTGGCCAGACGCAGACACGACTCGCTCGACCACACCTCACGCACTAGATCAGGTAAGGAAGAGAGACAAAAGTACTATTAGTCTTTAACCTTAACTTAGCCTAGATTTTCGTCCTTTTCCTGTTTATTTCACGTAGTTCAGTGGCAGGAAGACATTGTTATGGCTTTGCTTGCCTTCAATAGCACTTTGTGACTACGATCATATTCTAGTGGTAATCTATAGTTACACCTAAGCATTCGGAATGGAAAGTTGACAGTTTTAGGCTACCCGAGTATTTAAAAAAAAAAAAAAAAAAAAAAGGCATAGTAGCTGCAATTCGAGACTTATGTGAATATAAGCCCTGTGGACTGCAGGCTATAGCTGCCTTTCTCCAGCATTCCACTATCCTCCTTTCGGGAGATAGAGAGGGAGTTGAGGAATGCTTGGAAAACCAGGCGGTGGAGCCACCCAGTTATATCGGTACCATCACGAAGAAAAAGAAAGCAATATAAAAATCACCTTCATTTCACGCATTTCATCACGTAACAAAGAAAAAAATCATCTCCCACACTAAAGTAGGTAAGACAGAGTTGGAGGACTGTATGTTGCCGTCAGTTCATGGACTAGGAAAAAAAAAAAAATGACACCATCAGAAAGTAAGGTTCCCTCCCGCTTCAAATCAGGCAAGACAGAAACAAAGCAAAAACATGACCAGTTGATCACTTTCACGTCACGCACTGGAACAGGATAGCAAAAAGGAAAAGATATAATTTGGAAGAATTTCGAAGTTGAGAGATAGACATAGCCTTATATAATTCCTTTACTACTTCGAATAAAAAAAAAATGCTGAATTAAGTGTGCAGTGGTATCTGGAATGAAATGATAAATGCTTTGAGACTCAGCCAGTCAGTCAGTCACAGTTCTCAAGCTTAAGTAAAACGAAACTGTTGATGATAAGCTACAGTGTTTAGCCTAAGCTCAAACCACAGCCATATAAAGCTTATCAGTAATCCAGCAATATCAGTATTATAAAGATTCTGTTCTTAGAATTTAATTTCCTCTGATCTACTAAGTTTTTCTTTTCCTGTGTTGCCTAATCATTTTTTTTTATTATCACTTCTTTACCCTCCCGACAAAGGTAAAAAAATAAAAAAATAAGTAAAAACATCCTTTCACTACACCTTTCCCAGTATACTCGGTAAACGATTCAGAAAAAAATATGTAAAATGCAGAAAGAAAAATATCAGACAGATATATCTAAAAATGAAAGAGAAAACAAAGAACAGCAAACCTCTGACGTAAAACGGAACAGACTTAAAAACAAAACAGAAGGCAAAGTGGAAAGGGAAAGGGAAATAAAAATAAGAAAAATATAAACAAGGCCTTCCATACATTTCTTTACTTCTCCTTGACGTGTTTCCTCCCCTGCTTAATTTTTCCCCCTTTTTTTTCCCCCTCTTTTATTGGCTCCTCCTTTTTGTGTGTGTGCCCGGGTTTTTATTCTTTTTCTTCCGGAGTCCCTTGCAGCGAAGAAAAATACTCCTGTTATTATTAAACATAACAAATAAGTCTTGGTTTTCTTTCCTGTAATCTCTCTCTCTCTCTCTCTCTCTCTCTCATTTATGTACCCTTAGACTGACAGATTATTAACACTGCCACTTCAGACAGTCAAAACTTATCCAGTCTTGTAATTGGTGTACAGTTACAGTCAAGAGTTCATTTACAGTCACCTGGAAGTCAGAACCTACCGTAGCCATTACCATAACAGGTGTGCTGCTTCAGTCAATTATTCCTTTACAAGTCTCCAAACAGTTTATACCAGACGGTCCTTAAGTAGCGCTCCACTAGATATTCACCTGTTGATATCTTATGTGTTATGGAGGCGGCTCAGTCTGCTGGTGTGGGCGTGGGTGTGGCGGGAAATGAATAAATGATGCAGGGCAGGTATCGATAACGCTGCTTGAGTCGTTCCCGCAAGACACAAGAAGAGGAGGGCTAGAGACATACCACTCTGTATACCCCAAAGCCTGGTATTCGCTAGGGTTGAAGGGTCTGGCATCTGACCCCATTAATTCGGAATGCCAGGCGTGTTAGGGCACTGTTAACCTCAGATGTCCCTCGCTCAGCACAGGCATTTCAGCAATCAGCATAAATCCACACGGAAACATCAGTAACAAATGAAAACAAACAGCTACAAATACAGTGGCATGAGCAACTACCACCAAAACATCATCAGCAACAAACGCAACATATCAGCAAAAACAAATACACGAGAAACATCAGTAACAAGTGAATAAAAACACAATGGACTCAACAATTACCACCATAACATCAAAAATATAAAAGAACAACAGGTCAACAAATACAGATACGGTGCATTCACGACGCAACAATACCCCATCACATAAAAAAAAAAAAACAACAACCACAACACAAGCATCAACACAAATAAACACACCCGTAGACGACAATATCCTACTACCACCATATCAGAAACAAAGCAGACTCGGACAAACACACAAAAACAACATCTTAAACCACCAAAACAGCATCTATAAAGAGAATACAAACACAGAGTCGCAAATAAACATACTCACACCTGTTGCACCATCCCACCACCACCAGTACCGCAAGAATATAATACGAGCTAACACAATTACAGCATGTGAAACCGCAAAAACAGTGTCCATAACAAGTACATAAAAACAAACACAGAATAGCAATACGTCACCTCGACCACCACATCAAAAAATAATTAGGGACAAAAAGACTCAGGTGAACAAACTACTTCTTTACCAAAACATAAATAACTGAAAG
This sequence comes from Coenobita brevimanus, assembly GCF_032717465.1. Lineage (NCBI taxonomy): Eukaryota > Metazoa > Arthropoda > Malacostraca > Decapoda > Coenobitidae > Coenobita > Coenobita brevimanus. The sequence goes on from NC_137063.1 coordinate 37,927,699, forward strand.
AATAACAGCTGAATTTTAGACACACAGTTAACAAGCCCAAATGCATACAAAATTGCAACTACACACGTAAACACTCCTCTCTCTCTCTCTCTCTCTCTCTCACACACACACACACACACACACACACTACGCGGCTTCACGTCCACTGCATTGTCCAGCCTCACAGGAAATAAATAAGTTCAGTCATAACACTATTTTTTATATCAGCCTTTTAAACACCTCTTTGGCAGGTAATTAACCCGTAGTTCAGGTGATACAACAGGTGAGAATTATTTGATGCAGTGACATGTGCCTTGTTTGGCTTTACGATAGTGTTTATGGTGTGGGGGGAAAGTGAATGAAGGGAAAGGGGAGAGGTGGGTGGATAAGAGGAAAGGAGGAGGGGGAGAGGGGAGAGGAGGGTGGAAGAGAGGAGGTGATGGAGGATCGAGGGGAGGGGGAAAATCGGAAATGAGGGTGTGAAATGGCAGAGGGGGGAGAGGAGGAAATGGAGGAGAGAGAAATGAGATGGCAGAGAGAAGAGGAAAAGAGGAACAGTAACAGGGAAGGAAGGTGAATCGGGAAACAAGGTAGGTAAGTGAGTGGAGGTAAAAGGAAGGAGGGGCGAAAGAAAGAGGCTGGAAGGAGAATATATAAAAGGAGGAAGAGAGAAGTAGTGGAAGGAGAAAGAAGGGTGAGGGAGAGGATGGAAAGTTAGGAGTGGGGAGAGGAAAGGAGGTAAGAATGGGAGGAGGAAGGGGAGGTTAGGAGTGGGGAAGAGGGAAGGTAGCTGGGTGAGGGAGGGAGGGTGGAGAAAGAAGATGATAAGAGGAAAAGGTGGGAAGGTGAGAGGGGTAAAAGGAGGGAGGACGAGAGGGAGGAAAGAAAGAGAGTGAGGGGAAAGGAGAAAGGGAGGGTGCAAAGTTGAAGAGGGGGAGGTACATTAGGCTGGGTAGGGAAGAGGAAGTGAAGACAAGGTGAAAGGAAGAGAGGATAGGAGTTGGGGAAGGAGGGTGCTCGGGAGAGGGAAGAGAGAGGGAGGGAGAGAGGGAAAGGGAAAAAATGAGTGGAAGGGAAACAGGAAGGGACGTCTGTCAGGGGGAAGGGGAAAGTGAGAAGAAGAATTGAGGATGAACACTTTTTCGTTTTTTTAAATTTGAAGACTTGGCACTGGACGAAGGCTTATATGGTACGTGATTTTTTTTTAATTGGCAGGGGGAAGGAGAATGAGGTAAAGGGAAGCATTTTTTTTTTTTTTTTTTTTAGAGGGAGAGATGAAGGGGAGAGTTAACGAGTACTTCTCCCCCCCCCCTTTTTTAGAAGGGGTACTGACGAGCATACGGGTAGAGGAGGGATGAGAGGATGAAGAGAATTTGAATATATATGAAGCATTTATTTCTTTTTTTGTTTTGTTTTGAGGGTGATCAGAATTGGTTATTTGGGGAGGGTACGAGGAGGGAATTAAGAAAGACAGATAGATAGACAGACAGATAGATAGTTAAATAGATAGATAGATAGATAGATATAAGTAGAGCTTTACTTATATATTTTATTTTATTTACATATCTATATTATATACTGATATAATGTGTGTGTGTGTGTGTGTGTGTGTGTGTGTGTGTGTGTGTGTGTGTGTGTGTGTGAGTGTGTGTGTGTGTGTGTGTGTGTGTGTGTGTGTGTGTGTGTGTGTGTGTGTGTGTGTGTGTGTGTGTGTGTGTGTTGAGGGGCAGGCGGGAGGGAGACAGAAAGGGAGGGGGGGGGGGGAAGAAGAAAGTAGAGTATTTGTTTTTCTTTTCGATATCTTTGAGACGGGGTTAGTGGGACAGGAAAGGGCCTTTATGAGGGGAAGAAAGAGGGGAAAGGGACTGTTGTTTTCATTTTTCATTTAGGGACGAGGGGAAAGGTGGGTGGGGTCGGAAAGGAAGAGAGAGGGAGTAGGTACTATTTTTCTCATTTCTTCCTTTCTTCCTCTTCTTTTGTCTTGTGTAGGGAAGGCAGAAATGGAATGAATTACGAGGAACCTCATTTTGGGTGTGAAATGAGAGGACGAGTTTTTTTTTTTCTATAATTTTTTGTAAATTAATTAGTTACCGAGAAACAATACATAAATAAAAGATAAATAAAAATTATCCAGTGCTGGCGTTAGAGAGCGAGCGACACAGTGATTTTATATATTCTTTTTCCTTCTATTTTGCTTGCTTTTTTGACTAAGGATAAAATATACATGGGTATGAAAGTGAGGCTCGTAATTAACACAAACTATAAAACTCAGAAGGGCTGAATATGTGGGTCGAGAGGAAGCTGGATAAAGATAGAAGTTTTTGAGTGTTTGGATGATGATGATGATGATGATGATGATGATGATGATGAGGAGGAGGAGAAGGAAGAGGAGGAGGAGGAGGAGGAGGAGGAAGAGGAGGAGAAGGAGGGGAGTGATGATAATGATGATGATGATGATGATGATGATGATGATGAGTGATGGTGATAATTACGTTGATGAAGAGAGTAAGAGTGAAAGTGAGGGTAAGGATGGTGATGAGGAGGAGGCTGAAAGTGACCAACCGTGGTGATGATGATGATGATGATGATGTTGTTGATGATGATGATGATGATGATGATGATGACGATAATGACACAGAGGATAATAACGGCTTAAACCAAGTAATGAAGATGATGATGACTTAAGTAATGAAAGCACAAGAGGTCAGTGGATTACAGATTAGCTTCCTTAATCCCAGTCATATTAAAAACTAAACACTCGTAACCATTTTTGTATATGCTTTCTTGCTGAATACTAGTGTCCAGTTGTAATAATATTCTGCTGGCGCCTCAGGGTTATTTTTTGTATATCTAAACAAAAATGAGGAGAATTTTTTTTGCTGCAATTCAGAAGTAAGTATACTGTATATTCTCCCGGCTCTCTCTCTCTCTCTCTCTCTCTCTCTCTCTCTCTCTCTCTCTCTCTCTCTCTCTCTCTCTCTCTCTCTCTCTCAGAATGCCTCCCTGCACAGAAAACGGGCCTCATACTCGGCCTTTTCAGGGGGTACATTTACGTATTTGCAAACCTGCTACGCTCTTATATATCGAGGTTAGGTCTTAAAGGATTTGGGGGAAGGCTTGGTGTGGTGGATGGAATGGTGGTACTTGTGGTGGTGGGATGGGGGTGGATGATGGTGGTGGTAGTGGTGGTGGGAGTGACAGGTGGTGGTGGTGGTATGATCACAGGCAAGTTGTGGTTGTGGTAACTGTGGTGGTGGATGATTGTGGGTTTTGCAGTGTTAGTAGCAGTTATGGTGGGAGTGACTGTGGTGTTAGTTGTGGTGAAATGATCAAAGGTTAGCTGTGGTAGTGGTGGCGGGGATGGTAGTTGTGGTGGTGGGATGGGGCGACTGACTGGAGTGGTGGCAGTAGTGAATGGCAGTACTTGTGTAAGATGTGGTGGTGATGTGATGGTGGTAGTGGTGATAGTGACAGTAGCGGAATGGGGTGGGTGACTGCAGTTATAATAGTAGTGATAGTCGTTGTGGTTATAGAAGTGATCATTACTCGAGGCTGGAGTTGTTTTAGTGATAGTGGCAATTTTGATGGTGAATGACACTGAAATTAATGATGAAATGTGTGAGTGAGATATAGGAATTTCTCTCTCTCTCTCTCTCTATAAGGCCGTGAGAATAGCACACCTTGATCTCTCTTGGTGATCTCCTTTTCCACGCTAAGGCACGCACACCACACACACACAAACACACACACACACACACACACACACACACACACACACACACACACACACACACACACACACACACACACACACACAACACACACAAGCAGAACGATACATGCACGCACACATAACCAAATTCACACACATACATAAACACATGCACTCACACATATACAGTATATGCAAATACCAGTACATTACAGTAGACATACATACATACATACATACATACATACATACATACGTACATACATACATACATACATACATTAGACATACGTAGATGCAAATATATATTCATTTATATATATATATATATATATATATATATATGCCTAGAATGTTGAGAAAGAGGGGGGTTAAAATAATAATAATGCTACTACCATGAGTGTGCATGACCCCTCGAAAACTTGTCAGCATGAGAAATGGTCTGTCGGAATGAGACGTACCTATGTTCATTGGGGCGAGAGGACAGCGGGGGAGAAAGGAGGGGGTGCGGAGGGTTGCAAGTGATCTGAATAAGCTGGATACGCCTCTCTCCATGCATGCACATAATACACAAAACAGGACTCATAGGCACGCGTGTGTATATAGATCCAGGGCATATGAGATCAGCCAACGAAACAAAATAGTGTTGTTGTAGCATAAGTAATATAACAATGAGCTGCTCGTGTTGAGGGCGTGTGTGTGTGTGTGTGTGTGTGTGTGTGTGTGTGTGTGTCATCACCGACATGTAACTTAAGGTGCAGTACCTTTATTTATCACAACATAGGTACAATTAATAAAAAAAGACGCATACTTACATCACACCCATAACACACACACACACACACACACACACACACACACACACACACACACACACACACACACACACACACACACACACACACACACACACACACCTTTCTGATCGCGTGTTGGTTGTAGGGGAGAGCAGTGTG